>NC_135370.1:27445982-27761080 GCF_049243985.1 Paroedura picta | reverse complement strand
CATTTAATATGGTTTCCATAGTAAACAGTTCCTTTAACTCCTCAAATGCTTGCTGGCAGTCAGCTGTTCAGTGGATTTTTCAGCCCAGTTTCATGGCCCAATCTCCTCTCCCTTTAGTTTTTAACAAGTTTGTGAAGGGAAGAGTTACCTGGGCAAAATTTGGAATGGAATCTCTAGAAATGTGCAAATCCTAGAATTTTTCTCTGGCCATGAGGTGGAGCCCACCCTAATACATCCTTACCTCATCAGGGTCCCTTGGTAGCCTCTGAATTAAACCTAAACTATCCAGATTCTCCTTTTGGAAGTCACATTTGGACAACTTTACATATAGCTGGTTGTCTCTCCACTTCTTCAACACTGTCCTCATCAACTTCACATGCTCAGCATAGTCCTTGGTATAAATCAGAACATCATCTACAAAAGCAGCTACACCTTTATATAAGTATTCATGCAACACTTCATTTATCAACTTCAGAAACACCCTGGGCATGTCAAATAGTATAACTTTACGTGCCCACTGGGGTATTAAAAGCTGTATTCCACTTATTCCTTGTTCTGTCCTTCTGTTGTGCAAAGAGCACGAGGCCTGCCATAATAGAAGATGTGGGCTGAATATAACCCCATTTCAGGGTTTTTTTTTTTACCTTGAGTGCAACTATCTCCTTCAGTCTCATGGAGTACAAGTGAGCCTTGGGCAAGGGCTCCCTCCGATTTAACTCAATTGGCAGTGGGGAGGGCAATTTGTTGCAGTCCAAACACCTCCCTCAAATCCACAGTATTCCTTGCAGAAGTGTTCCAACTCCTCCATCACCACTACCTCCCAAGCTTACATTAGGAATGCCTGACTCCTAATCACCTTCTCATCATCAGCTTCTTTTCTCCCCCAATGGGATTTGCACACTGGGTTGGGAAATGTCCAGTGAATAGGACTGCAGCCCTCCAGCTGGTTCAAGGAGTAGAGGGTACTTAGCAATGGGAACCACAACCAACTGGATTCTTTTGCAGCAGTTGCCTATGCTTATCACCACTGGTTCAGTTTCATGGGTTCACTCTACTCAGACAGGCAAAAACTTTCCAGGGTCTCAGGCTGAGGTCTAACACATCACCTAAAACTTGTTTCTTTAAACTGGAGATCCTGTGGTTCGATCCTGGGATTTTCTGCATGCCAAGCAGATGCTCTACCATTGATCCATGGCTCCTTAGACAGACAGACAGACAGACAGACAGACAGACGATATATAGATAGATCTGCTCTGCAGCCATCTGTTTCTTGGGGTAGCAAACGTAGAAGTATTAGGACCTTCAAGGACACATAAAGTGTAATTGAAGGCACATAAAGGCACAAGACCCAACCAATCTAAGCCAATAAATAGTAAAAGCAGTAACAACAGAATTAACGTGAAATTAGGAACCCATTACTCAACAGCAGAGAATCAGTCATGTGTCGAAGCTGCTTCTAAGATAAATTGTTTTTAGAAAGACAGCTGCTGCCTATTTGTCTCTAAAAACAAGATACCCTAAAGCAAAATTAGCATTCAGAACAGTTACAGCCTCAATTTTTAACCCCCCCACACACTTATAAGGATATGCGCTTTAAATGCATGCAGATGTCACTTAAGATAAGTTAGATGCATAGCTACTATCCAACAAATTGGGCTGATGGTCCAGTTTCCAAAAGCTCATTGCGTAGGTAGCCATCTTGTGAAACCGACATGCGTACAGGAGCCATTCTTAATACTTATATGCAGCTTAAAATAAAGATGCAGGGTTGCCAACCTCTAGGTAGTGGCTGGAGGTCTCCTGGGATTACAACTCATCTCCAGGTAACAGGGATCAGCTTTCCTGGAGAAACTAGAAGCTTTGGAAGTTGGAGTCTATGGTATTTTACACTACAGGCATCCCCACCCCCTTCCCAAATCCCACCCCCAAATATCTAGGAATTTCCCACCCTGGAACTGGCAACCTAGGAAGATGTGGACCAAAACGTGCCCTGCATTGTGGCCCAGCAGCTGTGGAAGAAGAACCTCTGCTTCATTCCCCTTCCCTCCCTGTGGTTAGAGAGGTTTGGGAGGCCTGAGGTTAAGCACAGAAGACTTGTGGGAACAGTAATTGCAAGGATCTTGTTTGTCGGTGCCATCAGTCAGACAGTTATAATAAGACTCTCGGGTGCAAATTAAAGGCAAGAGAAAAATCTGCCAATTAGACATTGTTACAATGTGGAGTCGTTACCACCATGAGCTCATAATGTGACTGCTGAGAAAAAGGTAGTGGTGGGGAACCGGTAGACAAGAACATCTTATTACGCTTTGGTAGCTTGAAGCTGACATGTAACCCCTTGTGTTCCAACAGGCAGGTTCAAAGCCTAGGGTAGCGTTCAGAAACTCAAAAATATCAATGTGATTTATTTAAATACAACAGAAAGCAACTGGGAAGCCCGTAGCCCCCTATTCCAAAATTCGCCTCAGAATATCTACTAGGGCAACAGTGACTGTTATTGGGAGGGTTGTGGGATGGCATGGGGGTTGCTAGACTGTTTGATTGTTGCGGCCCAAATTGGATTATGCTGGGGGTTTTATCTGGTTTTATGTCTTTTATGTAAATTGCTATGAGCTGGCTGGGCTGAGAGTGGCAGTCTAAAGGTAAAGGTAAAGGTATCCCCTGTGCAAGCACCGGGTTGTGTCTGACCCTCGGGGTGACGCCCTCTAGCGTTTTCATGGCAGACTCAATACGGGGTGGTTTGTCAGTGCCTTCCCCAGTCATTACCGTTTACCCCCCAGCAAGCTGGGTACTCATTTTACCGACCTCAGAAGGATGGAAGGCTGAGTCAACCTTGAGCCGGCTGCTGGGATTGAACTCCCAGCCTCATGGGCAAAGCTTTCAGACGGCTGCCTTACCTCTCTGAGCCACAAGAGGCTCTGAGTGGCAGTCTAGAAATACAATAATAAATTAAAAAAAAACATTCCCAAAGATATTGATACTGGCCCATGAACCACTGTCTCAGACCAGAGTCCTACTCACACTCCACTTTGTAGGATCAAACACACACGCAAACAAACTTATTTTCCCCAAGCACAGGCTTATATACCATTAGTCCAAATCCTGAAATATCAAATATCACAGAAATTTACATCCAACCACACTTGGCCTAGAAATATGGACACTTTGGTTCTTCCACATTATAGACTCTGATTCTGCCTGCAATTAAGGGTGGAATCTATCAGGGAAGGAGCAGGTTATTAAAATGCTTTCCTTTTCTTGTACGCCTACACCTTTCGCCGCCTCAGGACACCTGAGAGAAGGGCGGGGAGGGTGGGATAGTGATGAGGAGCCACAGCAACAGGGGGCTGAGAATGGGTGGAGAAGAGCCACGGAGGGTCCGAGTTCGAGATTTTGTCCCTAGTAAGCCACCGCCTTGTAGGAATAGCAGCAGCTGCTACTGCAGGCCTTGTCTCTGGCCCCCCGGCTGGGAAAGGAGCAGAGCCGCCACATCTCCAATGCGGCGCCCCTGCACACTTCCCACCCGGGAAGCCTCATCTCCCGCCCCCTCCCACCCCAGGCCCCAGCTTCCTGGCTGGTAAAGGAGCAGGGACGCCGAGTCTCTGATGCAGTAGTGCCCCTGCTCCCTTCCCAGTCGGAAAGCCTCGCCTCCGTCCCCCCACCCCAGGGCCTGGCTTCCCGGATGGGAAAGGAGCAGGGACACCATGTCGGATGCGGCGTCCCTGCCCCTTTCTCCACTGGGAAGGCTCGCTCGTCGGCAGCCTGCCGCCCCTACCTAGTCGGAGCCAAGCTCCAAGGGAAGTGGGTTCTTGGCATGGGTGGGCAGTGCAAGGCTCGGGGGGGGGGCAATCGGGAGCCGCACACAGCACAGCTCCTGATTGGCCCTCTGACCCAAGACTGACAATCAGTGGGGCCAATCGGGAGGTGCTTTGCGCCTCCTGATTGGCCCCCCTGATTGTCAGTCCTGGGCCAAGGGCCAATGGGCTCTTTTCCTCATCCCGGACTGGGCCCACCCCAACCCCCCTTACTACTTTATTTATACCGCTCCCGGAGCGGTTTACAGATGTTAAGGAATGCCCGTGTTTCACATCTTACAAACATCTCACATCTTTCCCATGTCCTGTTAACAGGTTTGGTCAGAGAGTTCCATGTCGATGTAGGTTTCCTCAACAGGGCAAATAGCTGGGGATTCCCTGAAGTCATCTAAGGTTTGGAAAATGGCATGAGGGGAAGGCTTAATCCCTCTCTTCCTCCATGACTTAGTACTGATCCACACAACTGGGAAATAAGTTCCAAACATAGAACTCCCATATCCATCTGATCCAAAGGATTGTTGTGGACACAGGGGACTTTGTAGTGTTTTTATCTATCTAGTTCATTGTTAACTACTCTGGTTGACTGGGGTTCTCCAGGACCTCGGGGAGAAAAATGTCCTTCTAAGAACCAGAGATCCTTTTAATGGAGGTTCCAGGGCTTGAACCTGTGACCTTAGCATACCCTCTGGCACTGAGCTACTCCCAATGAACCATGGCAGTGTTAGTAGGAATATCAATGGGTCACTGGAGGAACAAACGAGAGTACAAGTCCTATTACCTAGATTAAGCACCTAGATTGGGCTGCTACCTGATGTCGTTGAAAGATTCCTTCCAGGCATGAAAAGAGAATTCAGTGAAGACGAATAGCCCCATGGAATAATTGGGCCACAGTCTTTCGACTACTCAGACAATGAATTGCCTGAGAAGCTTCTGTTCTTGTTTAGCAGAAGGTCTACCTACAATGCGCAAGGATGAAAATTGAGCTCTTGGGCCTTGACAGAGCCAGAGAAAGAGACCCCAGCTCCACACCGATGACCGTAAATGGTTCTGCAAGAATGAATTGGAGGGATAACGGTCTTCGGCAGACAGGTGGAAATTGCCTGCAAGATGATTGGCCAGAATTGATACTGTCAATTTGTTTGTCCCAGAGCTTCCGAGAGCACAAAAACATCTCAAACTTCCATTCGGCTAACGGAGAGGTATGCTTCACCTAAGTGGCTTCGGAAAACAAATAAATCGGATACTACTTAGAGATCCCCAGAGCCGCTGAGCGATGCACTTGGACATGATGAAAGGCAGGACCCACCGAAAGTGACAGCGATGTTTTCTTTCATGTGCGGAGGAAATAGGATAAGGAGAAGATGAGAGAGGTTTTCTTGGCCTAAGGAGGGTGGGTGGGGAATAGCGAAAGGAAAAGTCATTCAAGTATCATGTAGCTCTACGTACAATTCAAGGAATTACCCCCTGCGGGAACCTTGCTTGGATAACACGGTCCCAGGAGTTAGTGGCGACTACAAGCACAGGCAGCTTCAAGAGGGGATTGCACAAACCTCTGGAGCAGAGGTGCATCAGTGGCTAGGAGCCAGAAGGTATCGATGGAACACTCTGTCAGGGGCAGTGGTGCTCTGTCTTCTTGGTGCTTGTGGGGCAAGGGTGGGAGGGCTTCTAAAGTTCTGGCCTTGCTGATAGACCCCTGATGGCACCTGGGTTTTGGCCACCATGTGACACAGAGTGTTGGAATGGATGGCCCATTACTTTAGTCTGCAGACCCTAGTCTGCCTTGTCTTCTCCTAAGGTAAAGGTAAAGGTAAAGGTAAAGGTAAAGGTAAAGGTAAAGGTAAAGGTAAAGGTAAAGGTAAAGGTAAAGGTATCCCCTGTGCAAGCACTGAGTCATGTCTGACCCTTGGGGTGATGCCCTCCAGTGTTTTCAAGGCAGACTCAATACGGGGTGGTTTGCCAGTGCCTTCCCCAGTCATTACCGTTTACCCCCCAGCAAGCTGGGTACTCATTTTACCCACCTCAGAAGGATGGAAGGCTGAGTCAACCTTGAGCCGGCTGCGGGGATTGAACCCCCAGCCTCATGGGCAGAGCTTTCAGACTGCATGTCTGCTGCCTTACCACTCTGCGCCACAAGAGGCTCTTGTCTTCTCCTAGGTGTTGCCAACTCCTGGAGGGGTCCTCTCTCTCTCTCTCTCTCTCTCTCTCTCTCTCTCTCTCTCTCTCTCTCTCTCTCTCTCTCTGTTCAACCACTGTCAACACCTGACCCACTGGGAGGGTCGTGATTCCCTCATTCACTTCTGAGTTCTGAGGCCCTGTCTTTGTGTCTCCTACTCAATGCCTGGTCACCACAGGGACAGCTTACAGCTTGTTACACCCGTTGGGGAGTAGTTACTTGCCAACCATCTGCCTCCCCCCTTCCCCCTGGCACTTCTTTTAAAATAGCGTGTCCAAGACAACAGAGGTCTATGTAGTCCAGAGAAATACTACCCTGACCAAAAGTTATAAAGCATTTGTGAAGGAGGGGGAGAGAGAGAGAGAGAGAGAGAGAGAGAGAGAGAGAGAGAATAATAGAAGGGACTGTACAGACCGTCTAGTCAACCCCCGGCTCAATGCAGGATCCGCTTGAAGTATTTGTCCAGCTGCTTAAAGTATTTGTCCACGAAAAGTATTTGTCCAGCTGCTGCTTGAAGACTGCCAGTGAGAAAAGCCCCTCCTGGTTGTAGGGAAAACTTGGAGGGTAGGGCCTGCAGGTCAGAGCAGAACCATTCTGCCACATTTTGGAGGCAGTACAAACTGGGAGATTGATTGGACAGACATTTTGCATTTGGGACAGAGATGCACAGAGAGAGCAATGGTAGTTTTGTGGGTTTTTTCCCCCCAGATTGACAGGAACAGGGTCAGATCAGTCTATCTGGGATGGAGTTAGCAGAGCAAGCGAGAACACGGAAGCTGACAGAGCAACTGCTGCCGGAAGAATGACGGACGCGGTAGCTAAGATTGTGAGAACAGGACTGCTGATTAAATTAAGGCTCTCTTGCTAAGCCGTGGCAAGTCAATAAGGACAGCTGCAGCTGAGCACTCAAGTGGGCAGAATGAGATCCGACCCAAGGACTAGAGCTGGACAAACAGTTTGCAGGCAGGAGAAAGAGGAGGGGGAGGTAGAAAGAGATCCAGGAGCTGGAAGTCCTGACTGTCCCAGTGGGCAACTCCTATAAAGGTCAGAAGGCCGTGCAGGGGTGTATCGAGGGTATGGCCCATACCCTTGGTGCCACTGAATCAGGAGGGCACCACTCTTAAAGTCAGACAAGCCATCCTTGGGTAGTGACATTTTGTTTTCTTCAGATGTGTGATCTGTCTTCGATGATCAAACTAGAAAGGGAAGAAACTCAGAGAACTGGCTTTGATCTTATCACGGTGCAATTTGCATCTGTGAATGCAAGGGAGATGCAGCTATAGTTTTCATGGAGTGCCATAATTTGTTAATTAAATGATTCATGAGCTTGGCTTGAGCTTACCCTGAAGCCAGAAGGATTCCGGAAGGCCACCCAGAGCCGTATGGAAGGGGGGGTATCAAAATCCAAACAAACAAATAAATGTTGACATCTACTGGATGTGACATTGGTGGGTCAGAGCCATCCGCAGCTTTATACTCTGAAAGGGGCACAATCTCAATGCTGGTCATAGATGCTGTTTTCCATAGATACCCTGTGGTAGTGGCAGTAGAACACACATACACACACAGAAAAGCCCCCACTGTTTGAACCTTATAGAGCAGGGTAGAAGACGGCCTGCAGGTTAATGCAGAATTGGTCTGCCACAGTTGTTACAAAACGTCTCGGTCATCATCTACTGCAGTGGTCCCCAACCCCCGGTCCAGGGACTGGTAGTGGTCTGTGGATCAGTCAGTACTGGGCCGGGGCTTCTCCTCGTCCTCCTCCCTGGCTGCTGCCTCGGGGGCTGCCCTGATACTCTGCTGCTGGCTCACCTTTGCTGCTCTCCAGTGGCTGCCATGGCTGGGGCTCCCCCTTGGCGTGGCACTGCACAGCTGCTTCTGGCAGCGCCCCCCAGCGGGTGGTGGGAAGTCAGGGGCGCCAGCGGGAAAGCAAGTGGAGCAGGGGCTCAGGCAGCAGCAGCGACCTCCCTTGGCAATACCCCCCCCCCCTCCGGGCCTCAGTAAAATTGTCAAGCGTTGACCGGTCCCCGGTGATAAAAAGGTTGGGAACCACTGATCTACTGTATTTTTACCTTCTCACTTCAGACAGCCCATCTGATACGTTTTAGCAACAGGTCCAGAGAATAGGGGAACCACTTAAACGTTATTTATGGGGCTAGTAAAGCCGGTGGCTGCCTCGAAAGCCAAGTTTATAAGCCTACAAACCCTCTTGCGAGGTTAAGCTCTTTCTAACTGATCGCAATATAAAACAGAGACTGGCAGATTAATGGGAACCTTTTGATAGGGGCTTTGCTTTGTGGGCAGCCGTGTTTGTTTTGTTTTGCAAGTTAACACGGCTTGTCCAGGAGCCCTTTTGAGCCCAGCAGGTGAACATGATTTCAGAATCCCCTACCATTTAGTTCTCGAAGAACCTCTGGAAATGTTTTTAAACTTCCTTGAAGTCTGGATGAGATCATCTTGCTCCAAAGATCAGGGCAGCCTCCGAAAGGAGCGTCACCCAGTTTTTAACCACCCCTCAGTGAATTGACCGATTTGAGAGTTTAGAAGAAGAAGAAGAAGAAGAAGAAGAAGAAGAAGAAGAAGAAGAAGAAGAAGAAGAAGAAGAAGAGTTGGTTCTTATATGCCGCTTTTCCCTACCCGAAGGAGGCTCAAAGCGGCTTACAGTCGCCTTCCCATTCCTCTCCCCACAACAGACACCCTGTGGGGTGGGTGAGGCTGAGAGAGCGCTGATATCACTGCCCGGTCAGAACAGTTTTATCAGTGCCGTGGCGAGCCCAAGGCCACCCAGCTGGCTGCAGGTGGGGAAGTGCAAAATCGAACCTGGTATGCCAGATTAGAAGTCCGCACTCCTAACCACCAAACCAAACTGGCTCCTAACCACTACACCAAACTTGTCTAAAAGCTTATCTAAAATGTTGTTGGTGAAGGGAAGGGCCCAACTCGCAGCTGACTTATGGTGACCTCCATAGGGAATTTCAAGCTGAAAGATGTTCAGAGAGGGTTTGCCATGGCCCGTCTCTGTGTAGTGACCCCAGACTTCCTTGGCGGTCTCCCAAGGATAGTCCACACACTATCCAGGGCTGCCCCTGCTTAGCTTAGCAGATCAGATGAGATCAGTCTAACTTGAGCCATCCAATGCAGGGTTGTGTCTTAAAAATTCAGAATATGAGCCTTCCTAGCAGGTGGCCAATGCCATTACTGTGGATTTAAAAGCACCAAAATGTTGCATCTTTCTTTATCTGATCTAGTTGTATTCCCTACTTTCAGCCCTTAACTGCTTAAATGCAGTTCAGCATCTGTTACATGTGTCCCAGGGTGGTAAAATACACACATATACATATGTACTAGATGATGTGTTTTTGAAGCGTACACACAGGGTTTGTAGACTTCCCGGTAGGCATCAGACAAAAGACTGAGGTTTCAGCTGAGATCCAGCCAAAGGAAAGCACATCACAAAGGCATCTCTACTTAGCTGAATCCTAGTTTGCAAACATCATAGGGCCAGCAACTTCCAGGTGACACTCTCGTATTTGGGCAAAAACTGCTTTTTAACATAGAGTTTTAGCCCAAATGCCAGAGCATTGCCCAGAAGTCGCAGGCATGATGATGTCACTTCCTGTGTGCCACCTGCAATGTGGCCTAGGTCTATCTACTGGCAAAGCCCCCTGCTGGCCAGTGGATCAGCACCTGGAAGGCAAGGCCTAGGAGCAGGGGACCCCCACCTCCACCAGGGAGGTCTGGCTCTACCCAAATGGGTACCGACGTACCAGCATAGTCTGGGATGCACATTCCCCTGTTTTCCCTCTGCGTGAAGAATAATTCACATCCTGCCTAATTGGCCCTTCATGCATAGGCCCCCAATGGGGAGTGTCCACTCGTTATGGAGGGCCAATGGCAGGTTGGTCTTCTTTTCTTCCTTTCTTCCTTCCTTTGAGTAGTGAGCAGGGGGAGGAGGGCCAGCACCAAGGAAGGACACAGTGCAGGTGTGCATCCCAGCACCCGTTGTATTCCTGGGCACAATGGGCTTTGCCACTAGTTCATCATATGGCAGAGTTACACACAGGAGTCTTCATGTAATAAACTATAATATGGAGCCAAGTTGGTACAACGGTTCTGCAGCCAGATTGGGCAATGCTCCTAAATAAGAATGGGCAGGTTTGGCTGCCATCTCTTAGATGCTTTTTGCCTGTTCCTAGAGCTGAAAACGATGGTTGGCCATCAAGTTTGAACCCAGGAAATGTGCCAAGTTGAAAGCATCAAAGCTTTCCTTTTTAAAAAGGATGAACCTTCTCCCCCCTTATATGCAACTTTACCTGAAGGAGTCTCAAAGCGGCTTACATTCGCCTTCCCTTTCCTCTTCCCACAACAGACACAGAGCCCTGATACTATTGAAGAAGAAAAAGAGCTGGTTCTCATATGCCACGTTTCTCTCCCTTTTCTCTCCCTCAAAGCAGCTTCCAATTGCCTTCCCTTTCCTCTCCCCACAACAGACACCCTGTGAGGTGGGTGAGGCGGAGAGAGCCCTGATATTCCTGCTCGGTCAGAACAGCTTTCTCAGTGCTGTGGCAAGCCCAAGGTCACCCAGCTAGTTGCACGTGGAGGAGGAGTCGGGAATCAAACCCAGCTCATCAGATTAGAAGTCCACCCTCCTAATCACTACGCCAAGCTTGGCTTGCTTCCAGAAACTTTACAAAGGTTGGGATGGACTCATAGAATCATAGAATCATAGAGTTGGAAGGGACCTCATGGGTCATCTAATCCAGGGGTAGTCAACCTGTGGTCTTCCAGGAAACGCTGGCAGGGGCTCATGGGAATTGTAGTCCGTGAACATCTGGCGGACCACAGGTTGACTACCCCTGATCTAATCCAACATCCTGCACTATGCAGGACACTCACATCCAGGTTTCATCTGGGTTTGGGATAAACAGCCCTTGCTGAATACCAAACGAGAGAAAAAAACTCACACTGTGAAATAGATTCTTGTCCGTATCCAAGTAGGGAATTTGGGGAAATGGTCCAGTTAAGAACTGGTGCCACAGAAATCGTATCAAGTCCTATATTTATCCCCACTCTTTGCTAAAATTAATTTCTCTTGCTATAAGAGGAGACCTTTACTTCTTCCTACATGCTTATTAATTACTCGGCACTTCACCCGCTCGTGTTGAACCGAAGGCTGGTGAATCCAGGCACCGAAAGGTCACCTTCTCTCTGTGCTCCTTGCATGCTAATGAGCGAGAGACCTAAACACCTCCTTGTATCTGGGGACAGATTTCATCGTATAAGTAATTTGCAGCCTCCTGAAATCAGCAATAGGTCAGAGAACATATGAGACGGGCCTCAGGACTGACATGTGGAGAATGTTTTGCCAGTGTCCTGCCATCCAAGTTCCAAGGGATGTCCTTGATTTCATAGGAGTACTTAGCAGCTCCTCTGAAATTGTGTACTCTGCTCTGGTCAAACACAATCCAGGATCTAGACTTCATCCCAGAACTGTGCATGTATGTATTTATTTATCAAATGGCCTCTGCGTAGTATAGCCAGGCAAGGGATGTTGGGAGGTGGTTGGCCATTGCCTGCTTTCTCATTATGACCCCTGGTATTCCTTGGAGGAACTACCTTCCCCACAATGGTTGGCCATCACGTCTGAACCCAGGAAAAGTGTCACATTGAAAACACTGAAGTTTATCCTTGGCTTGCCTCAAGAAACTTGACAATGGTTAGGATGTAATCCGGGTCTCCTATCCAAGTACTTGGGAAAGTCAGCCTCGCTTAGCTTCTGAGATCTGACTTGTGTGGGTGAATCAGTTGAGGGCATTCCAGAACGAATTCCACAAGGAAAAATATCCATGGGGAATCCCATGCCTCCTGCCACATGTTTAAAGGTAAAGGTATCCCCTGTGCAAGCACTGGGTCATGTCTGACCCTTGGGGTGACGCCCTCCAGCATTTTCATGGCAGACTCAATACGGGCTGGTTTGCCAGTGCCTTCCCCAGTCATTACCGTTTACCCCCCCCCCCCCAGCAAGCTGGGTACTCAATTTACCGACCTCGGAAGGATGGAAGGCTTAGTCAACCTTGAGCCTGCTGCTGGGATTGAACTCCCAGCCTCAGACAGCGTTTCTGCTGCCTTACCACTCTGGGCCACAAGAGGCTCTGCCATATGTTTATCTAATGTCAATTCTCTTCATTTACTTTGAACCAGCATGCCTCTGAAACTCCTGGAATGTTTTAATGTAAATTACTAGGGGCCAAGAACATTGCATTCAGGAATACAATGGGTGCTAGACTGGGGGTGGGGTGGAATAACTCTACGGATGGCCTCCCCCTCCCCCAGGACCTGGAAAGGCTGCAGGCAGCTGTTAGGGAATTCACCAGCAGGGGCAGCTCTCACGCAGCAGGGATCTGCAGCCTCCGAGCCTCGGAGGGAGATGGAAGGAGGAGGGGTGGTCAGGGGTGGGGGACGGAAGGTGACTGGCTGTCCGCTGTACAGACAGTCAAGCTGGTTGGAGGAGGAGGCACTCAGGAGCAGGACAGCCACCCTGAATGGGTGTTAAGTGCTGAGTGCATTTACGCCATGAGACACATACCTCCTCCTAGGCCTTAGATGGAACAGATGAGGGGAGAGGGATCGAAGGAAGAAGGGATGGAAAGGGCAATATTTCAAACTAAGTGGGAAGAATATTAATAATAAGTAAAAGTAGTTAATCCTGGGAAGCATTTATAAAAGTGGTGATTTCTAGGTGGAAAAAAGTATTAACGATGTTCTAGGTAGTATTTTAAATCTATATGTTAAAAGATAAGAACGTTTAGGTGTATGGTAGGCTTGAGGGCAGCATGCGTCAGGGTTCGCGGCCTGTCTCATCCCCTGGACAATGAGCAGCCTGGGCCCATCCAGGCTGACAGCCAGCTCTACGTGCCAGTCTGCAGAAAAGCCCGAAGACTTGCTAGAGTGGTAGCGATGGTGCTGCTGGACCAACAGTTGTCAAAAAACCAGCACGACTGGCAGCACACTCTCAGGCTAGATGGGGCCCAGCTGCAACTCCTTCCTCTGACAAAGATTAGCTGCAGCTGCAAGTCCTCTGGCCAAGGCCGCTCCATGTGCGTTTCCCCGACCGTCTTCCCAAACATTTCCGATTTGCCGTGATGAAGCTCTGCTCATCTGTCTCCTGGTTCCCGACTTCGGCTTGGGTTGACGCCATCCCTAGCTCCTGTCCTTGGCTTGTTCCTTGATTCTACTCCTGGCTCTCAACTCTGGTCTGGCTTTTGACTCTGCTCCTGGCTTACCCGACCATGGTACAGGTTCGGCACTCCCTCCAGCAAGCAACCCCAGCCCGGCTTTGGCTTCACTCCCTGCCCCGCCCTCCTTGGTGAACTGCCTCCTACAGCTTGGACTCTTTGGACTGGACTTTGAACCTGCCTACCAACTTTGTCTAGGATTCCAGCTGAGGGCCTAATTAACTGGTTCCTGGTGTGTTACCTAGCAGGGCAGCACCTGCTACCTTGCTGAGCTCCAAAATAAATCAGCGGAGGAAAGGAGGGAGCTAAAGGAGGGTTGAAACTTTGCCGGGATTGTTGATGTCCGAAGCAGAGTTTGAATGAGGTGGAAAGGAACAATCTGGAACCCAGAAATTCAGGAGACTGGAAGGCCTTTAACATGACATCACTGTGATCCTAAACACAAAGGAGTTGGGAGAAGAACACTTGGTGACAATATGCCAACATCTCCTCTAGCATTCTATTCTACACAGTGGCCAAGTTGCCTTTTTATTGAAAGATGCATTATAAATTCCATGTATTTCTATTAGTCTTGAAGGGTAAACAAACATACCCATTCAGGGATCTTTCCTCATTACCCCCCCCCCCCCCGTCTCCGGTAACTCTCCAGGGGAACTGATGTATTGAGATGACTTGTAATTGTTGTTAATCCCCAGGACCCACCTGGAGGATGGCATCGCTGAACCCCAGGCCACGGAGAAGATAGAAAATTTGGAAATTCCCATAGGCTTTAATGGCACCATTGCCTTTAATGGCACCAAATCAATTTGGAATTGGCCAAATCAGCTCATTCAGATGGCTCAGCCTCAGCCTGAATTGATGTAGGCAGAATCTATAACAGCCCAATTTTTTTGGCTCATGCCTATACAATTCCTCCTCCCCATGAAGCCTGCTGGGTGACTTTGGGTCAGTCACAGTTCTCTCAGAGCTCACTAACCCCCACCCACCTTACAAGTTGCCTTGCGGGGAGAGGAAGGGAATGGAATTGTAAACTACTTTGAAATTTCTTAGGGTAGTGAAAAAGGGGTATAAGAAACAACTCTTCCTCTTCTACAGGCCAGGGCCAACCCTAGTTAGTTCCTGAGATTCCACAAGATGGCGCTCACCTGCGCTAACTAGGGCTAACCATACTTCGACCTGGGTACAAATCCATGAATTCGACATTACACAAGGAATTCCTGTGCAGTCAAAGGAGATGGCTGGATGACCTTGGGCCAATTGAACATCCTCAGCCCAACGTAGAAGAGAAGAAGAAGAAGAAGAGTTGATTCTTATATGCCGCTTTTCCCTACCCGAAGGAGGCTCAAAGCGGCTTACAGTTGCCTTCCCTTTCCTCTCCCCACAACAGACACCCTGTGCGGTGGGTGAGGCTGAGAGAGCGCTGATATCACTGCTCGGTCAGAACAGTTTTATCAGTGCTGTGGCGAGCCCAAGGTCACCCAGCTGGCTGCATGTGGGGGAGCGCAGAATCGAACCCAGCATGCCAGATTAGAAGTCCGCACTCCTAACCACTACACCTAACTGGCTCTCCAGTTTGTTCCTTTCTCAGATGGCTCCCGTGCATCAAAAACGGAGCCACTTTGGTTTCCCATTGGGAGATAAAAGGCCATACACATGAAGCAAATAAAGAAATGCATAAATTCTCCATTTCCATCCAGGCTCTGCACAGGGACCCCTGCAATGCTGGCAATGTTGCAAGGTCAGCTGAGCTTGTCTCCAGACTCCAGTGAAGACGTCAGTGAGTAGATGCTCACCCAAAAGGGCAGCATGGCCAAGCGTTCTAGTTTCTCCTGGAAGTGATGTCAGCCCACTCTTCAAATCCCCCCCCCAAACTCTATGGAATGGGTTTACCACAGAGTTTCCAGTAATTTCTAGAGAGGCACAACTTCATGTTTCGTTTTTTCCTAGAGCTGACATCCAGCCGGTTCCCTATGTCCCTGCCCCACATTTCGACACCCCACGGCCTTCTGCTGACAGGGGCAGGGAAGTCCCCCCTGGGGGGCCTGGTGATGCTACTAGCAACCAATATATCTTGGCACAACGTGGGGCGAATTGTGATGACGGTGCACATTTGTAGCACGGATGTACCTTTCGACCGGGTTTCAAAATGATCCATCATTTTAAATGTCAACGCCGACTTCCTTTTGTTCCCCGTTTGATGCCTCAAAAGAAGTTTTAAAAATGCATGACAAGAACTTGGCTCTGGCCTTTGGTGATAGAAATGCTTCCTCCATATTTCATCTCTCCCTCCGTGTGGTGGATGTCAGAAAGTCCGTGTTGTTCCCCCCACCCCCCACAGAGTTCAGCAGGTCATCTGTCTCTCCTCACATGGCAGGGAGTTCAGAGGGCCTGCTGCTGTCCTGCTGGCTTGTCCTGTTCAGGGATGCATGCTGTCCCCACCCCCTGCCATTGCTTAGGTCTCTGAAGGTTGTTGTTGTTGTTATTATTATTATTATTATTATTATTATTATTATTATTATTATTATTATTATTATTAGGAAAAAGGTAAAGGTATCCCCTGTGCAAGCACCGAGTCATGTCTGACCCTTGGGGTGATGCCCTCTAGCGTTTTCTTGGCAGACTCAATACGGGGTGGTTTGCCAGTGCCTTCCCCAGTCATTACCGTTTACCCCCCAGCAAGCTGGGTACTCATTTTACTGACCTCGGAAGGATGGAAGGCTGAGTCAACCTTGAGCCGTCTGTTGGTATCGAACTCACAGCCTCATGGGCAGAGCTTTCAGACTGGATGTCGCTGCCTTACCACTCTGCGCCACAAGAGGCATTATTATTATTATTAAACTTTTATACCACCGTTCCCTTAGGCTCACGGCGGTTTACAAGATAAAAATTACAATAAAACCCATAGTTAAAACCATTAAAACCAATCCGTACTATCAATGTTGGGCAACAGGCGAGCACTAACTAACCCCACTAAACCCCCCCCCCCCAAATCGCTCCGCGTTAGCCAAGGGACATCAGGTTGCTAATATGGGAGTGAGTGAGGCAATCAGATCACTCAGATGAACCCAGGGAGCCCAGATCCTTGTTGGGACCGCCCGCCCTGGCCTCAACCATATGCCTGGCGGAAGAGCTCCGTCTTGCAGGCCCTGCGGAAAGCTGTTAACTCCGACAGGGCCCTTAGCTCTTCCGGGAGCTCATTCCACCAGGTTGGGGCCGGGGCCGAAAAAGCCCTGGCCCGGGTCGAGATCAGGCGAACATCCCGAGGGCCCGGAACCACTCCATTGCTAGAGGCACTCCAAACTCATTTCCAAGCAGGCCTTTGGTAGGCTTGAGGGCAGCATGTGTTCAATATATGCTGCGAATCTTTGGGGCTTGTTGACTCTCAAAGATGACAAGAAAATGCCAGGAAGGCACTGTGACCCGGATAGCCCAGTGTCAGGAACCAGGCAGAAGTCACCCGAGTCGAGTCCTAGCAAAGCCAGTCCTCGAGACCACAGGGTTTGTGAAATCCAAAAGGAAGCTTTATTCAAAAGACTAGTACAAAGACATCTGCAAGCAAAGCTCGATGGACAAACTTCTTGGCAGAGACAAAGTACCCACAAGGGGTACTTATACAGCAGACCAAATAGGGGAGGGGGGAAGAGGGGTGCAAAGGCGGGAAAGTACATTGGTTCTCAGCAGGGCCATCTGATCCCTGCTTTGATCTGAAATGTCTCAAGTGTTGAGACTTCACAGCTTCTAGCAAGGTCATAGAGAGCAGGATGAGATAAGGGGTTTTAGTGGTAGACGCTTTGGTATGCAAGGGAGGACAGGGACCAACAAGCGATTTATGTCTTTACTAGAAAGAAAGCCCATTTTATTCTATAATAAAATGGGCGCTAGGAGCCGGTCTTCTCTCGGCCCCGGGAGCGGCCTGACCGCAGCGAGGCCGCTCCCGTGGGCGAGAGAAGGCCGGCTCGGGCGCCACCACCTTGGGTGAAGGCGGCAGAAGGCGGCGCGGCCCCCTCCCCCCCGGCAGCTCTCTGTAGCCTTCGGCCGGGAAAAGGCGGTGCGGCCCCCCAGAGGACTCACCGCATTGGCTGGCAGTCCATTCTATGCGGTGATTCCCTGGCCGGGCGAAGCACCCAATGGGGAACCGCGGCTCCCCATTGGCTGCTTGGGCCGGGATGGACAGTCGGAGGGGCCAATCAGGAGCCGCTTCGCGGCTCCTGATTGGCCCCTCTGAGTTTTTATCCCGGACAGGGCCCGCCCTAACTCCTCCCACACAGCCCTTACTCTTTTATTCAGTCCGCGGCACACCTCGCCGCGGGGCTGTTTAAAGATGGCAACTGCCTGGGAGTCTCCGGGAGAACTCAGGTGAACTCAGGTTCTTGACACCCAGGTAAGCCCAATCCTGTCAGATCTCGGAAGTTGAGCAGGGTCGACGTTGTCTAGTATTTGGTTGGGAGACCTCAGAGAAACACTACAGTTGTGACACAGAAGTGGGCAGTGGTAAACCACCTCTGAATGTCTCTTGCCTTGCTGCCAGACAATCCTAGGATCTTCTGGCTATGTAACACACATGCGATATGCTAAATAATCTGTTCCACTTAATAGTTCTGGTAAGGCCTTGGAGGAGGTGCTGGTCTCATAGCTTAAGGGCCACTCAGTGCTTAGCACCCACTCAGGGCAGCTGTCCCACCCCTGAGTTGTTCCTCCTCCAACCGGCTTGCCTGTCTGTCCAGCGGCCAGCCAATCGCCTTCCGTCTCCCACCCCTGACCCCCCCTCCTCCTTCCACTTCCCTCTGAGGCTCGGAGGCTGCAGATCCCTGCTGCCCCTTCTGGTGAGTACCCTCCCCAAGAGCCTCCAGGCTGCAGCCTTTCCAGGTCCTGGGGGGAGAGAAAGGCCATCTGCAGAGTTCTTCCATCCCGTCCCCCTAATCTAGCGCCCATTGTATTCCTGAATGCAACGGGCTTTGTACCTAGACACAAAAGCTTTGGCCTTGGCTGAGGTGTACCCTTCAGGCTGGGAGAAGTTGGCTGGTCCATTCGAAACACAAACCCTCAATATCATTTTCCATGGATGTTTTTGTACAGCTAATTCAGCTTTCCCGCCACCATTTCATGCATCGTTTGCATTTCACCGATGATTACCTAGGCTATTATTCAGTGTGCTATTTTTCATTTCCCCCACTAAGTTGCTTCTGATTTGGGGCTCTGAAGGCTGACCAATTTCTTTGATAAGAACTGTTAAGACCTTTCCTCCTCAACCATCCGAATGTTGCCTAGTTACAAATAATTGAAACATGGGTGCTTGGATCCTTCTAGCTTTCCCACTGGCAAACAGAGAAGGAGGGGGATCTTTTTGATCACCCAAAAGGCCATGATAGGAGTCAAGGAACTCAGGTGGACGAATGGATTTATTTGCTGCATTGGAGGATTCGAACCCAGTCCCCCCAGATTGTACATCACTAATGTTGGCAGAGTTAAATATGCAAAGGAGGGACACAGCACTGACTGCTTAAAGAAATAAATAGTTTTGATCATAAGAGCAACATTTTTGGAAAGAGAGGATAGAGAGAGAGTTCTAACAGTTTAACTGACTAGCTTTGTTCTTCTGAAGGCAATCAGGGGGAAGTGTGCTCAGAGGAGCAGGAAGTCTCCAACGGAGCCAATCAGCAGAAGATTATTTGACAAATACCAGGAACGTCCTAATCTAACTATGCTAACTAATGCCCCCCGTAGGGTATTTTTCATATGCTGCGGAATCAGGGACACTACAGATCTTGCATTTTACAATAACGACATCATGCTGGCTCTCACTCTGGAACTGGGTAAGATCAAGTAAGAAAGGCACTCCGCTCTGCAGGTATGAATCTGCTGATGGTCCCAGGAGCCCCAGGAAACATGCCTGGCCTTGACCAGGGCCAGGGCTTTTTCTGTCCTGGCCTCTACCAGGTGGAATGAGCTCCCAGAAGAACTGTGGCCCTGACCGAGCTTTTATAACTCTGCAGGGCCTGCAAAACAGAGCTTTTCTGCCAGGCATTTGGTTGAGGCAGGGCAGAGGCCCCGGAGTATATGATTGGGTCCCCTCACTCCCCTCTGTGCCTGGGCCTGGTATTAGAGAGGGCCTGGATGAAAGATATCTATTCCCTATCCTCTTTCAATCTGTGGTGCTACAAACCTACTGAAGCCTGAGAAGAATTCGGTTGTTATTACCGCCATCTTAACTGCTTAATTGTTTTATTGTTTAATTGCTAATTGTTAAATGTTAACTGTATTGTTATTTTAACTGCTGCTTATACAGATTATTGTACGGGATGATTTTATGGGGATTTTATGATTCGCTGGGAATGCTAAAATGTTGGAAATTTTATGGGATGTTTTTATATGATATGAGCCATCACGAGCTGGTTTTCTGGGAGCGGCGGAATACAAATATAATCAATCAATTAATAATAATCTCTTCCAGTGTCCTGGGTGTCGTCTGCACTGAGCTTTTAACCCATTGAATGAATCCCTCCCATCTACACTGAATTCGATTTCCATTTTGATTTGGGGAGCTTTAAATTTTCCCTCTGCAACATGCATGATTGATCCGGAGTGACCCTTCCTTTCCTCTGTGATATCCAGAAGTGGATATAACCTTTGATATTTGAGAAAAAGATCACCATCAGTAAGTGTGCAGATTTCTGCTTTTTGCAAATTAACTCCCTTCTCCGTGGCTTCTAGCAAAGCAGTCTTCCCTGATTGGCCAGGGCGTCAGTTCGGACTTCCTGGTTCCCAGTTGCAAGGCTTGTCTTAGGGCTATTCCGCACATTTTAAAAAATAGTGTTATGTCTGCAAATGACGTGGTGCTAAAAATCATCACGCCTCCAGCCATTCCTTACCTTCTGGCTCTCTCACTTTTGTTGTCCGTCTTCTCGCGCTCCTTACACTCCGCATGCCTGCTTGAAATGGCGGAAGAGAGCAATGTGCTTTACACATGATTCTCTTCTGACTGTCAATCAAGCCAGGCAGCCAATCCCCTTTCTCCATGCTTTAAAGGGCCTGCAGTGCCAGCATATTTTTTTTAAGTAAGACTTCTCTATTGAAACGCTTATGCATCTAATCATAAATGCATAGTGCTTTTTATATTGCCACCCCTTTTGGAATCACGAGTCTGTAATTTAAAAAAATCAATCTTGTTCCTGATTGGGGGAGGGGGACCTTAGAGAGGCATCCATCCATCTTTGTCTTTTTCCTTCAACTTCCCCTCAAAAATGGTTGAATCCTGGCAGAGATGAGTCAGTCACTTCAGGAAGGGTCAAATGGCAGTAATGTCTTCCACCCTGTGCTGTCCTAAGAAGCCATGGAGGTGAATTAGAAGAACAGTCTGTCGAGCCACTATTGATGATCAGAAGTCCACCACCCATCAGGGGCCATGTCTCCACTCATGGTGACTCCTCCATGGGCCGTTCCAGGCAAGAGATGAGCAGAGGGGGTTGCTCATTCCCTGTCTCTGCATGGCAATCGTCATTTTCCTTGGTGATCTACCATCCATCTAGTAGCCGTTGCCATGTCTGCTTAGTTTCCAAACTCTGTCGAACTCAAGCTAGACTGGGTGATTCAGGCTGTTAATAAAACCAGGGGGGTGGAACCCAGCTGTCCCAGGGGACCTTCCTATTGGATTCCTATGAGCATGCCGGTCTGTGACTCTGAATGCCGGTGTAGTTCTTCCAGGACTATCTGGAGAGGAATAATTGCTACATCTAAGTTGATTGAAAAAGCACACACAATTCAAGGTCCTGAATATTGAACAATCCAACAAAAGCCCGAGCCAAATTAGAGCAAAACAAAAACATGATTCAATAACGTTATTATAAATAATTCCCCCAAACTCCTTTGCTGTCCGTTAGGTGCATAAATACTCTTTAAAGAGGGAGGGGGAAATAACCTGGGTTTTTTTTGGGGGGGGGGTTGACGTTTTTCGCATGTCACAAAGAACGGAGGATCAACAGACACAGCTGCATGAGTGGGAGGCAGGGAATTAAAGCAAACTCTTTCTCCGTGGCTCATTGTAAATATACCCCCCATCGATTCGCGCCAACTTTGCAGTGTGCCATATTGTTCTCAACAGATCTTGGCTGCTCTTTGGTGTGCAGCTGTTCCAGTGCCTGGGAGGACAGTTGTCATCTTCTCTCCTCTCTTTGCTCAGGCCCTGAACCGTTCCATGTCTCTGCGTTCAGAAGCTGCTCAAAATGATCAAGGGGCCTCTGAGTCATTTCCTTGCTTCTTCGGGCGAGCTCCTGTCAAATGAATCAATGCGCTTGCTGCCACCTGCGGAAGGTGCCTAGAGAACCACATCAAGAAGCCCACTTCCTTGGGCATATGGAAGCATAATTGCACTTCTGTTGTTCTGGCACACAAGTGGAAGGAACGGATCAACACGCCTTCTGGGCAGGCCATGCCAGGCTATCTCAGGAAATAGAAAGTGACACATCAAACCATGAATTGTTTCACTGGAATTGTCCTGGATGGATATACACAGAAGTTTCCACAGCTGAAGTTACCTTGCTTCTGTAAGCTAGAAGCGACATCAGTCCTTTCTAGGAACAGTCAGAAACTCTATGGTTTTCCCATAGAAACTCCATATGGATAAACCATAGAGTTTCTGTCAATTCCTAGAGAGGAGTGATGTTTCTATGGAAAAAAAATATAGTTTCTGGCAACTCCTAGAGGGGACTGATATCACTTCCAGCATAGAGAAGCAAGATAACTTCTATGGTTTTACCATAGAGTTTCCAGTAACCCTTAGAGAGGCATAATATAATTTATTGGTCCCTCCCCACAGAGTGATATAATGTTGTAGTCAGAGCTGCCCCTATTTCCCCACCCATGATCTCCTTGACCATAAGATGAATGTCTACCACTTCCCAGCCCAAGAATTGACAAGGGAGTCTGTAGGCTTGTCCTTTGAAGACACAGCCTTTCATCATCTGCTGTGCCTAACGAAGTCTATGGAAGAGTCCATTGTGCTGAAGGGTTTGGATGGTGCTGGCTTGAAACAGCACTTTCTGTTTCACCCCCATCTGGAGGAGAGACCTTTATGAACATCTTAAAATGCCCCCCATCTTGTTGTTTTTTCAGAGGATTATTTATCATAAGCCATGAGTATTGTAGCCAGGAGATCTGACGAAGCCAGGCAAGGAACATTTCAAGGGGGGTTTGCCATTGCCTGCCTCCATGTCATGACCTCCAGAATTCCTTGGAGAAACTTTGGGCTCCCAGGTCTTCCTCAGGTGTTGGACAGGTGACTTATGCCCGAGGTGACCTCGTGTTTAAAGAGGGGGCAATCAGTTAAACAGTTAGGACTCTCTCTCTCTCCTCTCTTACTTACCAAGTTGTTTCTCTTTTTTAATAAAACAATTTTACTCTTTGAAGTTGCTGGTGCTTGACTCCTGGGCTGTCACATAATGTCATATTTTGTCCCCTGGGTGACCCGGGAAGGTTGGGTGCACACATGGTGGAGTGGCCTGACTCCTACCTAACCCCCTCCTCCTCCCCCCCTCCCGCTTGGCATTCCTGGTTTATTTTTATCCCTTGGTTTACAACCGGCTAGCAAGTAGGCCCCTCCCCCCCCCCATTCAACCTTATTGTCAATATCCTTGTTTCTCAGGGGAGCAACAGATGGCCAGCTGTGAGGATCCGAGGATCTGGGGAAGGAGCTTATGTGTCGCACCTAAAGATCAAAGGCCTCTCTGGTGTGAACCACTATTCCCGCCTGAAACCCCAGACCTACATAAGGCTGGGTAAATCATGGTTACTTGTCTCTGTCAATGATTCCTGTTTCTACCTTTGTGTGTTCTGTTCTGCTTTGTGGATTCTTTCAGTCAAAAACTCCTTTACATTCCATGGAGTTGCATTGGACTGTTGTCTGAGAGAGAATCTCTCCCCTGCACCAGGACCCCTGGTTTGTGACATGGGCATAGTCAAGTGCTGCCAACAGGATAAAGGCAGAGAGGTTATTATGGATGGCCACCGGTGTATCTGCAGAAAGGATAGAGCTTTGAAATCAGCTTTGCAGGTGTCCTTAAAAGGCTGGTTTCTTTGTCTGCTTCCAACTTTCGGTGTTCTTTTTTTGGACTCGACCTGATGTTTCCTTCAAAGGCACTAAGCTTGCTTTCGTTTTTGTGAGCTGCCATTCTTTTAGCGCGAGTGGCTGGAGCAACGTGCCCCGCCGACCTGTCTCTGCGAGTCTCTTACCTAATCCCAAATCAACAAGGACGAGATGGACGGCAAGAGCTTATGTTTGCGCAAGATGCCCTGCGTTTGTTTCCGAAATTAGAAATGCCAAGCCATGTCGTATTTGCATCTTATAATTGTTTCTATTACAGGATTGTAGCGGAGTAGTGGGCAGAGGGGATTAATGTCTGGAATTTCAATTAGCTCCGTTTCTATTACTCAGCAGCTGATGGGTGAACTCTTGTCTCTGGCCTGGCGTCAATCTCCCGCCTAATGCCAAGCGCCTCATTTGGAGTGATTTCTGCCACTATTAGCAACTGCTTACCGAGATTTATGACAGAGCAACTTCGGCTTTCCATACAAATTAATGGTCTTCCACTGTTTGCCCTCTGTTCATCGCTTTGTACCTTCCTGGATAAAACTCACATAGTTTTTATTGCAAGAGTTGGGATTGCAATCAGCTAGTCATTTGGTGAGGTCAGCCTTGAAGGGCTGTTGTTAAGCAGTTTAAGCTTCTGAGCTGTCCCTGTGTGCTCACTAGTGCATGAAATGGTCACCGGTGAGGTTGCAATGGAAAAAGCCTGAGCATATGCTCTGGGATTCCCTTTGTTTAAGTTGGGTTCCCGCCTGCTTCCTCTTTCTTCAGGAAGAACAGATTTATTATTTACCGCAAGCTGGCTCGCGGCGGTTCACAGTAAAACATCAATCTAAAACACCCCATAAAACAATCATTAATATCCCCAAAATACAATTAAGATGGTGATAACACAGTATAAAACCCCTTCCCCAATGACTCAAAACGGTGGTTTCTAGCATTGTCATGACAATGCCCTTGATGGTAATCATGGATAGATTGTTATAATCTGGGTCTAATCTAACACCAGCCCAGGAAATCAGGGGAAGGGAAGTCCCGATCGAATACTCTGGGGCTACAGCCCCACTTCAACCAAACGCCTGGTGGAAGAGCTCCGTTTTGCAGGCCCTGCAGAACCCAGAGAGCTCTGTCAGGGCCCGCAGCTCTTCTGGGAGATCATTCCACCAGGTAGGGGCCAGGACTGAAAAAGCCCTGGTCCTGGTCAAGGCCAGGTGTACCTCCATGGGACCATCAGCAGATTCATACCCACAGATCGAAGAGCTCTGCAGGGGGCATAAGGAAGTAAGCAATTCCATAAGTACATAGGGCCCAAGCCGTGTATAGCCTTGTTGTTATTGAAAACTTTTATACCACACTGTTTGTTGTTGCTGTTATTATATGACACTTTTTGATACATGTTTCACTGTTAAATAAGCTTCATTTTGAATGCTCATTGTACTTTACCACATATGAGAGTTATAATGTAAACCAGCCTGAGCCGACAGGGAGGGTGGTACATAAATATAATTAATATAAATAAATAAATAACACAGATAAGAGTTTTCAATGGAGCCGGCTCTGTTGAATCTTCCTCCATCTTTTATTTGGGCTGCATTGATAGCCGAGTAAGGCTATCCATGCAGTACAGAGCCAAATGCAATCTTTGCAAAGAGAAATTGGTAGACCATCTTGCCTGTGGACTGGATGTGCGCTTTTTGTGTGCAGCATAATTGCATTTTGTCTGTAGTAACCGGCCCTGTTCTGCACAGGTTGTCAGGTTGTTGGCCGCCTTCTAGGCAATGTACTGTCAAGATGATAAAAGTTGCCAATGACCTTGAGGAAGGTCGACATCTGAGAGTCATTGCTTGCCTGTGATGTCACGTATTTTCTCCAGGTTCGAGCGTGGTCCCAACCAGCTGCCTGAAGGAGTTGTATATCAGCCAGCCCATGGCAGGCACATGACAGCGTAATCTTTAACAGAAGGAAGATTGGAGATAAACAGAAATCTGGCTTTGGCTTAAGATGGGGCGAGACACAGAAAATCACCCTTAGCAAAAATGACCACAGATCTCTAGGATATGGGCAAGCAACTACAGAAGCATGAAGTAGTAACTCTGGTTTAGGCAGTAAACACAGTGGTATCTGAACACTTGAGCTTAGCATTGCCAAACCCCAGTTGGGACTGGGGATCCCCCGGTTTGGAGCCTCTCCCCCCATTTTAAGGCTCTAAGAAACCTTTGGAACTTACCAGGTGCGGGAAGAGAACAACTAGGAAGCCAATGCAAAATCTCTACATCACTCAGAAGCCATTTTGTGGTTGGATCCACCTCTTGTGGCAGCCATTTTGTGCCCATTCCTCCTAGACTGTCGGAATTCCAAAGACGCCTGCCTGCTCAAAAAGGTTGGGAACTCCTGGCCTAATTGGGTGCTGTAAGTCAGCAGTGACTTGACAGCTTGTCTCCTCTCCACAAGATGGTCATACCGCAAGACGGTCTTCTGCTCTCAAGCAGTTATCCCAAAACAACCTCCTGTAGAAAAAGTCACAGTGGCTAAAGTAACAGCTGGGTAAGAAAAAGGGTTAATCTAGTAGTCCCAAATCCGCAGTAGTCAATCCAACACTGATGAGGTAAGTGACTCAACATGCTCAGACACTGGGAACTCTACATCACTTTAAGTTTGTCTAGGGGTTGTTGTTATTGTTGTTGCTATTCTTTAATTTATAGGCCGCTTGTCCCTGCAAGAGGGCTCAGGGTGGTTTACAACAGGCATCTATAGTTAAAACACATCTTTTAAGCATAGACAGTTTATAAAACTAACATATCACTTCCATATCATAGCTTCACTGGCCATTCCACTCAGAGACCGGTCAGAGACTACAGCGGGAGAATCTCCTGAAGTGCATGGAAGAACCAGCATAACCAGAAGGGACATGAGAGGGGAGAACCATAGTTGTCCCTCCGTTTATCCTGGCCTCAGATATAGGCCTGGTAGAAGAGCACCATTATACAGGCCCTGGGAAACTCTGTTAGTTCTATCAGGACCAGGGTCTCAATTGGGAGCTCATTTCACCAGGCAGGAGCCAAGGCCAAAAAGGCCCTGGCTCTGGTCAAGGCCCTCTGGATTTCTCTGGGGCCAGGGTCACAGATTGTAATGCTTCCTGGGGAACATACTGGGAGAGGCAGTTTCATAGGTACACAGGGTCCAGACCCCATAAGGCCTTGAAGGTTCATATCAACATCTTGAACTTGATCCGGAATCTCACTGGTAGCCAGTGCAATTGACAGAGGGTAGGTCAAATATGGGCTCTCCACAGGGCCTTTTTAAGGACCCACAGAACTACTTTCTGCACCAGCGGTAACTTCCAGGGAAGGCACAAGTAGAGCAAATTACAGTAATTCAATCTAGAGGTGACTGTTGCATGGATCACTGTGGCTATTGCAGGTGATAAAATGCCTGATGAGCTATATTCATGACCTGAGTCTCTGTGGTAAGGGAGGCATCAATGGCCGCCCCTAATTTCTTAATAGGAAATTGTTACCTGCACTCCAAAAAGAAAGGGGAGTTGCACTTCCTCTTCTGTCCCTTTCTTCCCTAGCCACAAGACCTTCATCTTTGAAGGACTGAGCCTCAGACAGTTCTGCTAGAGTCATCCAGTCACAGTCTTCAGACACTTCTCCAGTGGATGTATCCAGCCGTCCATTAATCAACAGGTAGAACATACTGATGACAACCAAGCCCATATCTCCACACCAGCAGTGCGAGTGGGCACCTATAGATGTTGAATAACATCAGGGAGATAATCACATCCTTCAGCACTCCCGAGGGAGTGGGAAGTGGCATGATTATTCCTCCCTGATGATTACTCTCTGTCCCTAACCTTAGAGAAAGGAAATCAGCAACTGGCAAACCTACCTCGCGTCCACTGCCAGTGGCCAGAGGGCACCTGGAACCCCTTGGACATCATAACACTGGGAGACCAATTTCCCTCAAAAATACACCACTGGCTTAAGTAAACCCCCTCCTCTTTTTTGCTGGCTTCCCAGGACTGTGAAGCGCCTGTCAGGTCACAGACAAGCTGGATGCCATTTTTATGGGGATATTTGTAGACGTCTACCCTCATAAACCTGTCCTGTGTACTCCCATCAGCGACCTTAACGTTTTGTTACATTTCCTTTTAAAATAGACTTGGAAGCAGACCCACCCGAAAGCCAAGGAGGAAACGGATGACTTCACTGGGGCAGCTCGCTTTTTGCTGGGGAACATCAATACCCCTTCACGGCGTGCAACCATTAAATGAAGACGAAGTGGGAGAAATCGCAATGGATGCCTTGCCACTGCGGTTTAAAAACAAAGGGCCATACAAGATAACAAGCTATTCGTTTCACAAGCCCTTCCCTAGAGTCTTTTGTGTCCTGGCTGCATGTTTTTTTCCTCATTGCAGCCAAATTCTTTATGAAGATTTTTGAAAGATGCTAAAATCTCAGAAATCATACTCTAGCTATTTGCGACCATATTCAGACCGTAATAACGCTGGTTAGTAATTTTAAATGAAAGACATTTTTAATCATCTATATTCATATTCATGATATTTGCCAAAATTACAGTCAATAAAATACTGGATAAACATTCTGTGATTTACTGGTTCCCCTCTGTAGAATATCTAACATTACCCAGATACTGTGTATTTTGTATACACTTTTTGTGTCATATATCTAATTACTGTCAATTGCCCTGCCATGTGAATGGGGATAAAATACCAGAAGGGAGACCACTTGAGGCTCAGGTATGTTGGCAGAGTTTAAATATACATAGAGAATACATCACTCAGCGGCTTAAAGAATAAAATAGTTTTATTTGCGAAGTGAAATAATTATGTGTAGAAAGAGATAGAGAACTATCTAGCTACCTATTGTCTGCAGTCATTCTTCTATTGTTCAGCTGCTGTTCAGGAGACAAGTGCGGAAGAGGCAAGTGTCCTGTTGAACCAATCAGGACACTGGAGGAGATAATTTGAAAATAATCAGGAAGTTTCTCTTCTAACTATGTTAAATATATATTTCATCTTATGCCCCCTGCAGGATACCCTTTATATTCTGCTCTGTTATGCACACTGCAGAGCTTGTATATTCCAACAAGGTATAGGTCTTTGAAAACTTGGGATAATTCCTAGATTTGTTGAAAAGTAAAAGTTTAAAAAATAGCTGAAGTTATCTAATAGGATTTCAGTTGCCATTTTGAGTTGCCTAAATAACCAAGAAAGTTGTCTAGGGTCCCATGGGACCAGATTTATAGAAACTCTCCCTTTTCTCTAAGGCTGTATTCAGGATCAGATAGAGAGATGATAAATTTTATTAGATATATTTATATTGGATACAGTTACATAATAATGCAAATATGGAGTATAATATAATTTAGATTTTATTTGGTCATTCTAGTTATAGTAGATGCAAGAGTTTATATATGCCAGAGTTTAAAGTTTTCAACCATGGATAAAATCGTGAGGTCTTGATAGAAATTTAGCAGGCGAAACTTTTTTAAAGATCTGAGACTAAAGAATGAAGGATGGAATGGTTGATGTAAAAAATGGAAGAGAGGAAGACCTAATATTTTAAGTCGTCAGATTGATTTAGGGGAGGGATTTTTAACCTTTCCTTTGTTACTTTGTATTACTCCCTGGAAAGAAAAGTTGTTGAGGCCGCAACAAAATACAACAGGGCTTTTCAAACCATCTTTGTATTCCGTTTTAATAACTTGGTTGCTCACAAATTTCTTCATGTGATTTCATGCAGACCCATTTTACTAATCAGCTGCTAGTGGAATTTATTTACCTGTTCAGACAAAACAACTTGTGTTGGATTAGCACAGTGGGGTTGAACTGTAACTGGCAAAAACTGTTTTATTCTGATTTTCACTTTTTCCTTACACCTCTGAATCGCTGCAGTGTGCTGTGTTAAATGTCTGTCAGGCTTCTTGCCATGCTACTTCCCCTGCTCACTTTGTTTTTTTTTTTTTTGTCATGCCAGATATCTCAGAAGGGTTTTTTTTTTAATATTCTAAGCTGCGCGCTATAGCAGTACCATTGGGATCGATTGACCAGCTCATATGAAGTGACGAATCAATCCCGATGGTGCTGCTATAGTGTTATAGCGCTCAGATTAGAATGTTAAAAATACC
The DNA here is from genome assembly GCF_049243985.1 of Paroedura picta. NCBI lineage: Eukaryota > Metazoa > Chordata > Lepidosauria > Squamata > Gekkonidae > Paroedura > Paroedura picta. The sequence goes on along the minus strand of NC_135370.1, from coordinate 27,731,629 downwards.
CTCCCCAGCAGCCCATGTGGCCAAAAAGGGCAAAGGTAAAAATGAACTGTGTGAAATGGCCCCCGTGCTTCAGAGACGACTCATTAACGGAAGGAGTCATTGCGTGAAACTCCTGTCTGTATATTACTTTACTTGAAATTGGGCCCACCATGAATAACATTTAGTTTAGAATGGTAATGTGAAACCCCCCACAATATTTCTTTTGACAGCAGATTCTGAAGAATGGTGGCTAGAAAAATCTCTCTCCCTCATAGTCTCATGTCCACAGTCCATTTCCAGAAACAGATTTAAATGGAGTTTGACAAAGTGTTGCTGTCATTAGTTGTCATTAAATGAATAGCCCAGAGGGATCCTTGGACTCTTGAGTTTCCTCGCAATCCCGTTCTTTTCTCCCCCTCACATATGACATGATAATGAAGACTTATACTTTGGTGGCGAGTTATAATTTGTCATTGCATTCGAAAAACAAATGATGATTTGCTCCCTTTCTCCCCCCACCCCCAAAAAATCCCATATTAAAAGGGAGTTTAGAATCCTGGCCTCGAGGGAAACCACAGCATAAGACTGAGATGTAATGAAAGCAAAAGCTCTTAATGATTAAGTTGTGTGTAAAGGGAAAATGGAAATGGAGTGTGGATGTCTGAAGGTCCCTTGTGAATTCAGGGTTCCCAACACTGCCAAGGCCAATGCTGGGAAATTGAGGGTGTAGTGCCTGGGGAGGGTGGAGTTTTTGGAGTGTTGGGAGCTTCTGGTTGACTCTAGAATCCCTCAACTGTATTAAAAGGCCACAGAGAGCGGACAAAATTCCTAGAGTGTCATTAGAGAGACCATTTTTTTCTCCCACTCCTCACTTTTCGACTGTGGATGTAAATAAGCTTTTCTGAACATTTTTACTATTGAGAAACCCCTAGAACAGGGGTAGTCAACCTGTGATCCTCCAGATGTTCATGGACTACAATTCCCATGAGCACCCTGCCAGCAAACTCTGGCAGGGGCTCATGGGAATTGTAGTCCATGAACATCTGGAGGACCACAGGTTGACTACGCCTTCCCTAGAACATTCTTCAGGCTTTGAGAAACCCCAGAAGTGGTACAATGGTGCAGAATATGGTTGGGAAGCAGAGCTGTGGACACGCCCAACTGGGGCCCCTCCCCGTCCCACTCACTCCAGGTCCATCACTGGTCATTTAGGGAGGGATGAGTGGGTCAACATGATCATATATGGCCATATCACTAGATAAATGTTTAACAAATTAAAGACATATATTAAATATGAATGACCTCCCACCCATTCAGGAAACCCTTCCATGGCCATCAAGAAACCCCAGGGTTCCATGAAACTCTGGCTGAGAAGGTTTGATGTATGATCTGTTTCACATATAGGGGGAGGTAGAACTTACTGCGTCCACAAAGCGCTTGCTATATCCCTTTCTGTCAGATAGCAACTCTGTAGTTAACTTCCTGGAACAAAAAGGCTCCCATTATTTTCACTTTTATCTATGTAGTAATTTCAGGCTTGCTGAAATGGAATTCTGTGGGGATTTCCGCACAGTCAAATGCAAGCTGACTCTTCCGGCCCCTTCACATGACGTCGCCCACATCGACCATTTATGCACTGGGAACCTCACTGCCCCAGCTCTCATGCAGAAGTACAAATTGGGGGCGGATGAGGCGCACCAGGTCAAATGCTCCCCCATGTGGGTGCAGGAAGAAGTGGGGTAACCTGCCACAACTAAAACTCCAGCCTGCAGCCCAGCATAAAACCTCCAGTGCATCCAGCTGCTCACAACATCCTCCATTTTAATGTGCTTCTCTGGGAATCCCAAAAAGTGGATTCACCACCCTAAAAAAAACTAGCAACCAGCCAAAGGAAGCTATGGAGGCTCTGACATGCTACAGTCATCTGCAGCATCCTGCTGTCACTCCCGCCTCTCTCTCCCTTGTTCCTGGGCATGAGAATTACTTTTTTAAAAATGGCGAACTTCCTGAAACAACTAATAGGAAGACACACATGTAGGCAATGCCAGAAATAAAATAATATTTCATTCAACAAAGCATTTCTCTTGAAAGGTTTCTCCGCCCCCCCCCCCATATTAGGAATGATATTAATTTACTCATTTATCAAAGGCCACTTCGGCTTTGGTGCCCATGGAAGTCAATGGCGCCATAGACTATAATGGGAATGTGAGCGTTCCTGCCTTTCCTGGGACCTGGGGGGTGGGGGGGGGGTTGAGGTACATCCTCCAAACTTTCAGGGTAGCTCTGGTAGGCTCTTTGCTGACTCCCCTCCAAATTTCAAAATGATCTGTCTAAGGGGTCCACGTCTAGGCACTCCCAAAGAGGGTGCCTCCATCCCTCCATTGTATCTCATGGAGATGACCCTGCTGGGTGACCTTGGGCCAGTCCCGGTTCTCTCAGGGTTCTCTCAGCCCCACCTGCCTCACAAGGTCCCTGTTGTGGGGAGAGGAAGGGAAGGAGATTGTAAATCGCTTTGAGACTCCTTTGAGTAGAGGAAAAGTGAGCACAAAACCAGCTCTTATTCTTCATGTCACTAGCAGATTTAGGGTTGCCAGATCTAGGTTGAGAAATAGTTGTAGACTTTGGGGCTGAAGACAGGAGTGGGTGGGATTTGGGGCAAGTCGGGACGTTAGTGGAGTAGAATGCTACAGAACCCATTCTCTCAAGCACCCATTTTCCCGTCTCTTTTTCCTGGAGATGAGCTGTAAAACTGGGGGATCCCCAGATCCTACCTGGGGACTGGACTAGCCATTCAGGTTGCCAAATCTAGACCATCAGAGGATTTCTATAGCTTTCAGAGCTGCATGGAAAGCCTGGCTCATCTTATCATAAGGATGCCATGGCCTGAAGAAAGACCAGCTGGTGGCATTTACAATTCTTGGCTATTCTCGAAAGACAGCTCACTCACATTCGTCAGAAGCAACAGTTAGTAGAAAGACGGATTGTTAATGTCCAAATCTGCAGAAGTATGCCTATAAATAAGTCAGGATATTAAAGGCTGAATTCAGTTCCAGAGATGGCCCCGTTAGTCTGCAGGAGACCAGCTTCATTCAAATCCAGTAGAGGCCAATGAGATATTTGCAATAAGAGCTTTCAAGATTCAAGGAGCCCTTAGTTACACTAGGGTAGAGTCTGCACTTACTTTGTTTATTCCATTGTCAATCCTGTTGAATTCAGATCGATTTGAACTCGGGTCTTCCTCTTCCCCCCCTCCCCATTGAAACAGGAAAGTCTTCTGCATGTGGTTAGGAAGGCTCAGAAGAGTGGGGAGGAGGCAAATGGAGACTCTTTCTTTGTTTTCTTGAAGGGGGGAAGAGGATCGAAGAAATCAGAGGAGGGAGCAAAAATTCCTTTCTTTTCTTGGGGGGGGGGAGGATCGAAGAAGGCAGAAAAAAAAATCCAAGATCTAAGTAAGTTGAGAGAAATTAGGGGCTTCTCCTTTAAGGCAAGTTTGTCACAGGACCACCTGTGGCCAATCACGGGTCCTCTACCACAGAGGAGAGCCCAGATTCAAAACAGCCTTTAAATATTGAGGGTTAAAAGAACTCTAAGATATCGCACAATAAAGGTAGGGTCACTCCAGATCAATCCTTCTTGCTGCAGAAGGGAATTTTAAATCACCCCAAATCCAAACGGAAATCGCATTCTGTGTACAGGGCGGGGACTGAATCGACCTGGGGTTGGAATAAAAGCTCTGTGCAGTTTACACCTAGGGCTCCTTGGTCCCCCCCTAGCCACCAGTGGGAGATAGGGGGTAAGGTTGGTTGCCAGATCCAGGCTGGGAAACTCCTGGAAAACTGGGGATGAAGCTTAGGGAGATCAAAGACCTCAGTGGAATACAATGCAGAAGAGTCCACCCTCCAAAGCATCCATTTTCTGTAGTCCCAGGATGAGCTGTAATTCCAGGAAATTCCCATGTCCCACCTGGAGTCTGGTACCCCTGCATCAGAGAGAGTTGTGAAAGTTTGCAGGTTTGCTTGCCCCTCCGCACCCCTTTCCCTTTTGTGCTCGAGACTGCCAGGCTTGCAACAAACCGTACTTTATCATTATCTCTCAGCGACAAACTGCGGTTTGTAATTCTTGCCAGCAAACCAGGATTCAGCTGCGGGAAGGCAAAGGGAGAGAATGTGCAAGACCCAGGACTTTCTCTAGCGAGCCTATTTGTGTGGGTTTTGTCATTGCATTTGAATACAGCCACCGTCCAGCTCTCTGTTCATAAGATTATCCTCTCTGCTTGGAACTGCCAGGTATCGTTAATCCGCGCTTTGAAGCCGAACAGAAATAAAACTGTGCAACATTAAACCAGCCTGCAAGAAGTCTGTTTGTGATGTGCAGCAATTGTTCAGCACACCATTTTTTTGCACTCTAATCCAAGCTTTTATTAGCTTGGCGTTTTGTGGCAACAAGCCTCACGTCCCGCGATTGTTAGCTCGGATATATTTTTTTTTAAAGAAGTGTTTCTTGCAGATAACATTTGAATAATCTCTGGTTTCATTTGAATAAATTATGCACAAAGCATCACAGAGTTATAATTGTAATTACCACGTTCAGCTCAGCAGCAAGGCATTTGAAGCCGGCTGCTGATTGTAGAGGATATCTTGCGCTCCGGAAATTTTCGTTCGTTCGCCGAGAAAAGACCCGGGAGGACGGGGCTCAAAGCCTTTGTGAAAATTCTTCCGGGAAGTTGGTCAAGAAAGTCTTTCGCTAAGCATTCTGCCTCCTCCACCACCCCGAAATCCAATCTTGCATGCCTCTGCGGTGTGGAGATAAATCTGAGGTGGTCCAAAGCTTTCCCTCACATTAGAGAGCACATGGCCATCTCTCCTTCCTCTGCAGAAACTGCTGCCCTTCATCAATAGCTTTCTGAAGCCATAGGCCCAGAGTGTAAACAGAATATGTTATTCAGAATATGTTATTCCTGGATGGCTTTTTTCTTTTTGCAACTGGTGTGTGGAGAATGGATTCACCCGTGTGCAATATTTGAAATTAAACCAAACCAAACCAAACCCCTTCCACATGATTTGCTTGAATTAAAACGAAAACTTCTTGGGGAAAAGAGTGCCTTACCCTCCACCCGCCCTGCGGATGTTGCTGTTTGTTTTTGCAAAAAGCAACCTCCATGACCAAACAGATTTCTTTGCACTTCAAGTTTTGAGAGAAGATGGCTGTTCGTCTACATGACTGTGGCCCAGGAGGAAATGGATTTTGTTAATCTGGGCTGATTCTGCACTTACTTTGTTTTTCCTGTTGTGGGTCCTGCTGAATGCAGATCGATTTGAACCTGGATATCCCCCCCCCCCTTACACAAAATTGAAACAGAAAGTGTTCTGCACTGGATTGGGGAATCTCAGAGCAGGGAGGGGATCCAAGTGCAGCAGGAGTCTCTTTCTTTCTTTCTTGAATGGGGGGAGGGGAGAGGATTGGAGACAGCAGAGGAGAGGGGAATAAATCCAAAAGGCAGATCTCTGCTGAGAGAAGTTAGGGCTTCTGGAGCGCAGTCACTTTAAGACAAGCCTTGCCACCGGGAACCAGGAAGTCTTTGAACTGATGCCCTGGCCAATCAGGGAACACTGCTTTGCTATGAGGCATGGAGAAGGGAGATAATCCACAAAAAGCAGAAATCTGCACACTTACTGATGCCAGTTTTTCAAATATTGAGGGTTATATACACTTCTGGATATTGCGGGGGAAAGGTAGGGTCACTCTGGATCAGTCTTGCATGTTGCAGAGGGGAAATTTAAAGTGCCCAAAATCAAAATGGAAATCAAATTCATGTGGACAAGAGGGATTCATTTGAACTGGGAGTGGGTAAAAAAGCCCCGTGCACACTACACCCTGGAGTTTTGAAATTTTGAACACCCAGGAGAACATCCCACATTCATGCTCTTTTGTAGTGGTGCACAAGATTAGATGTTATGTGGGCAGAACAAATGGAGTCCTCCTGCATAGAATCAACGGAACAGATCTCTTAAATGAGGCATGCCTAGCCAAGGAAATTAGAAGAGCTGAACCTTGCCCTTGGACTCTGTGTTGATTTCCCTTCCCAAGAACATCATCATGTTTTGCTTTAACAAACATTTACATAGTTAAAATAAATACAATTCCATACATGTCAACAGCTATTGCAAAAGCAAATTCACAATGAAGGTAATGAGTATGTTTGGAGTTAATAACATCTGACCACAGAGGACAGGCCAAAAACCAAAATATGATAACCTAAATCACTGTAAAGCAATTAAACTCATGGCCAATTCATACATGCCAAGGTCTTCATGTCCCCTACGTGTTTGATCGACTGATATGGCCCAACAATCACACATCTGGTCCTGAATTCTGAGGTATGCTTGCTACAGACTTACTTATTTACCTACTAAGAGAGCCAGCATGGTGTTGTGGTTAAGAGCAGCGGCCTCTAATACTCTTCTCCTGTGTCCTGATTGGAGACTTCCTGCTCCTTTGGGCACACTTCCTGCTTCATTCCCTCCTGAACAACAGTTAGCCAGTTAGGACTATCTTTCTTCTCTCTTTGTCAAAAAGTTGTTTCTCTTCACAATAAAGCCATTCATTCTTTAAGTGGCTGGTGCTTTGCCCCTCCTTTATCTATTTAAACTTTGCCAACATAAAATACACATACATTTCCCCAGCAAGGCAAATAGCAGCCCCCTAGGTTGAGAAAACCACATGGGGAGGAAGGCTTAAGTCATTTTTTACGTGTGCAAATCAGGTCCACATGTGCCTAGGAATGACACTGTCAGCTTGGAACTCCTTGAGCGCGCACCTGATCAACAGGACTTGTGGTGTTCATGTGGGGAACTCGAGGACATGTGAATCATCTCTTATTTAAATCAAGATTGCTCCACTGTCTATATTAGCTTTTTAAAAAGTCAAGTATAGGAATGCGGCTGATTAAATGCATCGGTTCTGACTAATGCAGAACCACGTGATGGCTGATTTATGTGCCTCTGACTGGGAAGGAAGCAAGCAAGAAAAGCCCAATCATGTTAATGGCTTCTTTCATTAAAACAGCACAAGCAGATCCAGTAGGTGGAATAGCTTCATCCTCGGGAATTTAATACATCTAAACGTGTCGCTCCTTTGCTCGAGATCTTGCTGATAAGCAGCTTGAGCAAAGCAGCCGGTGAGATAAACAAGGGTAGCTCAAAAGGGATGAAGCCCTCGAAGCCTACAGAAGCCATGCCTTGCTGGGGTCTATGGTCAAAAATTATAGATGGTTTCAGCTTTGTCGTTTTGGATCTTGACAGAGGACACATCAGGCAGCAACCAGTATGCCGTTTCAGAGAACACAGATCAGTTCCTGAGCGGCCAGTTGGAAGAAATCTAATCTCTGACAGAAACCCCCATGTATGGCTGCCGTGATTGTATTCTTGCTATAATTTAGTGTTTTTAGCTAGCCTGACCTATATGCCCTCATGTAACCCAGATGCCTTCATTTGACACCCCAAGGTTGATTTCCTGCTGTTGTATTTTATGCATACCAGCCTCCATAAACAGTCCTCACCTCCTCTCCCTTACTGCCATCTGATCCCTTCCCCATTAAGTTTCCTGGTTTCCCACGTCTTCCCGTCCCTTGAAGCCTGGATTGTTATCTCCATGTTATGACTCCCTTGGAACTGTGCCTGTTTCGAGTTCCCAGGAGAGGGGGAGTCCCTATATTGCCTACCCTATGCTTTGTGAGACAGTTCTGACTATGTCTTCAAAGCAGATGCTTGCATTTCTAATAAAGACAGTTTAATTCAAAGAGTTTGCTTATTTAGAATTTGAAGTCTTTCACAATCTCTATAGCAGTTTTGCAAAGAAACTTGGTTAGTGTAGCCAGGAATTGTGGCATTATCACTGAGCTGAAGGATTACTACCAGGTTCTTGGATGTTCACTTCAAGGACAGTGAAGTCTCTGCTGTTTCTTCTTCTTCTTCTTCTTCTTCTTCTTCTTCTTCTTCTTCTTCTTCTTCTTCTTCTTCTTCTTCTTCTTCTTCTTCTTCTTCTTCTTCTTCTTCCAACAACCCTGTAAGCTAGGACAGGCAGAGAAGATACAACTGGACCAAGTGTCCTCCATATCCTAGTCCAACACTCTTACTCACTACCCAACTGGGGCTTTCAGTTTCTGAAAGAGAAATCTTAAAAACATGACAAAACTCTTTGCCAGGATGTCATGATGCCCATTTCTTTCGTTGACCACGTGGGCACCCACCTAGAAACGATTCTCATCGAATAAAAAGGGAATGGACATACCACAGGTCAAACTGCAGCACTTTTTATGGGAATGCCTTCTGTTGGATTGAGCCTCTTTCTTGAATAGGTGGGGGAGAGGATTGGAGACAGCAGAGGGGGAATAAATCCAAGAGAAAAGTCTCTCCTGAGAGGAGTTAGGGCTTCTGGGGCCTCTCACGAGAGAGGTTAGGGCTTCCCCTTTAAGGAAAGCCTTGCAACCTGGGAATGAGGAAGACTTTGAACTGATACCCTGGCCAATCAGAGCTTTCTATAGTGTTGGAGGCTCGAGGCAGCAAGTTAGTTCAGGAAAAACAGAGAGCTGCACCTTTACTCATGCCAATTTTTCAAAATAGAGTGTTATATCCACTCTAGGATATCACGGGAGAAAGGCAGGGTCACTCCAGATCAATTATGCTTGTTGCATATGAAAACTTTTAAACACCCCAAATCAAAATGGAAATTGCATTCAGTGTAGACGGCAGGGACTGAATTGACCTGGGATTGGACTAAAAGCTCCATGCAGATTTCCTATGCAGCTTCTCAGATCTGACAAGATCAGGCTAGCATGGGGCATTGAATCAGGGTGTCCTAGAAAGTAGAGGTGGGTGAGATAGATAAAACAGGGAGAAAAGGCTATTCTTCCTGAAGGGAAGAAAAGGCTAGAAAATTCAAGTTAGGGGCTCTTGAGGACTACCAGCTATTTGTCTGAGCACATTCTACTCTTTTACTTTGAGTTTGAAGTATCTTAAGTTGTAAACTACCATGGCTGTCTTGGCAGAAAAGTACTACATAAATACTGCTAGCAAAGAAACAAGTTAAGTAGCTTATTATTTATTTAAGCAGGGTGCGGAGTCTAAAGTAGGTGAAAGCTTCTGATATGAAAAATAACAGTTCTTCTTCTCATCTTCCCAGAACTATCAATTCATATACACTCACATCCACAGTGCCACTTGGGTCTGCAGACAAGGTCACAGACTCTTCTGAAATCAGTGGTCTGTCCCCCCCCCCCCAAACTGGACAGTGTAAAGAAACAACTGAAGAAGAAGAAGGTTAAAAGACGTTTTTTAACTATAGATGCCTGTTGCAAGCCACCCCGAGGACACTTGCAGGGACAAGCTCATTAAGCTAATATAGCTTAAGAAATTGACTGGCCTTTCATTTGTGAGTTATGAACACTGTAAGAATAACTGATTAACAGTAAACAAGGTGGCTAAAGGGGCAATTCACTCTCATGGAGTCGATGGGTCAGGTGCACTGGCAAGAAGAAGAAGAAGAAGAAGAAGAGTTGGTTCTTATAAAGGGGCTTACATTTGCCTTCCCTTTCCTTTCCTCACCACAAACACCCTGTGAGGGAGGTGAGGCTGAGAGAGCCCTGATATTACTGAAGAAGAGTTGGTTCTTATATGCTGCTTTTCTCTACATGAAGGAGTCTCAAAGCAGCTTAAATTAGCCTTCCCTTTCCTCTCCCCACAACAGACACCCTGTGAGGGAGGTGAGGCTGAGAGAGCCCTGATATTCCTGCTCGGTCAGAACAGTTTTTTCAGTGCTGTGGCAAGCCAAGGCCACCCAGCTGGCTGCATGTGGGGGAGTGCAGAATCAAACCCAGGTGTCACTCAAACTATCTAAATACACAGAATGCAGAAACAGGGGCTGTCTGGGAAACTGTGGATTTCCACACTTGCACAACCTTTGGAGAGCCAGTGTACCATTTGCTAGGAACCTAGTCGACGAGACCCTTAATCCCACTTAATTTCCCCCCCCCCAAAGGCAATGGGCAGTTAGTGGGTGTTGCATGCTCTTACCAATTGTCTTGAGAAGCATGCAGTGTTGATGGCTACCCACTTGCCTGTTGGGGTATGCCAGTCTTTAATGTGCAGAATTCAAAGGAATATTCAATGACATTCAACTGCGGGAGCTTTTGGCGTTCCACAGGGCTTGGGAAACAGAGCTCTTCCATGAGGTCTATGGTTGGGGCTGAATCATGGAAGGTCAGATGTGCCCCCCTCTAGAACAGATCCCCACCGGGCCGATCAGTGCCATCAGCCGTACGGAGATTTTGCCACCGAGGTCTGTTTTAATGGGGATTTTATGTGTATTTTTAATATGGGATTCTATTCTGTAACCCGCCGCGAGATGGCTTGCTGGGAGTGGTGGGAAATAAATCAAATTATTATTTTGTTGTGTTTTATTGTCTGTTTCAATGGTTTTTTTTTTAAATTTTATTATTTATTATTATATAAAGCATTTACAGAAAGTAAAAGAGAAAAAGCGACCAGCTGATATGGTTTGCCATCCTCTTTTAACATACCATAATGGGTTTTATTGAGGTTTTATTGGACACATTTGTAACCCGCCACGAGCCGTTTCCGGGAGTGGTGGACAATAAATTTAATCATCATCATCATCATCATCATCATCACCATCATCATCATCATCATCCTTTATCTTCCACCGCTCCTGGCAATCTGGGATAATAATATGAGGAATATTCTGCAGGGGACATTGGAGGAAATATGTAATTAGCATATTTAGATTAGGAACTTCCTGATATCCTCTCCAGAACAGTGAGCCAGTTAGGACCCTCTCCCCCCTCTCTTCCTTGCATAGTCATTTCTCTTCTCAATGAAGCTATTTTGTTCTTGAAGCAGCCCGTGCTCTTCTTCTCCTGGTGCACACTTAAACTTTGCCAACCCTCTGATTCTCTGGGAGTCGCCTGTTCTCAGCTGGCTCGGCTGTCAAGCATGCAAATGGCTGCAAGCTGTGTTGTCTACCCTCTAGCAGCTGGCAGAGGAAGAAGGGGAGGAGGAGGAGGATGCACAACTCCACCGAAAAAAGCACGGCATTTTCACATACATTTCAGACCAGAAGGAGAAATAACCTTGGTATTGTGCAGGATATAAAGAAATAAGCTGATTTGCCAAAGATGGAAGGGGAGGGCGAGCATCAAATTACAGTTTGACGGTATTTAACATCCTATAAATTACGAAGGATTTTAGATTGTACAAAATGCTGGAGGTCTAGCAGAAAGTCAGCAGGTTTTAGCCGCTTGCATTGGCATTCAGAGCAGATTCCAATTTATTAGGCAAAAGTCCTAGAATTAATTGAAGCGATGTTAGAAAGTGAGGAGCCAATGGGGTCCAACGCCTTTTCTTCAGAACTACCTGCAGGGGAGAACTAAAACACAGGATGTGGAATTTGCAGAAGTTACCATGCTTGGGGGGGAGAACTCTTTTAGCTCCAATGTGGCAGAATACTGAAGGCTGCGTGGTGAATCCAGCCTTTCCCAACCTTTTAACCATTGAGAAACCTCTGAAGCATTCTTCAGGCTTCAGAAAACCCAGGAAGTGATGCCAGCAGGCCACGTTTCCCTGCTATGTCCCCAAAAATTGCATGTCACACAAGTGACATCACCCAGACACTCCCACCAGATGTGACATCATGCTTGACCGCCCCAATGGCAGAAATGGCCCAGCAAAGTAGGGATCAGGGCTGGGGCAGTCAGCTACCGCCCCATTGTCTCCTGCTACCTCCCCCAGCAATGAAGTAAAGTTACCTCTCTGGACTACCATGTGCAATGAACCCTGGCCAGCAAGGATTTTTATGACTAGGGCTCCTCCCCTTTCACCCCCTCCAGGCCCCTCATTGGCCATTTTGGGAAGGGGGTGGCTAGGTCTACATAACCATATACGATCATATCATGATGACTTTAATTTAAAAAATATTAAAAATTAATTTACTCCCAGTCAGTTGTGGAACCTTTCTAGGGCAATCAAGAAACCCCAGAATCTCACCACACCTCTGTTGAGAAAGTGCGGTGAATCAGTGAGAGCTAGTATGACATCAGGAAAGACTATGATGTTGGCTGGTTCTAACCTACCTCAAAGGCTGCCCTGACCTGGATAGCTCATGCAAGTCGAATCCCATCAGCTCTCAGAAGCTAAGCAGAGCTGACACTGGGTACTTCTGGATGGGAGACCTCCAAGGAACACTACAGGTCATGATGTGGAGGAAGCAAATGGCAAACCACCTCCCAACATCCCTTGCCTGGCTTCCAAACAATCCTGGGATCTCCTGGGTATACGACACCTACCATATGAAAATTAAAAATTAATGCAATAACCTCCCAGGGTTATTATAAAGATCAACAGGAGAGCTTGGTCATATACATGCCTATGACTGAGGTTCTTGAAGGAAGGGAAAGATCAAAGGCTAACAGAAGACTATCCTAAAAAGGCAAATAGTCCCATTGTATACGGCACTGGTCAGACCACACCTGGAGTACTGTGTGCAGTTCTGGAGGTCTCACTTCAAGAAGGACGTAAATAAAATTGAAAGGGTACAGAGGAGAGCGACGAGGATGATCTGGGGCCAAGGGACCAAGCCCTATGAAGATAGGTTGAGGGACTTGGGAATGTTTAGCATGGAGAAAAGGAGGTTGAGAGGGGACATGATAGCCCTCTTTAAGTATTTGAAAGGTTGTCACTTGGAGGAGGGCAGGATGCTGTTTCTGTTGGCTGCAGAGGAGAGGACACGCAGTAATGGGTTTAAACCTCAAGTACAACGATATAGGCTAGGTGTCAGGAAAAAAGTTTTCACAGTCAGAGGAGTTCAGCAGTGGAATAGGCTGCCTAAGGAGGTGGTGAGCTCCCCCTCACTGGCAGTCTTCAAGCAAAGGCTGGATACACACTTTTCTTGGATGCTTTAGGACAGGGTTCCCCAACCCCCGGTCCGCGGCCCGGTATCGGGCCGCAAAGGCCATTGTACCGGGCCGCCAGCGGCCGCACCTGCCTCCCCCCCACAGCGAGAGGGGGGGAAAGAGGCCGGCACGGCAGCCGGCGCGCCAGCGACGCTAACGTGCACGCGCGGAACTGCCACGCATGCGCGTTTGCGCCCCCTCGTGGCCAAAATGTGCATGTGCGGCAACTCTGTGCATGCGTTTTAGCGCCAGCCGGAGGCCAGAATGCGCATGTGCGGCAGTTCCGCGCATGCGCGTTTTTGAGCAACTGTGGCAGCCGGGCCGCTGGCTCTCCCTACCCCCGGAGGCGGTCCCCGACCAGATGAAGGTTGGGGACCGCTGCTTTATGATGCTTAGGGCTGATCCTGCGTTGAGCAGGGGGTTGGACTAGATGGCCTGTATGGCCCCTTCCAACTCTATGATTCTATGATTCTATAAATGGCAATGCAAGGTCGAAATCAGCTATGAACAAGAAGACAAATTAATTGAAAATGAGATCATATTTACTTAATATAATAGTGATCATTCACTCCAAAGTTGTGAGAGGCCCTTCCCCACCCTGGTAACTAGGGCTACCTCTAGTGCCTGACTCAACTGCTGTGGGCCACTTCCCCCTTGCAGAGCGCAACAAATGGGGAGTGGGGAGAGGGTGTCCCTGTCGGAACCCTTGGCTTTCTCCGCCCGCTCCGGCAAATGTGGGGGTTCTGGCTCCAGTGCAGAAGCTTGGATGTCCGGCCACTGAAGTCTCCCTTCCTCCTTCTCCCTCCTTGGGCTTTAATTCTCCTCTCCTCCTCCACTCTTCTCTCTGCTTTCTCCTCCTTTTATCACTTTCTCCTCCTTGCCTTTGGTCTAATGCTCTCCTTTCTCCTTCTACCGCCAGACCTCTTCCTCCCTGCCTGAACCTCTTTTACCCTCCCCACCTCCCTGTCCACCTCCCCCTGAGCCCACCTCCTGAGAGCTCAAAAACCCTGCCCTGGGTGTCTGCGTCTGCTGCGATGTCCCCTGCCACACCCCTGGTGTCCCAGGGCTGTGGTGATAAGGGCACTCCCTACTCGGCTGTGCAGACTGGACCAGCTGGGTAAGTTGGGGTGGGAGGCTTATTTAAATATGCTAAATCCAACAAACATAATTCTGCTGTTTTCTCTCTTCTCCTTGTTGGAGTGAATAATTATTATGACAATTGACATTATGGCTTTCCTATTTGAATGAAAAAGCTGTGTTTGTAGGCATGCAAACTGGGGCAAAAGTTCTTTCTGTGATGTTTTTTTATTTATGTATTTATTTTCTTAGATTTTTATACCACCCTACACATGACTCCGGGCGGTTTACATGGAATTTTAGGTGGTACATTAAACATCAAAGGTACAAACAACCGTCATTACATAACAAAACATGACCTGTTTCAGCAAAGGGTGCCAGTTAACAATTATTGCAATTGGTCCAATTGAACTATATCAGTAGTATCAGTAGTAACAATGTTAGCAGAACCCCTCGGGAGGTCAGAATCATTCAGGATCATGGAGGGTGTGTCTTGAGCGGGGACCCACGGATGTTGTTGGGTCAGGTTAGCCTCAGGTGAATGCTTCACAGATGTTTGATCTGTGAATGGCCTATGCAGATCTTGCTGAATGGATGAACACAATCATGTGAGCTCACTCCAAGAGAAGATTATTCATATCAACCCGCCCAAGAAGACAACCCGTTTCTTCTAACACAGGGTTCAATACAGTCTTTTTGAACATATTGTTACTTTCAGGATATTGAGAAAAGTTAATGGGCACTGTGATAAAACAGCTATCCTGGGGGAAATCAGTGGCAAAATGGCTACCATGGAGGATGAGCCCAAGTGCAAAATGTCCAGTCCCACCAAACATTCAGAGACGCCAAGCCAACATCCTATTACAACGATAGCAGTTATTTCCAAAGCAATGTTCTCTGTAGACACAAAGGTGATGTCTCCCGGCCTTTCTGAACCATCTCCTGCTCTGGGGAAAACAGGATTGACTCTTTATTTTAGGGAAGACATGTTTGGGATAGAATCATCTAGTAGAAACACATCACTGGATGCCATTGATGCCCATGGACATGGCATTGGTGACCACCGCTGTAATGGATCATTCTATAATCCAGGAGTCCCCAAGATGGTGCCTATGGATACTACGGCAACCATTAACACCTTTCTTGGCACCCTCCAAGTGCTTTTAGAAAATGGGCAGGATTAAGTTGGGCTTTTGTCCAGCAAAGCTTCTCATTGGCCGCAGGATATTGGATTGGCTGAGCAGATGTTTAAAAGTGTTCCTTTGGCAGCGGCTGCCACCACAGCATAAGGATTCTCTTCAGGTTGCCTCAAGTTGTGGCAGTCCTTCTGTGGCTGGCTCTACCCGTGTCATGAACCCTTAGTTCCTGACCCACTGTATTCATCTTTTAAGGTTGTTTCATTCCTCTCATGCTCCTGGATCTCCCGCTGAGCTTTGGCACCCCCCCAGTCCCTCCAGGCAGTGCCCATTCCTGTCTCCTGCTTGCATTTCAAAGAAGGATCCTGCTCTGTGGTTCTTATCACCTCACTCCAAAGCTGCCTTCCCTGGGCCTGGCAGTCTAAACACCAGATGGCTAGCAAGGCTGTTTTGGCACCTTTAGGTCAGAGAACACTATTGCCTTCTTTCCTGTGTAAACACCTGGTTCCCGCCAAAAGCCCATTCCGCACCCCCCACTTAGAGCCCAGGTATATATTCTATGTGACCCCCTTTTCTGGTGTCTCTGTCAAGATTCCTGTCTGCTAGCATATGCGATGTGTAGATCCTAAATTCTTCCAATAAAGACTTTTACTTAAAGCTTCATCCCGAAGCCCGAGAGTGATGTCTGTGGAGTGAATCTGCGGGGTCTCGGCCGCTTGGTTCCTGACAACCTGCTGCAGCAGCCATTTTGTGGTTGCACCCCATGGCACTGTGTCAGAGTTCTCAAGGTGCCTGCAGGCTCCCCAAAATCGCTCTATTTACCATCCAAACCAGGGCTAGTCAAACTGCGGCCCTCCAGATGTCCATGGACTACAATTCCCAGGAGCCCCTGCCAGCGAATGCTGGCAGGGGGCTTCTGGGAATTGTAGTCCATGGACATCTGGAGGGCCGCAGTTTGACTAGCCCTGATCCAAACGAACAAAGGAGGATATTCAGAGGGAGCTGCCTCTCCTGAGATGCTTTTACAGTTGGAAAGGTTTCTTTCCTCCCCGGAGATGCAAAGACTGCATCAAAGTGCTCCCCATTCTTAGTGATCCCTCCCGCTCCCCACTTCTTTGTGTCGATAATTGCACTCGTTATGCTTTTGTGCGGCCCTGTGAAATTGGTGACTGCAGTACTTCAGCCGTGACAAAAGTTGACTTATAATGTGACGGTGATCCTTTCTGACGGAAGGTGAGTCGGAGAGCAAGGAGAGTATGGCTTGTGAGACCCCACTTCAGCAGGAGGTATAAATCGGTCCAGAGATGAGGGAGAGCATGAACTTCCCTCCAGGGACTGGTGGGAAGATCAGTATTCAGTTGGGAAGACAGCTAAGCTTATTAGGAAAATGTCATCCAGCAGCATGTGTTCCATAGCATTCCCCTGCCTTTATCAGCTACAAAGAGGCCCTTAAAATAGGTGAGACTGGCATTTCTGACAAGCCGAGAGACAGACGTTGGATCAGTTTAGCATTTATCAGGGCGAACGGAGAGTCAGTGAGGGGGGGGGGGGGAAATGTGATTATCAGACCAAGCGTTTTCACCTGACTGCATAAATCTCACAGGTGGAAAAAGGAGTTAGAATGTCAAAGCAGCTGGGGCCTGATTCTATGCATCTCTGTTGCACCTGCATTTCTGTGCATGAAGAAATAAAATCCAGTTGACTCATTCCTAGGCTGTTTAATTGTGCTCTGCACTTACAGTTGCTTGAGAAACAACACTCAATCACTGTACTTTTGAAGTTGTTAAAAGTTGTTTCAGAGTAATTGTATCAGCAAAAATGCTGACAAATTCACATGTCAGGTGGGTCAGCAGAACAATGTTTGAGTCCGGTGGCACCTTTTAACCAACAAAAGTTTATTCAAGATATAAGCTTTTGTGTGCCAGCACATTAGAGTTTCTTTATCAGACTCTGGCTTGCCCTTTAACAAACCATCGTTTCTTTGACATTGCCTTCCTGGTCACATAAGGGCTTTGTTTTAGGGCTTCCATGCCCAGCCCCTAGCCATCAAGGTTCAAATTTGCCAGAAAAAGAAAGCAGAGACATACCATTTCTGTTCTCGTGTATGGCTTTACCTTATCCGAGACACAGCTTGCTGGCTGGGCTGCTTCTTCTGGAACGCCTCCTTTGGTGTGTTGGATAATTAATACACTCTTTATTGACCTCAAATTCTAAACCTCTATCGTGCCCAATTATCTCTTTACTTTCCTCTGTATGGCTGATCTAGATGTATATTGTTAGGGATCATTTTTATTTGTTCTTCAATAACATTCTTTTAAAATGATTTTTTTAGAACTGCCCCTGTCTGAGATTTCTGACCAGATACTCTTTTTTTATACATAGGTGGAGTATCTTGTTCTTTACTGTCTCTCTCAGTGATTATTTGTCTCCTAGAATTGCTAATTCCCCCATCATAAATTCAGGAGATCTATTTCTGCTAACAGCTGGTCTGTCCAGTTCAACATCCTGTTTCACACAGTGACTTGCTCATTTCTCTGGAGGGAGAGTGGCTGAGGTCTTTCTAAGAACATCAGAAGAGCCCTGCTAGATCAGACCAATGGGGGTCCATCCAGACCAGCATCCTGTCTCACTCGGTAGCTGACCATCTCCTCTGGGCAGTGAGCAACATGTCAGAAAGGCCAAGGCCTTCTCCTGATATTGCCTTCTGGCACTGGGATTGAGATTTAATATCTCTGCATGTAGATGTTCCCCTTAGCTACCATGGCTAGTAGCCATTGATAGACGTATCCTTCATGAATCTGTCTCTAAGAATGTAAGACAAGCCCTGCTGGATCAGATCAGTGGTCCATCTAGTCTAGCATCCTGTCTTACACAGGGTGACACTCTTGTTATTTGGACAAATCTCTATGGTAGAAGCCAAATTTACCATAGAGCTTCTGCCCAAATATCAGAGTGTCACCCCAGTTTCTCAGAAGTGGTAGAATCGTTTCCTAGTCACATGGGCAGTGGCGTAGACACATCACTCTAGTTGGATGGGCCTCCCTGCTGCTCCTGGTAAGTGCTTTCCTCATCACTGCCAGTTGCTGGAAGGGACCTGGTGACTGTTCTGAGCTACCTCCCTACCCAAACTCTGCTGTCTCCAGGCACGGCCCCCAAATTTTCAGGAATCTCCTACGCCAGGAAATATAATATAGCGGAGATGTCCAACATTTTGAGGCTGTGAGGACCTTAGGAATTCTGACATAGGGTGGTGAGCCAAGGTGAAGCCAAGGAGAAACTGGCTGCTGTGGGGAGGGAGGGGAGAGTGGCAGAAACAACTGCAAAATGTCAGAGAGTTAAGAAGCTATGCTTAACTGGATGCTTCTAAAATCAACATATTGTTTAAAAACATTTTCCTGTACTCCAACAGCTTACCTTCAGTCACACAGCAAAGACCGTTTCCGCATTAGAAGGCACATCTTTTAGTCTCACTTTGAATTTCGTTTGGATGCTGTGAGTCGACTCTAGCATTTCCACATTTGGGCTTTCTTCCCCTTATTTCCCAGGTAGAAATTTGTGATATGCTTTCTGCGCTGAGTCCAACAGAGGCAGCCTCCCATCATTCTTTGCTCCCCTCCCCTTTTTAAAAAATGTGTTTTTTTTGGCAAAATGGTGCCTGCTTGTTTTCATTGCACCCCTTAATCCCACCATTCTGCATTGTTAATGTAATTAAAAAAAAAACAGAACTCATTGGGTTATAACATTATAACACTGCCGCGCAGGACTCCAAGGCTCCTTCTTTTTAAAACTTAGAAACAATGTTGTAATGCAGTCACCCCCTTTTTTTCTTAAAAGTAGTTTTTTCAGAATCGTGGTAGGGGGAAGGACAACGATGAGGAAAGGGGCATTCCCAAACAACTCAAAATGACGTGTTATATCTGTGGGCATTCGACCACTGATACAAATGAGGGCTTTTGCCAGTCAAGGAACTAACCAATCAAAGGAACCTGTTAAGGTCCAACCAGATTGCTCTGCTTTAGAGCCAATGGGATTTCTCTGTTTAGGGCCAATCGGATCACTCTGCTTAGAGCCAATCGGATTGCTCTGCTTAGGGCTAATCAGATTGCTCTGCTTAGAGCCAATCAGAGGCAGCAGCTGGCTGCCTGAAACGTATAAAAGTGCATGAGTTTGCCTGTTTTCCTCTGTTCAGTAGCTGTAGTTGCTGGAGTTGCTAAATAAAAAGAGCTGTTCTGAAGAATTGGAGTCTGTGTTCACTGAACCCACAGAACTAGGGTTGTGCGTGGCTCTGAATCAACCACTCCAGGCTGCCACAGCCAGCGCCTCACCGTGTGTGGGGGGGAGGGTGCGCGGCCGATTCGGACGCAGCCGTGCACAACCTTACCGCAGACTTAATAGATAGGTGTGAAAATCTGGACAGACCTGAATTAGACCTTGCTTGAAAAAAATGAAATCTGGTTTTCTGGAGATTCCTTTGCTGAGGGGGTACATTTTAGTGCGGAAACGGACAAAAAAGTCGTCCCTTTCAAAATGCTAGTGTGGAAACAGCCGAAATAACATCGTAAAAAAACATGCACAGCCAGTCTGGTCTCCAGTGGCCAATGGGAATCCCTGCAGGGCAAAGGCCCCATCTGGCCCCACCCATTTCTCACAAATACTTGGCGGATGCCAGGAAAGGTCTTGGCAGCCATTGTGGTGCCCTGTAATATAGTCGAGCAAGCTGGAGGCAACGGAAGACTCAAAAAATATGCATCCTGTCCTTTTATGTTCTCCCTCTCTCCCTCCCTCTCTGCCTCTAAGCAAATATTCTGTTGACGAGACCCTTTTGTGAAGGGAGGCTTTAGCTGTGACTCTGATGCTTTCCCGCCAATCCTGCATTTAGAGCTTTTGCCTTGCTTCAGCTGGCATCCTAATTGTCTGCGAGAAACAAAAGGACCTCACGTCGCACATCACCCCGGCAGGAAACAAAGCGAGTTTAACAGATTGCAATAATCCATGAGCTCGGATCTGTAAGCACGCTCGGAGGAGACAATTACTTTGACACCCTGAATGGGAGAGGAAATGTAAAGCTAGAGAGGACGGCCAGGATGAAACCGGCATGTCTGGTGTGCGGACGCGGGACCAATTTGTCTCGCAAAGTACCACTCGCTCTCGCTGTCCCCACCCCACCCCATCCTATTTGCATTGCTGATTCCCCCCCCTCTTACAAGAGGAAAAAAAAACAACAACACACAGCCCATGATGTAGAACTGTGGTTACTGTAGAAAAACTTGTTTGTGTAACACCAGGCAGTGGTCTCGCGGAAGATCGAATCAATGACACATACTGCAGGTAAACGACAAAGGGAGCTATTTCTTTTTTAAAGTATCTCTCGCCAGGCAGCTGCCATTTATAAAAGCTGTCGGAAGGAACATTGATTGATGCTGTTTTCTAACCATCTCACCCTGCTCATGGGTTTAAGATGGCCGGGGTAGCTTATTCACTGAGTAGCAAACTTTCCCCCCACTCCAAGGGTGACTGCTCTTAATTATAGACTTGTTTCTTGCTTGGAGGTTCATCAAGGTGTTTGCTGGAGAGGTGATTCTGTAGGACCTTTCAGGACCAGAATGGGAAAAGAAGCCAACAAAATGGAGCCTGGTCTCCATTAGGCCCATTATGCACGGCCGCCGAAACCGCGATTTCGGGACACATGGAAAACGCGGAGGGGGAAGACGCGACGCACACCGGTTATGCACGGGGCGGGGCGCGGCGGCGGCAAAACCCAGAGTAACCGATTATGCACACGGCGATCCGGGCGCCGCTTCTGGTTGCGCCCCGGTCACCCGGAAGCTGCGCTTTCTTCCGCGTTTCACTGACGCGGCTTTTTCGGCGGCATGCACCGAAGCTGCGGCCGGTTGCAGCCGGCACCGTGCGTTATCCGTGATTTTAGTCACCGCCATTCCACCCCGAATGTGCGTTATTCCCCCCGTGCATAATGGGTCTTAGAGAGTAGTGGAGGAATCCTGTGTGGTCTGCACTAGGCTGAAACTTCAAGGCCTTTCCTCATTGCCAGACTTGGCAAGGACTCATCAGGGAAAGGACAGGACAAGAAGAAGAAGAGTTGGTTCTTATATGCTGCTTTTCTCTTCCTGAAGGAGTCTCAAAGCAGCTTACAGTCTCCTTCCCTTTCCTCTCCCCACAACAGACACCCTGTGAGGGAGGTGAGGCTGAGAGAGCCCTGAGATTACTGATTGGTCAGAACAGTTTTACCAGTTCTGTGGCAAGCCCAAAGTCACCCAGCTGGCTGCATGTGGGGGAGGAACAGGGAATCAAACCCAATTTGCCAGATTAGAAGCCTAACCACTATGTCAAGCTGGCTCTTGGTAGTTCCTGTGGGAGGGGACAGGGAGGTATTTCTTCTGCTAACCAGAGGAAAGGGGGAGTCTTTCATCTTCTGACCATGAAGGTAGGAGCTTGCTGGGGGAGGCACTGGCCAACCACCCCATATTGAGTCTGCCATGAAAACGCTAGAGGGCGTCACCCCAAGGGTCAGACATGACTCGGTGCTTGCACAGGGGATACCTTTACCTTTTTACAAGGATTTCATTCCATCCAATTTCTTTTGACTGTTTTATAAATCTTTATACATTTGAAGCTGGTCATGTCTATCTGACCACATCAAGCTCTCCCATCTCAGAAATGCTGGTCCAGTATAAGGGAAAGACCTGGGGCCAGGGAAGAGAGCTTGGCAAGTGATTGGTACAGTGGTTAAGGCTTTTAATCTGGTGAGCCGGGCTTGACTCCCTGCTCCTCCACATGCAGCAAACTGGGTGACCTTGAGCTCATCACAGCCCTGACAGAAGCTGTTCTCACAGAGCAGTTTTTCTCAGGGCTCTCTCAGCCTCACCTGCCTCACAGGGTGTCTTTTGTGGGGGGAGGAAGGGAAGGTGAATGCAAGCCTCAGGAGGGATGTACACTACAGTTAATTGTCCCCAAAGCGCTCGCATGCGGTGGCTGTGGGAGACACAGACAAGGTCTCTGGAGTGAAAGGGGTGGCTAGTAGTCCTGATCCTCCCAGCCTGTGGCCCTGTACTTCAACAAGGTGGTGGTGATGGTCGCCCAGAGACGGAATCCCTTTTGCTGCCCTCCTAGAGTTGGCAACCAGCCGGAAAAGGGAGCGAGCAAGGAGGAACACTGCTTGCAAGGTAAAAGCAGGCTAGTTTCAGCACAGGCCTATAGGCCAGATCCCCCTCACCAGGGAGAGTGGATCTCCCAACAGTTGAGCTTGCATTTTGTTTCCTCATTGCAGGCAGGACCATACAATATCTGACAAAAGGTTTTTCACTTATATTCGGTGAAAAGGTGAGCTTTGTGTTGGGAATCCCTGCTTTCCCACCGCTCCCTCTTTCCACCTTTCACCTGCTGAGAAGAGCAACTTTCCATCTCTTTGGGTCACCGTCTTTTAAATGTCTAAAATATTAATTCTGAAGGCCTGCAATAGCTAAGGTTGTTGGTGACCAGCGTTCCTGAAAGCCAGCATGGTGTAGTGCTTAATTAAAGAGTGATAGCCTCTAATCTGGAGAACCCAGCCAGCTGGTGACCTTGGGCTAGTCACAGTTCTCTTAGAGCTGTTCTCACAGCAGTTCTCTTAGAGCTCTTCTTACGGGAGTGAAAAATGGAGTATAAAAGTCCGTTCTTCTTGCTTGACTCAGGGCCAAACTCAGAGTTGCTTGGTCCCTCCTGGCCACCTGCCAGGGTTGCGGGGGGTGGGGGGAGGAGGTTTGGGTTGCCAGATCCAGGTTGGGAAAACGCTAGAGATTTAGGGATGGATCTTGGAGATGACTATGGTTTCACTGGGGTACATGGATCCTACCTCCCAAAGCGTCCATTGTCTGCAGGGGGATTGATCTTTCTAGTCTGGAGATAAGATGTCATCCCAGGGGATTCCCAGATTCCCCTGGAAACTGGCATCCCTAGCCAAAAGGCACACTATGCCAAACACGAGTTTGGGTGACATGGTTTACATTCAGATATACTTGAGGGGCTCAGTCTAAAAACACTTGTTCATTTGACTCTGCAAGTAGAACGATCAATTCCAGGTTCGGAAAATCCTATAAATTTGGGGAGGGGTGTGTGGGCTACGGAGAGTGGGGCTTGGGGAAGGGAGAGACCTTGGGGGGATTCCTACCCTCCAAAGAAGCCATGTTCACGGGGGAACAGATTTCTGGAACCCAGTGATCAGTTGTAATTCCAGGAAATCTCCAGGCCCCTGGATGGATGTTGGCACCCCTGTCTGCCACGGAGTGCTTCGGGTTCCAGGGGGTGAAGAAGCTTCCTGTTTCCTTCCGGTATCTCTTTTGCCAGTAGTGTGTGCTTGGGGTTGGGGTTGGGGTTGGGGGGTTACTTCTTTTCTATGGCTCCACATGAGAATTGCAAATAGGGTTTGCCAGCTTCGAGTGGGGAAATCTCTGGTAATCTCCGGTTGAGGCCGGGGCAGAGTCCCGGGGGAGGGGTTTTCCAACTGGTTCCCAAATTCATCTCAACCCCAGCTCTCATTACATTAGATTAACATCAGACTAATATTAGATTGAGATCAGTGTCCCAACCTGAACAAGGAGGGATTATTAGAGATTATGGTCACCATTGCATAGGTGGTTAGTATGTGATTGTTTTTTTTTAATGGGGATTTTATTGGGATTTTATTGTTTTAGAATTGCATGTGTAAACCGCCGCGAGGCTAGGGTGAGCGGCGTTATAGAAATCTAACAATAAATAAATAAATAAATAAGTAAGCAAATAAATAAATAAATAAATAAATAAATAAATAAATAAATAAATAAGCAAATAAATTTGTGTTGTAGTGAGCAACTCCGCATGCCTGTACATGTGTGTGGGGCTACATCACTCTAAGTGTGCAAAGACTTTATCTTTTTGAATGGGACACCTTTCTTGGTCTGAAGCTGGGAGCTGCCCTCTAGCGCCTCTTCCCTTTATTGCCGTGTCCTCTCCCTCACTTCACATGGCCTTCCACAGAGACACACATCTCCACAAAGACCCTGTAGAGACAATGCCCTCATACTCCCACACACCTGATGCCACACAAGCTGGCCATTTGTGAAAGGAACAGGACTCATTCAATCAGACTTTTTTCTCTTCTTTTTTACTGCAACCTGGATGTGAACTGGATCTACTTCAATAAATGTAATTTCCTTCCTTCCTTCCTTCCTTCCTTCCTTCCTTCCTTCCTTCCTTCCTTCCTTCCTTCCTTCCTTCCTTCCTTCCTTCCTTCCTTCCTTCCTTCCTTTCTTTCTGACAAAATACTTATTGGGAAATTTCTTTCCTGCTCTCAGCATTACTCTTCTGTGCCAAACTCTGCTATATTAACCGGTATCCAAATCATTTGGGGGGTGGATCCTAGCGAGGTCGAGATTTGGGAAGGAGAGGGACTTCAGCAGACAATCTTGCTGTTGTCTACCTTCCAAAGCAGCCTTGTCTTCTGAGGTCCAAAAGACAGATATTCTTCTGAGCGATCTCCAAACTTGAAAGTTGACAACTTTTCTCCTAGGTCGAATCATCCGTTTTGACATTCGGTAACCCCTAATTGCAAAGGCACATGAACTATCCGCTTCCAGATCGGTTTGCACGTGCACATTCTCCCACTGCCTCATGGGAACTGTAGTTTTCCCCAGTAACACTGCCCCTGACACCTACCACATTCTTGTTGATGAACAAAAGAGGCGTCCTGGGACTGTGTTGCTTGAATCAAAATGTCCATTTGACCTGCTGTTTGTTAATAAGAAAGGCAGCCAGATGGTTCAAATCCAGGATAATTGATGCCTGTGCTATTGCATAGCTTCATGGGTATTGTAGGTATTTTTGGCCAGGACAGGAAGGCCTATTGTGTTGGAAGCCCTGGAATGACCTGTGAAGGAACTGGTGAGGTTGACATTTTCTCTTCTTTCCCCAGGCAGTGAGTGCTGTTTGTCCCCATACTCTTCCTTAAAAGAGGAAAAATTGACAAAAAGAATGTATCCGTGATGAAGAACCAGCTGAAAACGGCTCCCCCTCCCCACTTCATTTGTGGATGGACACAGGTCTTCACTGCCAGATCTGCAGCCATAACCCCCACATCCCTTAGAGCAGTGGTCCCCAACCCCTGGTCCAGAGACCCATACCGGTCCGTGTATCAGTTGGTACCGGGCCGCAGCTCCTCCTCCTCCTCCTCAGCTGCTGCCTCGGGGGCTGCCCTGCCATTCTGCCGCTGGTTCACCTTTGGTGCTCTCCGGCGGCTGTCATGGCTGGGGCTCCCCCTTGGCATGGCATTGCACAGCTGCTGCTGGAAGTGCCCCCCAGCAGGCAGCAGGAAGTCAGGGGCATTGCCGGGAAAGCAAGTGGAGCAGGGGGTCAAGTGGTGGTAGCAATGTCCCTTGGCAAAAGACTACCCCCCCCCCCCCCCCGAGCCTCAGTAAAATTGTCAAGCGTTGACTGGTCCCCAGTGATAAAAAAGGTTGGGGACCACTGGTTTAGAGCATCAGGAAGATCACCTTTTTGATAACCATGTCCACGACACAGCAAGCTCTCAGTGAATGCAGAGAGAATGGAGGGAAACACTCCTACATCCCTACAGCTAAAACAACAACAGTAAAAAAAAAATACCCTGAAGAAATGATTGCTAATAGTTTCACATTATCTTTTAAGCACTACCACAGGTGGTAGACATGATTCAGATTTTTAATCTTTCTCTTTGTGGAGGCCAATCACATTCAAATGGAAATCAATGGGAGCTTTTCTGTTCACTTCCTTAGGAGGCAGGCCAAATAACGTCACGCATGTCTTTGATTTAAATCAGTGGTATATGTCTTTTCTTTTTGAAGTCTGTTCAGAATCCCACTCCAATGCCTTGAATCTCCAACTGTGCCATGTATCTATCTGTCCGTCTGTCCGTCTGTCCGTCTGTCAGTCCGTCCGTCCGTCCGCCTCTCTGTCTCTCACTCTCATTATCACCATCATCTATCCTGTGATTTATTTGGCTGCCACTCTACCTACCTACCTACCTACCTACCTACCTACCTACCTACCTACCTACCTACCATCTGTCTCTGTCTCTGTCTCTGTCTCTGTCTGTCTCTTTCTCCTTCTCTTTGGCTGCCATTCTTGCCCAGGCCAGCTCGTAGTGGCTTACAATCCTGATAAAAATTACAAGAAGCTAACAATAAAACTCCCATTTAAAACCCCATAAGGTAACCCCCATAAAATTAACAAAGCTGCGGCTGCTACCAAACAGATGTTCCCAGGCAGGCATTGGATTCCGTGTTACAAATAGAAGGAGGATGGAATGGCAGAGCTGGAAATCATCCGGAAAAATGAGGGAAGGGGAGGGGGGAACACAGGGATCATGCAGGCCATAATTCCAACCAAACACCTGGCAGAAGAGATCCATCTTGTAGGCCCTGTAGAACTGTATCATCTCTGTTGGCCCCTGAGCTCGTCCAAGAGCTCATTCCACCAGGTGAGGGCCAGGGCCTACTCGGTCAAGGCCAAGCATACTTCACGAGGGCTGGGGATCACCAGTCTGTAAATACCCTGTCATCTCTCTCTTTCCATGGCCTTCCATGAAGACACACATCTCTGCAGGTCTCTCCTATAGAGACAGCGCCTTCATGTTCCCACATGCCTGCTGCCTAGCAAGCTGATGCCAACTTATTAAGGTGTCTATTCTGGGACTCTTTCCATTATCCCAAGAGACCAATGATGGTCCATACATTTATTTATTGACATTCTTCCTAGTCCATCCTTCTCCCTGGGCCCTAAAGCAGATTACACAGAATAAATCAATATAATCAGCAGGGCGGGACCTTCAACGAACAATGCAATAGGATTTGGATTGCAGGAAAACAAACAGAACGGAAGCAAGGCTTATGTAGAATCATAGAATCATAGAATCATAGAGTTGGAAGGGGCCATACAGGCCATCTAGTCCAACCCCCTGCTCAATGCAGGATCAGCCCTAAGCATCCTAAAACATTCAAGAAAAGTGTGTATCCAGCCTTTGCTTGAAGACTGCCAGTGAGGGGGAGATCACCACCTCCTTAGGCAGCCTATTCCACTGCTGAACTACTCTGACTGTGAAAACTTTTTTCCTGATACCTAGCCTATATCGTTGTACTTGAGGTTTAAACGCATTACTGCATGTCCTCTCCTCTGCAGCCAACAGAAACAGCATCCTGCCCTCCTCCAAGTGGCAACCTTTCAAATACTTAAAGAGGGCTATCATGTCCCCTCTCAACCTCCTTTTCTCCAGGCTGAACATTCCCAAGTCCCTCAACCTATCTTCATAGGGCTTGGTCCCTTGGCCCCAGATCATCCTCGTCGCTCTCCTCTGTACCCTTTCAATTTTATCTACGTCCTTCTTGAAGTGAGGCCTCCAGAACTGCACACAGTACTCCAGGTGTGGTCTGACCAGTGCCGTATCAACATGATACACTAAACCAGCCCTTTTTATAGCCTTTTGACCATAGAGGAGCCCTTGAAATACAATGTCTGGTTTCAAGGACCCCCAGAAGTGATGTCATCTGGTCACACCTCCCTGTCACAGCCCCAGAAGTGACATAACCACCCACACCTCCTTTCACTCTCTCCCCTCACCTTTACTACTAATATGGTGGCTCTGCCTCATGTAGGCCAGAAAGGGGCAGGATCTAAGAAGGCAGCCCAGACCCACCCCCATACCATGATATAGCTGAGTCCCCCCCTTGATTTTTAATACCCAGAGCCTACTCACTGAACCCTCCAGGTGGAGGTGTCCAATTCCCTAGCTTGTGGCCATTAAGATAAGCGGGGAAAGACTTTGTACCCCCTCTGGAACTACCACGGACCCCCAGGGGTCCACAGACTGCTGGTTGGGAATCCCTGAACTAAGCAATGTGACACAAACATAGGAGTCCTACTTCTAGCAGTCTATAAACAATAGTATGGACGACAGTCCTTAATCATTTTATCCAAGTCACTAGGTAAACTATTTTGCAGAGTGAACTCCTATTGCCTGAGCTTTGTCTGGCTGCCAGACAACCCTGGCATCTCCTGGCTAGGCCACACACCCCAAATAATAAACAGATAAATAATTTCAAAGCCTAAAGCGGGTGAGTGATAATAGGAGTCAAGCAATAATGGAATGGCAATGAAATATTTCAATTGGGTGAGTATTTTGAATGCTAGTATCCCGGGAATCCATGGAATAATGAAGCCAAAAAAGGGAAGAGAGCGCCTTTTGGCATTAGCACAGCGCATTTGACTAAGCACAGTCTGTACCTTTCCCTAATCATCTATCTCCTCGGTCCTTTTGTCTACCTCTTTATTAGGCTGTAAGTCTGCAGGTAGCAGGGACTGCTGTGAATGGTTATTCTTTGCAAACAACATTGTTTAGTATTCTAGAAAACAAAGAATTGGCATTTTGTTGAATGTGCTTTATTGGCGGTGGGAGGCACGGGGATTTGCCTTCACTCTAGAACAGGGGTAGTCAAACTGCGGCCCTCCAGATGTCCATGGACTACAATTCCCAGGAGCCCCTGCCAGCATTCGCAGTTTGACTACCCCTGCTCTAGAATGCAGAGCTTGTCAATTTCAATTTGAAAAGAAAATGCAGCCCTGCTGGTAGATCTTCTGATGGCCCCTGGGGTTTTGACTTCTCTGTGTTGGACTGGATGGGTAATTGGCTTGATCCAACATGGCTTCTCTTATGTCCGGGGCGGTTTACTCTGTATTCTCTGTATTCAAAGGAATGTCCATGATCAGAGTTCTAAGAAAGCCAGAAGGGTCACCAGATCAGGGAAAGTCCAAAATAGAATGAAGAGTCAAAACTGAGAAGTCAAGATGCCAACCGGCAATGTCCAGAGTCAAGGTCACCGCTAAGAGTCCAGTGTCATCAGAGAGTGAAGGAACAAAATGCATGAATAGGCAGACAAGCATGCAGGCAACATCAAAAAATTTCCCCCCTAAAAGTTGTCACACAAAGCATGCCTCTCTAAAGCCCTCCCCCCCAAAAATATCAGGAACAAGATTCCATAAGGGGTAGTAATTTAAAAAGCACTATGCATCTATGATTAGATGCATAGACATTTCAATGGAGAAGTATTGAATTAAAAAAAAAATTAGGAGGCGTTGCAGGCCCTTTAAAATGTTGAGAAAGGCTGCCTGGCTTGATTGACAGGTGGAAGAGTGTCGCATATAAAACACGTTGCTCTCTTCCACCATTTCAAGCAGGCACGTGGAGGGTGAAAAGCATGTAAAGGCGGCAGAATAGAGCAAGACGGGGAAAAGGTGAGGACGGGCCAGGAGGCGCGATATGATTTAGCGCTATGCCATTCAGCTGGCGTAACGCTATTTTTAACGATGTGCGGGAATGCCCTGAGTCATACCTTCATCTTTCTCTGTAATATTGGTGGGTAGCTTAATTACCATTCTGAGCTGTGTGCAGATTGGCCTTTGGGCTTCACTAACATTTGTCCATCTCTCATATGACACTCATCAACTCAGGGAAGGGGCCCTAAATGCTGTTAGACAACTACTTGGACAAATCATCAGGGACTGTGGTCTGTACTATCCTGTATAGCAGTGGTCCCCAACCTTTTTATCACCGGGGACCGGTCAATGCTTGAAAATTTTACTGAGGCCTGGGGGGGTGGTGGTGGTAGTCTTTTGCCAAGTGACTTAGCCGCCGCCTGAGCCCCTGCTCCACTTGCTTTCCTGCCGGTGCCCCTGACTTCCCACCACCTGCTGGGGGGTGCTGCCAGCCATGGAGGGAGCCCCAGCCATGGCAGCCGCTGGAGAACACCAAAGGTGAGCCAGCAGCAGAGTGGCAGGTCAGCCTCCAAGGCAGTAGCCAAGGAGGAGGACAAAGAGGAGCCGCGGCCCGGTACTGACTGATCTACAGACCGGGACCGGTCCCCGGACCGGGGGTTGGGGACCACTGCTGTATAGTTTGCTGTAAGCTGGTTCCTGCTATGTAATTGTGCATCATTTAATGTGCCACGTTATGAGAATCTGCTTTTTTTTTAAAGTATCAAGATTTGTGATTCCATAAAGTGTCCTGTTGCATGTCAGTTTTCTAGGCTGTGGGGCCATGGTCTGACTTTAGTTCTGAGATGGGCATCTTAAGAGGTAGGACACGGCAAGATGGGAATCTCTCAGTGCCAATGTGTGGAGATCCATCAGAGGTATCCAGAATCACTACGAAGCACTTTAAGGTGCAAATTGAAGGCCAGTTGTCCTGATTGACCCTCCAAGGATGGCTGACCCAGTGCAGCTTATAGGGACACTTCTGCTACACCTTTGGGCCTTCAACTTATGAAGGCAGTGAAGGAGAGGGACTGATTTGACTGACTGCATCCAGATGGCGTCCTGGAAATGCCAGGTAGGAATTATTTTCATATTGAAAAGCTGAATTGCTCTTGGGTACACATAATCTTCTGCCATACCTAAAAAAGTTTAAGATGCCTTCAGGGCAAGGACCCACTTTATTCAGCATGGCTTTAGGATGAGAGGACCAACTCAAATGATATGTGAAAACTATTGCCAGATATGGAAATTCCTTCATTTGTAGGATTCTCACATGATCAATAGACCATTTTATAAGGGGAGGTTCCGTTCCGTTGACTCCAGTTCTATTTTTTAGATTTCTGGTTGGCTCCACAACCCAAATTGTATTTCACTGTTGATTGAATGTACCAGCCTGTTGGTTTGTACTGACTCCCTTTGGGTAATCCGCTTTGTGGCCCAGTGAGAAACCAGAAAGAAAGATTCTTTAAAAAGATGGATTCAGGTGTGTAGCTGTGTTGGTTTGAAAAAGCAGAACAAAGTCTGAATCCAGTCTAGCACCTTTAAGAGCAACTAAGCTTTATTCAAGGTATATGCTTTCATTCACAAGCACGCTTGGTCACATATCTGATGACGTCTGCATGCACACAAAGACTTAGAGGAAGAAGAGTTGGTTTTTACACTCCATTTTTCACTGCCTGAAGGAATCTCAAAGCGGCTTACAATCACCTTCCCTTTCCTCTCCCCACAACAGACACCCTGTGAGGTGGGTGAGGCTGAGAGAGAGCTCTGACAGGACTGCTCTGGGAGAGCAGCGCTATCAGGACTGTGATTAGCTCAAGGTCACCCAGTTGGCTGCATGTGGAGGAGCGGGGAATCAAACCCAGCTCACCAGATTAGAAGCTACCTCTCTTAACCACGACACCATGCTGGCTCTTGAATAACACTTGCTGGTCTTAAAGGTGCCACTGGACTCAAACTTTGTTCTTAAAAAGATAATTGTAATGAACTTTCTAATTTGTTACATATAATTTTTGATCCCCCATCTATCTTCATTACATTCCTCTGCATCAATGTATGCAAAATTAAAATGATGGGGTGAGGAAGGAGAGAGGCAAAAACACCGAGACGTTCTTAAGAATCCTCTTCAAGTCAAGGTGACATGACAAAGTCCACTTTGGACACATTCTCGTCTCCCCCCTCGACACAGCCTGCCGAAGCTCAGTCAACGAACGGCTTCCAAATCAAGTCTAATTTTTACCAGGGAGAAACCTCCAGTGTGGCTTTCGATATGCCCTTGACAGAAAACATTTGCCTTGGAGATTGACAGGAAGGGCTGACTGCACCTCGGAAGGAGCCGAGAACGAATGCTTTGCTGAATCATGACGTGCGCAGACCGAGAAAGGCACCCCAGAAAAAGCTTAATAAAACGGAATATATCTAGCTCAGGAAGTCTCTTGATACTATCTTGTAATTTTGTTCACCAACAGCCTTTATTTAAAGCCAGATCCCATGTGTCTGTTTATAATGAGCTGAAAGTGCAGAGATAAGCAGTTATTTCAGGAAATTGTGGCTCCCCATCGATGTATATTTCGCGGAGGCTGTATATCTTAATTGAAGTGAAATGAGCATTGGACCCTAGGGTTTCTTTTTAGGTCTAGCGAGGCATTAAATAGTCCGGAAGCAAAAAGATTAGGGAGAGAAGAAAGCCACATTAACTCCCTTGCTTCAGTGGTGGGTACCGAAAACTCCAACTTGGGTAGAAATGGAAAACATCCGTTTCCACGGAGATAGGTCAAGGTGGGCAGCCGTGTTAGTCGGTCCATAGCAGGAAAAAAGAGCCAGAGTCCAGGAGCACCTGAAAGACTAACGGGATTTGTGGCTTCCACAAGTGATGGCTCACTTCTTCAGATACATCAAGGTGGGTGGCCACGTGAGTCTGTCTGTAGCAGGAGAAAAGAGCAAGTGTCCAGGAGCACCTGAAAGACTAACGGGATTTGTGGCTTCCACAAGTGATGGTTCACTTCTTCAGATACATCAAGGTGGGTGGCCACGTGAGTCTGTCTGTAGCAGGAGAAAAGAGCAAGTGTCCAGGAGCACCTGAAAGACTAATGGGATTTGTGGTTTCCACAAGTTATGGCTCACTTCTTCAGATAGACCAAGGTGGGTGGCTGCGTGAGTCTGTCTGTAGCAGGAGAAAAGAGCAAGTGTCCAGGAGCACCTGAAAGACTAACAAAATTTGGGGCAGGTGAGGAGCTTTTGTGAGTCACTGCTCACTTCTTCAGATACCTACAATTACCTGGTATCTGAAGAAGTGAGCAGTGACTTACAAAAGCACCTCCCCTGCCACGAATTTTATTAGTCTTGAAGGTGGCTACCCAAAGGTTGGGTGAAAAGAAGCAAATTTTTTTTTTCAGAAAAAAGAGAGAAAAAGATAGGACCAAATATATATGTATTTATTACAGAGTTCACTAAAACAATGCATTTTAAACAGTGGCACATTCTGCTCTTGGAGTGATAAATATTACAACTAAAAGTCCTGAATCTATACATATCCATATTTCTAGGTTAAAAACCTTGAACCAAAAAACATAGGACCAGTAATTCAGTATAGCTAGGTTGAGAACTCTGCACCATGTTAAAACAGGACCAAACACATTTTGGTTTCCAAGGCCTTCCTCAGTGATCAATTTGTTGTATGGACACACACACGGTAACATATAAACAGGTGTTAACGCCAAGGCAGGTTGATTATAACGCATTCCTGATATGGCAAAAGGACTGAGTTGTATAATGCCTTAAGCACCCACATCCAAGGGATGCAGGATCAATAGTTCTTTCTGACCACGACTACCATAACTCTGAGAGTGTGCATATATATGCCAAGCCCTATGAAGATAGGTTGAGGGACTTGGGAATGTTCAGCCTGGAGAAAGGGAGGTTGAGAGGGGACATGATAGCCCTCTTTAAGTATTTGAAAGGTTGCCACTTGGAGGAGGGCAGGATGCTGTTTCTGTTGGCTGCAGAGGAAAGGACACGCAGTAATGGGTTTAAACCTCAAGTACAACGATATAGGCTAGGTATCAGGAAAAAAGTTTTCACAGTCAGAGTAGTTCAGCAGTGGAATAGGCTGCCTAAGGACGTGGTGAGCTCCCCCTCACTGGCAGTCTTCAAGCAAAGGCTGGATACACACTTTTCTTGGATGCTTTAGGATGCTTAGGGCTGATCCCGTGCTGAGCAGGGGGTTGGACTAGATGGCCTGTATGGCCCCTTCCAACTCTATGATTCTATGATTCTATATATGTATCAACCTTTGACAAGTATCTTCATGTACCTGAAGAAGTGATTCATGAAAGCGCGTGCGCTGCCACAAATTTTGTTAGTCTTCCAAGTGTTCCTGGATGCTTGCTGCCCTCTACCCCTTCCCAAACAAACGTTCTATTCTATCTTCTCCTTAACTTTCTGACTCCCTTGGTTTCCTTCCATCAATCTCCATCCGCATTCAAATAGATCCTCTCAGTGACCTCCCTTTTGTCCTGGTAGCCATGTTTCGTCTTGTTCCCTAGCAACTTTTCTAAGCGTGTTATATCCAACGGTGGAAGAATGGATTCCTTCCAGAAGCTTCCGTGAAGATAATGCCTCTCTCCCTCTCCCTGTGTTGACATTTTCGTACCTGGCAGGGGTTGCCGCAACCTCTCCAAAGAGTCATTGCTAGCGATCTACCTTCCCGTTTGTCAGTCACAGAAGTTCTGTGCGCCAGAGCTGATTACAGAATTTACTATATGGGTCGGCAGCCCCTGGTCAGTCTGCAGAGCCCCTTTGTTGCCCCGAATTATCTGGTACTCCCATTACGCCATATCCCTCTGCTGCACAATGGAGGATCATCTGTAGCAGTGGGCAAGCTGCCATGTACGGAATCTTTGTGCTAAGGGTAATCTTCACACTGGAGACTGTGCTGAGAAGCAAAGGTATTTTAGGCCTCTCTAGAACACTGTTTGGGAAATTATTACCAGCAACAAATGAAGAACTTTATCCCTTCCTGCGTGGAGTGCTCCCCTACCTTTACAAATGATTTTCCCCTTAAATTGCTTTGGTCCTTTGGAGACTGCCCAGTCATGGAAAGAGAAATTCTTTATTTTCCATTTTCTGGCTTTTATTTCCCTTGTTTTAGATATTTTTTTCGACCTCCTTTTCCCCTCGCAGTTTCTCGCTTTCTGTTTTATTGAAAGCATGCCCATGCCTCGTTATTCTTCGGGGCCATCGCTGAGATATGGGCATACGTCACGGTTTGATGTTCTGCAGCTCTGGCTCGGCTCTTCTCAGTAATTATTTATTCCAGTGTTTTTGCTGATAGCCCCATAAAATGGCTTCTGTTGTGCCTCTGAATGGACTGATTAACTCAGAGCCAAACAATTCCTTCAAGTGGACAGATGCAGCCCCATTTTGTGATAGGACACGAGTGCTTTTATGGACTCCTCCAGAAGTTATGCTTTACCTGGCTCTTGAGGGGTGGGGAGGGGAGCTGCTGGTGTTGTCAGAGGTATAAGGCGGCCTTTCTCAAATTTCTGGCCTTTGAGAAACCTCTGAAACGTTCTTTTTTTTTTTTTGCAGAATTTTTATTTTATTTTCCAAAATTAAAGATGATACAGTACGAATAATCTACATTGTTAATACAGAAAGAAATAGGTTATGCTCTTCATTTGATACTCTTAATTCCCCATTTCAGTCCCCTTTTAGATTATTTTCTTAAGTAATTCAGATAAGGGCCCCATTGTTCTTGAAAGGCCTCTTCTGTTCTTCTTCTATCAGTGTCAGTTTGGCCATCTTGGCAAAGTCAGCTAGTTTGTTCAACCAGTCTTCTATCGAAGGTAGTTCTTGCATTTTCCATTTCTTGGCCAATTCTAGTCTTGCTGCCATCGTCACGTAGAAGAATAAACTTTGTGTGTGAGTTGGGAGGCACTGCGGAGGTATACTTAGCAACATAGATTCAGCTTTCATAGGAAATCTAAGACCCCCACATTTTCTGCATAATGGTGTGTATTTTTGCCCAGAACTTGTAAACTTTTTCACATCTCCACCACATATGAAAGAAAGAACCTAGTTTATCATCACATTTCCAGCATTTGTTATCACAGTTTTTAGCAATTTTGGTGATCACTTTTGGTGTCACATACCACCTGTAAAACATTTTATACCAATTTTCTTTAAGTATTTGACTATTAGTATACTTAGGTATTCTAGACCATACTAGTTCCCATTCTTCCATTGTCACAGTTGTCTCAATATTTTGCATCCATTTAATCATACATGGCTTAACCCGTTCCGTTTCCGTCTCATACTTCAAGCTTCAAGAGACCACGAAGTTGCACGATCGTGCTCTTCTTCCAGCAGGAAGGAGTAGGAGAAGGATGGGATGGGGAGCAGGGAGGGTGGAGAGGTCCACCATTAGCCCTCCATGAGAAAATTGGGTGAAAGTACATGAAGTATTAGAAGAGATGTTTAAAGTAAGTTTCCTTTGAAACCTGAATACATGTTGTTAAGTTTATGTCCTGAAGTATGGTGTCGGAGATGAATGCTGCGAATACCATGGACGGCCAAAGTTACCGACAAGATAGTTTTAGAGAGGAGCAAACCAACTATGTCATTGGAAGGGAAGATATTACGGCTAAAGCTCACTTACTTTGGGCACATCATGCAATCAAACTCGCTAGAGAAATCATTAATGCTCGGCATGGTCAGCGGCAAAAGGAAACATGGTTGCCAAAGGATCCGCTGGCTCGACATGATCAAAGCCAATACAGGGATGACCATGAACCAACTTTAGGACACTTAGGGCTGATTTTTGCTTTAGGATGCTTAGGGCTGATCCTGCGTTGAGCAGGGGGTTGGACTAGATGGCCTGTATGGCCCCTTCCAACTCTATGATTCTATGATTTTATGATTCTAACTACAAGAAGCGGTCATTGACAGAGAAGAATGGAGAAAACTTTCCTATAGAATCGCCGAGGGTCAGACACGACTGAACGGATGACATCATCATCATTACCCCCTCAACTGCTGCAAGGTTGATATTGGCTAAGATCTGGAAATCCACGGAGACACCAACTGTTTCGTCGTGGATGGATAAAGTGGCTGAACTATCGAATATGGCAAAACTTACCGCGATGGTCAACAGAAAACCACCAGAAGAATACCAAGAACAATGGCATTTCTGCATGGACTATCTTCACAGCTGATTTCCTAATACCAGCCTCAGAGAGGGGGAGGAATCTGTTATCATGAATCCTACCAGAATCCTTTGTGTAATTGTTAAAATAAATAAAGAATAGTAACAAAAGGGAAAAAAGAAGAAAATGGACATTCCTGAGGGACAATCAGGTAGGGTGTGAGTTGTCATCATGCAAATTGAACTTTATTATAGTTAAAGATTAATATTGTTGGCAGAATTTAAATATGCAAAGGGGTACAGCACTGGCTGCTTAAAGCATGAATAGCTTTGTTGAGAATAGAAACAAGATGGGGAAAAAAGCCAGGTTTGCTACTTTTGTGACTTGGGCCATCTATTTACCAATACAAAACATGCCATTTTGAACCATGTGGTGGTTCCATGTTCTATAGGATTAGATTCACCATTCAAGGTTACGTGGGCATCAGCTTGGGCCCAAGTTCCCTGTTCTGGAGGGCCAAGGTGGAGAGTCCCTCAGAATCAAAGGCTGAAAGATTTCATTAAATTAGAGGGAGTTGTAGCTTGAAATCTCATATTAAGATATGTTCATTCAGGTGCCAAGTTCAGTACATTGATAGATTGTAGCACAGCAATGGAGAAGGAGGAGAAGGCGCCCGACTATTATACGCTGCTAAACTCATTTCACCTGTAAAAGGGAGAATATTGATTTCATTCATCTCACTTAGCTGCTGGTATGACTCAAGCCCAAAAAAAGAGAGAGAGAAAATCTCAGTTCAATGACATCAGCTGTGAAATGACAGCATTGTAGCTGTGGATGAAAAGAAAAGGTGGCCGGGAAGAAATGATGAATGTAAGTTCATTAAAAGATTTTAAAAACACAATTTGTCTTCATGAGGAGACGGAGCAGGAACTGTGGATTCTGGCACCAGCTTTGGTCTGGGATGACCTTTCCCGTGACTCTTGATAGACGAGGTTTAAATGATAGTGGATTATTTTAGAGTGAGCGCATACTTATTCATAATCAGCACACAAAGTCTACTAAGGTCACCATGGAGAGCTTAGCATTGGAAGGCACAAGATCTGTGGTGTGCACGAGGGAACAGAATTTGAAGAGTGTCCTGTGGGGGGCAGTGCAGGAGATGCGTATTTAGCATAAAAGAGACTAAAATCTAGCAAGGGAAACTTGTTGAGATTCCTGACCTCCAAAGTGGTTAAACTGGTCTCAACTTTACATCCCCAAAGAGATGTAATTGGCTGGTGATCCCTGGGCCAAAAAGCACATCAGGCCTCAACCAGGGCCAGAGCTTTCTCTGTCCTGGCCTCCATCTGGTAGAATGAGTTCCCTGAAGACATAGCGGCCCTGCCTGAACTCCCAGAACTTCTCAGGTCCTCCAAAAGGGAGCTCTTCCACCAGGCATCTGGTTGAGGCCAACGGAGTCAACAACACCCAGTGGGCCCCCAGATACACCACTTAAGAGCTGAACCCAAACCAAACAACCTATGGGATCATGCTTAGAAAGCTATTGTTGTTATGAGAAATGTTACAATACTTGTTGCCTTCAGTTATGGAACCCACTATTATTGTTGCTGATGTTATGAATTGTGCTATATTATCTCTATGTTTTGTGTAAACTGCCCTGAGCCTCATGGGAGTATAGAAATATAAGAGAGAAAGAAACCAACCCCTGGTGGAACTCTCTTCCAGGTGAGTTCTGGGTCCTGCAGGACCTGGGACAGTTCCTCAGGGCCAGAAAAGTGGAACTGTTCCACCAAGCTGAGGCTGGAAATAATTTCAGAATTCTGGGCTTCCTGCCCCTCAAAATCAGTCGAATGACCTCCAAACTTATGTTTTCTACCGTCTCTCACTAGAGAAAAGGAGGCGTTTTAAAAAGAATGATCTGATTTTAAATTGGCATTTAATTAATTTAGGATTTTATGATTAATGATGATGATGATGATGATTACAATACGATTTGTTGTTTTTTCTTCTTGTTTATATTGTTGTTACCTGCCCTGAGCCTTAGATACGTCCTGGCATTTTTTAAATACTCTCCTCCTGTGTCCTCCTGATTGGCTCATTTGAAGACTTCCTGCTCCTTTGAGCACACTTCCTCCCTGCTTGCCTCCTGAACAGGCAGAACAACTGGAGAACAACGGTCAGATAACTACGACTCACTCCCTCTTTCCTCTTTCTTTACAAAGTTGTTTCTCTTCTTAAGAAAACTATTTTATTGTTTGAATCAGTTTGGTGCTTTAACCCTCTTTGCGTATTTAAGCAGTTGGGGCTTGATTGGCTCACCATACTTCAGCCAATCCCTGGATCTGATTGTGTCAGGGGGAGGCGGGTCTTTAACCCATGTATGAATCTGAAGCTCTCTAGATCAGCTGCCTTGCTGGGTGTCTCTACCTGATCTCCCTAGGCCTCAGAATAGGGAAGGAAAGGGATTCCTTCTTCTTCCCCCAGGACTGCAGCTTTTGTCACATCAGAGCTGTGTCCTCCTCTCCTGCCTTTCCCAGAAACCTTTTCCCAATACAACCAGCTCTTCTCCGAGCATACCCCACCTCTCTCTGTGGGAGGAGAGGGATTCACTCTTCCTATCTCCCCCTAGTGGGCTGCTAGATGACTCCTCCCCTCCAGCTGCCCTCCCTCCTTCCCTATGGCTATGTTGGGGGTCAGGCTGGGTTAGGCAGCCCAACCTCAGTCCCTGGTCCTGTTTTTCCCTGGTTCTCTCAAGTTCAGGTGTCTTACTTGCCATTGTGCAAGCTTCTCTGGCTTCTTCCCTGGCTGACCTTTATGAAGACCCCCATAGGCCACTCTAGTCTGTTGGCAGAGTTCAAATACGCAAACAAATGCAGCATCAGCTGCTTAAAGAATAAATAGAATCATAGAATACTAGAGCTGGAAGGGGCCATCCAGGCCATCTGGTTCAAGTCCCTGCTCAATGCAGGATCAGCCTAAAGCAGGGGTAGTCAAACTGTGGCCCTCCAGATGTCCATGGACTACAATTCCCAGGAACCCTGCCAGCATTTGCTGGCAGGGGGCTCCTGGGAATTGTAGTCCATGGACATCTGGAGGGCCGCAGTTTGACTACCCCTGGCCTAAAGCATCCATAAGAAATACCTGTCCAGCCGCTGCTTGAAGACTGCCAGTGAGGGGGAGCTCCCCACCTCCTTAGGCAGTTGATTTCACTGCTGGACTACTCCGACTGTGAATAACGTCTTCCTCATATCTAGCTAGTACCATTCTACACTTAGTTTAAAGCCATGACTGCGGGTCCTCTCCTCTTTTGCCAACAGGAACTGTTCTCTACCTTCCTCCAATTGACAACCTTTCAAATACTTCAAGAGAGCAATCATCTCCTTTCATCCTCCTCTTCTCCAGGTTGAACATTCCCAAGTCCCTCAGCCTTTCCTCACAGGGCATGGTCCCCAGGTCCCAGATCATTCTCGTTGCTTTCCTCTGAACCTTCACAATTTTGTCCACATCCTTTTTGAAGTGAGGCCTCCAGAATTGCACACAGGACTCCAGGTGGGCTCTGACTATGGCAGTATACAATGGGACTATGACATCTTGCAATTTTGAGGTGATGCCTCTGTTGATACAGCCCAAGACTGATTTGCCTTATCACTGCATCATATTATCTCCTTCCTTCCTTCCTTCCTTCCTTCCTTCCTTCCTTCCTTCCTTCCTTCCTTCCTTCCTTCCTTCCTTCCTTCCTTCCTTCCTTCCTTCCTTCCTCCCTCCCACCACCTCTCCTGGCATGGCTGTCTCAGGTCAGCTTACAACATTTAAAACCATATCCAGTTTGTGCTATTGTTACTATAATAAAAACCAACAAAATTCAATATAAAATCATAAACCAGTCAAACCAATGAAGATACATTGGCATTGCTGGCAACCAGCCTACTAGCTGCTTCTCCCATTCAGGGTGTGGGTTTCTGCGGGGGCTTGGTAGATATTATGTCCTCATTGGCCTCAATCAAACCCCTGGCAGGAGAGCTCCATCTTGCCTGCCCTGGGGAACTGAGTCAGTTCAGAAAGGGCCCTCAACTGTGCGGAGATCTCATTTTACCAGGTAGGGGCCAGAACGCAGGGATTACCAGCCTGTTGAAATGGGTAGAGTGAAGTGCTCTTTGGGGGGTATCATCAGCTTACAGTCCACAAGTACCCCAAGATTTCATTCACACACACTGCTATCCAGAAGTGTATCTCCCGTCCGGGATGCATGTGTCTCATTTTTGTGATCCAGATGTAGAACTCTACACTCCTCCTTAGTGAATGGCACTTTTCCAGCGTGTTCAGATCTCATTGAACTCTATCTCTGTCTCCTGGGGTGTTTGGTACTCCTCCCAATTTGGTGTCATCCACAACTTTCCACCCCCTCATAAGAGTCCATCATGCTGCCCTAGGAGGGCACAATGAACTTCCTGATTGGGCCACCAGGGAAGAACTCATGGAGAGAAGGTGGACGGGTCTGTCAGGATTTCTGTTTGTTGTGGGAGGGATTGCATATGAGCCCAGATATCACTTCCAGGCAACACTCTAGAAATCCCCTAAATCACACTGGTAAAGACCATAGAGATTTGGGAGAATTCCTAGAGTGTCACCATTCAGTTCCAACCAACCCCCCACCCCCTCAGTCTCTTGCTGAGACAATCATCATCGGTGGGCCATGGAGTGAACTTTCAGGCAGATGCTCACTAGGGATGGGCAGACAGCAACTCCCTCTCCTCTCTGTCCAGAGGCCCAACCTCATGGTGGGGGCTGGAGTATTCCTTGAAATCACAACTGATCTCCAGACAACGGCGTGCAATGCCCCTGGAGTAAATGACTGTCATTGAGGGTGGACTTGACAACATTGTACTCTTCTTAGCCCCTTCACCTACCCTCCCTAGGCTCCACCCCCCAAATCTTCAGGGATTAACCATCTGGGTGCTGGTAGCCCTCCCAAGGGATGTCCTGGTATTTCAGCTGATCTCCAGACTACAGAGATCAATTCCCTTGGATAAAA
This sequence comes from Paroedura picta, assembly GCF_049243985.1. Lineage (NCBI taxonomy): Eukaryota > Metazoa > Chordata > Lepidosauria > Squamata > Gekkonidae > Paroedura > Paroedura picta. The sequence goes on along the minus strand of NC_135370.1, from coordinate 27,689,986 downwards.
GGGATGTTTGGTAGAGTGAACCTTGTGTCATTGTACCGCACTGTGGCCCCCTATCCTCCACAGGCTCTGCCCTCAACATCTCGAGGAGTTTCCCAACTTGAAGATTGCGACTCTGCCCCTGCCCCCTGCCAGGCCAGCGGGATCTGAGACCGCCACATCTGACTCACAGCATACCACTGTATCCTATGCTGCTGCCATCAGGAGGTGAGGGCGGTGTTCGCCTTCATCTCATTTCTCTCTGCAGCGCCACTTCCTCCTTGGGCGCTCCACGAGCAGCCCTCCTTGAGCAATGATCTGCACAAAACCCCGGGATTAGGAAGGGCTTTGGGAAGCAAGGGCTGAAACTGGAGGACAGGCGTGTTATGAAGACATTCTCTCCACCAGCTGGGATGTTCTTTTGATCCCCGCTTTTTGTCCGGCTGTTAGCTCTCTGCTTCTGCGGGGGACGATCAGCATTAACCCAGCCTGGCAGCTGTGCAAACTCCACGTTCGGGCTTGGTATTTCCGACACTCCGTTGGCATTTCGAGCGCCGCAGAATTCCTCTCAAGTGAGCTAATGAAGACGCCAAACTGTTTTTTTTTTGTTTTGCGGGGATTGGTGGGAATCGGAGAAAGGTTAAGTCCTTATCTTCTACCGCTTCATTAGTGCATAATTAAGAAGAAAAGAAAGAGGGATATTTGCAGTTGATTGCGAGGGCAAAACTTACCTCTCTTTCCCCCCTTGCTTTTACATTTATGAAAGGCAGAGAAGGAGGGGGAGACCTTTTAGGAGCCAGTTTGGTGTAGTGGTTAGGAGTGGTTAGGTTCTCTGCAATGAGATAGTCCCATCTGGGAGTGATGGGAGACAATGACACCCGAAGTGTGTTGTAAAGGGCCGGGGGGATGAAGTAAAGGGCCGGGGGGGGGGGGGAGAGAAGGCATCCTTCGTGGCCCACCTCCAATTAGTCGACAGACTACATGCGGTCCACGGCCCGCATTATGGCAAAACATAAAGAAGGGCAATCCATTTCAGAGAGCCAGTTTGGTGTAGTGGTTAGGAGTGTGGACTTCTAATCTGGCATGCCGGGTTGGATTCTGCACTCCCCCACATGCAGCCAGCTGGGTGACCTTGGGCTCGCCACGCTCCGAGAAAAAAAAATGGCGATTGCTTCGCTGGAAGATCAGAGGAGAGAGCCAGGGGGAGGGACTTTGCTGAAACCGCAACAATGGTAACGCACATAACTTTTTCGCTAGTGTTGCAGACTGGTTGCAAGAGTGTAGCGCTTTTCGGAGGGTGAATCCATTTTTGGGGATTTCCCTTTAAGCGCACCAACGAAGCGCTTTTTGCTGATCGTTTTCAGGAGTGTGGCAGATTGTGTGCGACGTCATGCATAACTGCAAATTAGTAGCGATTACAATTTGCCACACTCCTGCTACTATGAACTTGTGCAGAATGGCCCCCAGTATTATAAATGTTTTCTGGAGGACCTGAGTTGGTTTGCCTGGAGAAAGCAGCTGCTTTAGAAGGTGGACACTGCTGAGGTCCCTTACCTCTACAAACCCCGCTCTCCCTGGGTTCCATCCCCAAATTACCAGGTATTTCCCTACCTGGAGCTAGCAACCCTATGTGCAGCCCAGGGAAGGACTGAACTGACCTCTCCCCATCATGGAGGCACCTGGATAAGCTGCAGGAGGTGCTGTGTGGGCTCCTTCTTTCTCCCTCCCCTTGGGGGTGGGGCTAGAGTGGGATGGGCGGGGCTCTTTTCCAGGCCCACTCCCGCCCCCCCCCCCATTCCATCCATATTGTCAACTCAGGTTGTAAATCACTTTGAGTGTCCATTTGAGGAGAAAAATGGGAGGTAATTATCTAACAATGTATTCCTAAGCCTTTTGAGTCAAAGCTTAGAAGGGCTGAGCTCTTTATAGGATCACACTCCATACCGATCACTTATGAGGAAGAAGAAGAAGAGTTGGTTCTTATATGCCACTTTTCCCTACCCGAAGGAGGCTCAAAGCGGCTTACAGTCGCCTTCCCATTCCTCTCCCCACAACAGACACCCTGTGGGGTGGGTGAGGCTGAGAGAGCCCTGATATCACTGCTCGGTCAGAACAGTTTTATCAGTGCTGTAGCGAGCCCAAGGTCACCCAGCTGGCTGTATGTGGGGGAGCACAGAATCGAACCCAGCATGCCAGATTAGAAGTCCGCACACCTAACCACTACACCAAACTGGCTCTCTGAAATGGATTGCCCTTTTTTATGTTTTGCCATAATGCAGTGGCAGCTATTGGCAAGCTGATGTTGATCCCGTAGGGTTTGGAAGGCAAGAGAAGTACCCAAAACATTTTGCCATTGCCTGCCACTGCATGGTAAATCCTGGACTTCCTGCGTGGTCTCCCATCCAACTTCTAACCTGGGCTGACCCTGCTTAGCTTCTGAGATCTGGTAAGACAGGGTTAACCTGGGTCTTCCAGGTGAGGAGAGATGAGCAGAGGTGGTTTGCCAATGTGATGTAGTGGTCTAGAGTAGCGATCCCCAACCTGTGGGCTGCAGACCACATGTGGTCCGTCGACTAATTGGAGGTGGGCCCCAAAGGACGCCTTCTCCCCCCCCGGCCCTTTACTTCACCCCCCCCCCCCGGTCCTTTACAAGACACTTCGGGTGTCCTTGTCTCCCATCACTCCCAGATGGGACTATCTCGTTGCAGAGGAACAAGCTCAGGGTTCCCATTGATTTGTCATTGTCATGAGTTAAAATTTCCATGAAAATAAAATGTTCCTTATATTCATTGTTGTGGCGTGTCTGTATCTTATTTTGAAGGGATGTTTAAACATTACCATGGCGACCAGAGTCAGAGAGCGTTAGGGCAGTGGTTGAGAGTAGAGGAATAAACTACCCCCCCCACCGGGCGTCAGTAAAATTGTCACGTGTTGAGTGGTCCCCGGTGATAAAAAGGTTGGGGACCACTGGTCTAGAGCAGTGGCTTGTAATCTGGTGAGCCGGGTTTGATTCCCCACTCCTCCACATTCAGCCAGCTGGGTGACCTTGGGCTCATCACAGTTCTGATACTGCTGTTCACACAGAGCAAAACTATAAGGCTCTCTCAGCCCCTCCTACCCTACAGGGTGTCTGTTGTGGGGAGAGCAAAGGGAAGGAGATTGTAGGCCGATTTGAGACTCCGAGTAGTGAAAAGCGGGGTATAAAAACCAACTCCTCCTCCTCCTCCTCCTCCTCCTCCTTTTCTTCTTCTTCTTCTTCTTCTTCTTCTTCTTCTTCTTCTTCTTCTTCTTCTTCTTCTTCTTCTGCAGCCTTCATCAACCTTTTGACTATGGAGGGCCCCCTGAAATATTTTTTGGGGTTCAAGGAACCGCAGAAGTGGTGCCATGCCCCTTCAGAGTAGTGGGCATGGAAGTAAGATTTGGGAGCCAGTCAATCAATCCATCAATTGCTCATTTACCGTTTCCATTGTGGAGAAGGACCCTGGGTCTGTGGAGCAACAGGGGGAGTGGGCTCCAGTGATATCTAGTGATGTTAATGGCCACCTGAACTTCTAGGAAAGACCGCATAACCCCTGAGGAGCTTTCACATAATCCTTGGCCTAGAGACCCTAGACTTCTCTGCCGGACTCCATACCAAGTACTAACCAAGACCAACCCAGTTTAGCTACTGAGAACTGTAAAATTTGGCTAGTCTTGACCCTCCAGCTAGAGTCTGGCACAATAAAACTTCGGGTAAGTTTCCTTCCATTTAGCATCAGCCACTGACAGAATCCATGCTTCTGAGACAACGCCTGAATTTCTGTACCTCTAGTGAGACAGGCTAAAATCACAGGGAGAAAGTCCTTAATTCCAGGGGATTTATGCTAATTCAACAATTTGAAAGTCTCTGATTAACACAGTAGGGGCCTGCTAATCTTAATATTCTGCATTCTGAAAAAACAGTAATCACTGGATACATATTCTAATGTGATGATATACTGCAAAGAGTGCCTTGATTTTTTTTCCCCCCTTCGTAAAAGGGGGATGCACATATTTGGTTTGCAGTCTGCATGCAAATGAGTTGAGTAGAGATTAACCAGCAATGTGTGTGTGTGTGTGTGGGTTGGGGGGGGAAAGAAACATTTTTTTTTTTTTGTAGCTTTGAAAACAACTACTTTTCCTCTTTGGTTTCCTTCAGTGCTGCCGTCTCAAAGACGGGTGTCTCAGCTTCTGTTTTAGTCCAGTTGCCAGGATCTGTTTGGGAACGCTTTGGAGGATCTCATCCCAAACATGAGCAATGGAGAGATGAGGAAAGAAAAGCCCAACACGACACTGCATCAAATCCACTTTTTCCGCAAGGTCCGCTTTTTCAGCAAGGCTTTTTCAGCAAGGTCTTCTGATTGGCAGGTGGCACATTGGCAAGCAAAACTCGACTCCATTTTTGGCATTAATAAGACCACAGCTTTATTGTCAAACAACATCTAGCCGGAGCGTTGGCCTGGCACGAGACTTAGAGCCCCCGTCAGCCATCAGGCTGCTCATGTTTGGCTCTGGTGGTGCCCTGGAAAATTTCCCATCCCAGTTTGGAGGACAGGTCCTTGTCTCCAGGGTCCAGTACCCCAGGAAGTGGCTTGGCGGGTGACCGAAGGGGGGCCCACCTCATTAGCCCCCCCCGCAGCCACCTGGGACAGAACCCCTGGCCTACCTAGACACAAAAGATGGTCTCTTATGGAGACCCCCTGCCTTAGGCCTCCAGTACCAAACCTGAGAAACCTGGGGTCTTGTCCCCCCCCCCTTGAACTGCTGTGACGGAAGGTAACAAAACTGAACAAGCCAACCAGAAAACAAGGGCGGGTGGGAGGGAAGCTGTCCCGGTGGAAGCTGGTGGCCGAAAGGCCAGGCCCTTGCACGTGGCACCTTAAATAGGCACCTCTGGGCCCGTCACCTGCTGCCCGAGCTGTGCGCACCCAGCTGGGTGCCTACGCTCCCGGCCAAGCGTCATCGCGCTTGTTTTGCCAGCCCCCGATCAGCGGCCGCAGTTATTCGCAGCTGCGTCATTGCTGCCCAAAGAACAAAAATCTGCTCATTAACTCTCGTACCTGTATGCTTATTCATGGACATTCACAGACCCGGACAAATGCCTTAATCCAGTCTGAGCGATAATTGCCCAGGGGCTTATACATTTTGACTCTAGCTAGTTCAGTTACTTATGGGTCTTGACTCTAGGTAGCCTTCCCTATGTAATGGCTGAGGAAATTCTGTGGCACTGAATAACTCTCTGCACAGCTAAATTTTGCACTGCCGCCATGAAATTGCGTACCATGTATGTGGCTCAGAAAATTTCTCTCTGATCCGATTTCAAAAATGCAAAGAGCCATTTCTCACTGGCAACTTAAACTATGTTTTAAATATTGAATGTGACGTCTTAACGTTTTTATGTTGTCAGATCTTTTAAAATTTTTATAGTACTATTACTGTTTTTTCCTCTTTTTAAATTGTCTCAGTTTTTAATGGCTTGTATTTTAATTTTGGTCCGAATGACCGTCAATAAATACTGATTGATTGAGACTGTTGCACTCTACCAAGAAGTGTGTTTATGTAAAAGCTTCTCTCCCTCGAGGAAAAACAAAACAAAACTTAGTTGGTCTTAAAACTGCCCCTGGACACAAGCTGCTTATTTATGGCCATTCACAGATCTTGATAACTGCCTTAATCTGGTCGCAGCTATTATTTCTTATGTGTCTTGATTCTAGCGAGCCCTTCCTCGCAATTAACTCCCCACCCTCCCTCTATGTAATGGTTGAGGACACGATGCAGAGCCTGCACATGAAAGCTTGTCCCTTGAAAAACCTTGGTTGGTCTTCAAGCTGCCCCTGGACTTTGTTCTGCGGCTTCAGACCTACATGGCCACCCACTGGAATCTGTCTTTTGCTGCCTAAAGCTAACAAGGTTGTGATCCAGTGTTGTGTCCAAGGACTGAGAGGAGAGAAGAAGAAGAAGAGTTGGTTCTTATATGTCGCTTTCCTCTACCCGAAGGAGTCTCAAAGCGGCTTACAATCTCATTCCCTTTCCTCTCCCCACAACAGACACCCTGTGAAGGAGATGAGGCTGAGAGAGCCCTGATATTACTGAGTGCATGCTCCATTCTACCATGTAATGCCTGTGCAAGGGTTTGATAGGGCTGTGACTGGAATGGCCCAGGCTAACACGATCTTCTGAGAAGTTAAGCAGGGTTGGCCTTGGTTAGTGCTCGGAAAGGAGACCACCACCAAAGGAAGCCCATGCAGGGGCAGAGAATGGCAAGCCCCCCTTTTTGCCTCTGCCCTGCCCTGGATGGCCCAGCCTAATCAATATTTGGAGACCACCAAGGAAGTCCAGAAAGAGCCTCTTGTGGCGCAGAGTGATAAGGCAGCAGACATGCGGTCTGAAAACTTTGCCCATGAGGGTGGGTGTTCGATCCCAGCAGCCGGCTCAAGGTTGACTCAGCCTTCCATCCTTCCGAGGTCAGTAAAATGAGTACCCAGCTTGCTGGGGGGTAAACGGTAATGACTGGGGAAGGCACTGGCAAACCACCCCGTATTGAGTCTGCAAAGAAAACACTAGAGGGCATCACCCCAAGGGTCAGATATGACCCGGTGCTTGCACAGGGGATACCTTTACCTTTACCTTTACCTTTACCTTTACCTTTACCTTTACCTTTACCTTTACCTTTACCTTACCTTTACCTTCCTTTAAGGAAGTCCAGGGTTGCTGCAGAGGCAGGCAATGGCAAGCCATTCCTTTTTGTCTCTGTTGTGACCTGGATGACCCAGCCTAGCCCCACCTCATCAGATCTGAGAAGCTGAGCAGGGTCAGCCTGGTTCGTACTCCTGAGAGATGGAGAAGATTACTGGAGTACAAACTTTTGAGAGCTCAACTTCCCTTTGTCTGACACGGATGTCAGTTCTTGTAGAAACGGGAAGTGACGTAGTGGGTGCTCTAGCATTAGTAACAACCAAACAAGCATTGGTAGAACCATAGTTTTTCATTACTACTAGACAATCGGAAGGTGTCACTTGTGGTTTTTACTGGAAGGGACATCAGCATACTGATGTGTCAGTGTCACATAAGGCCTTGTCCCCAATTTCTCCCACGGACTGCCCCCAGAGGCTGGCAGCACTCAAAAACGTGTCTTTTGTTTGCCTTTTCCACACTATCTAAAAATATTAGCCAGCTCGGTGTAGTGGATAAAAGGGGCGGCCTCTAAACTGGGGAGCCGGGTTTGATTCCCCACTGTTCCTCCAGATGCAGCCAGCTGGGGGACCTTGGGCCAGCACCAGGACCATTCCGCACAATGAAAAAAGTACCGTGATTCACGCTGCATGGGCCAGCACAATATTTTGTAGCATCTCACTGTTATTTTACACCAGAGAGACCTCCCGCGTTTCTCTCCGTTCTCGTAGCGTTTCCAGCGTTCCTCACCTGCTTCCGGTTAAGGCCGAGGAGTAAGGAACATGCTACAAACTTGCAGCGCTTCCCCCAGCTCATGCCTGTCAATTACTTCGCAGCATGGCTCATGTGCTTTAAACCCCTGCGGCTCTCTCAGCCCTACCTGCTTCACAAGGTGTCTGTTGTGGGGAGAGGAAGGGAAGGCAATTGTAAGCCGCTTTGAGACTCAGGAGGCCTGCTGAGTGACTTTGGACCAGTCACAGTTCTCTCAGAGCTTTGTCAGCCTCATCTACCTGACCTACCTGTCTGTTGTGGAGAAAGGAAGGATAGGTGATCATCAATTGCTTTGAGACACATGACGCCCCTACTCCTCCTCCTCCTCCTTTTCTTCTTCTTCTTCTTCTTCTTCTTCTTCTTCTTCTTCTTCTTCTTCTTCTTCTTCTTCTTCTTCTTCTTCTTCTTCTTCTTCTTCTTCTTCTTCTTCTTCTTCTTCTTCTTCTTCTTCTTCTTCTTCTTGCCAATGCACCTGACCCATCAACTCCATGAGAGTGAATTACCCCTTTAGCCACCTTGTTTACTGTTAATCAGTTATTCTTCCAGTGTTCATAACTCACAAATGAAAGGCCAGTCAATTTCTTAAGCTATATTAGCTTAATGAGCCATGTATAGGTCCCTATAGCTTTTGTATTTATAGGGCAATTTCCTGATTAATACCAATTAATGACGCATCGGTGCCCATTTGAAGTGAATGATGAAAATGATCAGTCAACCCTGTTAATGACTTTGTGCCCAGGCCCAAGAGAATCAGCTGAGTAAACGTATTTGTGTTCTTATTTTCAGCTACACTGGGTTGGAAACACAGAACGCACAAGCCAGCCAACAAGACGCCCTTTTGAGCGACATTAGTTCTGGTGCTAGGGAATTGGCCCGCAATTCTCTGAGCCCTTTCCTGAGGGCGTGGGGCAATTTCCGTAAATCAGTAAAAATACTGTTATGCCAGCTGAATGGCATGGAACTAAATCATATCACGCCTCCCAGCCCCTCCTCGCCTTTTTGCTCTCTCTCCTTTGTCTGCTGCCTTTTCATGTGTCTTGCCCTCCACATCTGCTGCTGGAAATGGCGGAAGAGAGCAACACGCCTTATATGCGTCATGCTTCCACCTGTCAATCAATCCAGGCAGCCAATCCCATTTCTCGATGTTTTAAAGGTCCTGCGATGCTTGCTAATATATATATTTTTAATCATACTTCTCTGTTGAAATGCCTGTGCATAGAATGATAGATACATAGTGCCTTTTGAATGCCACCCCTTATGGGATCACGAGTCCTTTGATTCTTTAAAAAAATTAATCTCGTTCCTCATTGGCCGGTGGAAGAAAACTTTAGAGAGGCATGCTTTGGGTTACAAATTTGGAAAAAAAATTATTTCTGTCCTAAGCTGCATGCTTGTCTGCCTATCTGTTGCTCCAGGAAGTTAGCCAGTTTAAAAAAGAAATTCCCATCCCCAGGAACAAGGAAGAGAGAGGCGGGTATGAGGGCGGGACAAGGCAGGTGACTTTAGCATGTTTAGCATACCTTCACTGTGCTGGTTGCCTGCTGGTTGCTCTCATGTAGCTCATGCTAAATAGGTTGGGGAATCCACTTTATGCGATTCCCCAACTAGCGCTTTAAAATGGAGGATGTAGCGAGCCGGTTACTGCCCAGACGGTCAATGTTGACGGCGTCATACGGAGGGGCTGGAATATGGTGACTTCTTTTGGCAAACGTTACACTACATTTAATGGGTGCGGAAATGCATGGGATCAAATTGACACTAAGGGTTTCAAAAGGCTTCGAGGGAAAAAAAATGAATCTCGTCTCTTTGTGAGCAAATTACTGTTGAATCACAGCTGGTTTATGGAGACCCTGAGTAGGGTTTTCCAAGGGTGGTTTGTGCCTGAGGAGGGTCTTCTGTTTCTTAAAGCTATCTATCTATCTATCTATCTATCTATCTATCTATCTATCTATCTATCTATCTATCTATCTATCTATCTATCTATCTATCTATCTATCTATCTATCTATCTATCTATCTATCTATCTATCTATCTATCTATCTATCTATCTATCTATCTATCTATCTATCTATCTATCTATCTATCTATCTATCTATCTATCTATTCGTTTATTTATTTATTCATTCATTCGTTCATTCGTTGATTTGTTCGTTCGTTCATTCATTTATTTATTTATTTGCTTATATACCACTCCTCTCGGGCCAGCCGGCTCAGGGCGGTTCACAATACAATTAAAATACAGAATATCCTAAAAAAAAAAATACATTTCCCAACAGCTGGCACGACTAGCCATCTAACCATCTAGCTAACACTGCATCACAGATGGTGGCCAGCAACCATTACCAACTATAACTAACCCTCCATACCTTGGCACTTTTGTGCCCAGTTGTGTAATACCAATGGATGATGTAAGCCCAGGGGGGCAATGTTGGCTCAGGGGGGGTAATGATTACACAAGGACAGGGGAGAACCCGGTCTGTAGCTAGGGTTGCTAGGCCATGACAAAGGGTAGCTCTTACAATGGCCAGTCACTTTTGATTGAAAGGGAGGGGGGATGAACTGATTGATTTGTGGATTTTATGATTAAGGGGGGAAATTAATTTTTTTTTAAGATTGCTTTTTTCTTCTCTTATTAAAAAGTAAGTGATAAGTTTGTAACTTTACTCGTGTTCGTGGTAGACAAAACCAGAAGCCTTTTCTCTATATTTCTCTAATGAATTTAATTTTCCCCCAAAATCAAACTCTTAATAATTTTTTAATAAAAGGAGTAGCCCACTTGGCCCCACCCATTTCCTAAAAAGTCTTGGCTGGCCCATGGAAGGGTGTTGACAGACCCTTGGTAGCCATGACACCACATTGAGGACCACTGCTTTGTGGTTAAGGGGCCCTGATACCTCTCTGCACTTGCTTGTGTAACCCTGTCAACCCTATGGGCCAGCAATACATGGGACAGGACCTCTAGAGCTCCTTCACACATGGTGTTGCCAGCTCTGGGTGAGGAAACACCTTGAGATTTGAGGGGTGGGCCCTGTGGTGGGCAGGGCTTGGGGACCAGAGGGGGCTTTGGCAGGTTAGAATGCCATAGACTCCCCCCTCCAAAGCAGCCATTTTCTCCAACGGAACTGATCTCAGTCGCCTGGAGATCAACTGTGATAGCAGGAACTCTCCTGCCATGTGAATTTCTCTCCCTTGATCACAACCCCATGTTGTATGTATCCCCCCCACACACATTACTTGTAGCGCTGCTCTCTGACCTTAAAGCATCCATTTGGAATGGAGTCAGGTCACATGTTTAGCAAAAGACTCCTCATGTGAGGAGTGATCTCGAGATGTATTAGCATGCAGGAGTGGTTTAAGGATTTGCAGCATGCAGAGCACCAATTTAAGGATTCGTGGGGCTCTAGCAGAGTACAACTGCAGTGGGAGCAGCCAGATTGGGAGAGAAGCCCCCCCCCCAGTGCAAAGGGTGTCACTTTGAATGTCCTTAAAGAAGGAAAATTGGGGAAGAGAGAGCATACATCCCTGATCCACAGTAGGGGATGGAGGCACTGCGCGGGGGCCCTGGAAGCACAGAGCCTGCATCATGTGCTACATGTGCTGGCCCCGACCTGGTGGAATGAACTCCTGGAAGGGTTGAGGGCCCTAATGGAGTGGTCTCGGTTCTGCAGGGCCTGCAAAACTGAGCTCCTCCACCAGGTTTTTGGTTGAGGCCGGGTTTCAGGTACAACTGGGGACCCGCCCCCAGCCAACACTATATCATTCTACGAATGTATACCTGGGGTGGTTGATTGTAGATCGGGGAGGACTGGGGGTTGTGCCACCGTTTTGAGGGTCTTTTATGGCAGTGGTCCCCAACCTTTTTATCACCGGGGACCACTCAACGCCGGGGACCACTCACCGGGTACCACTCAGCGCCTTTTACTGAGGCCCAGTGGGGGGCGGTAGTTTACTCCTCTACTCTCAACCACTGCCCTAACGCTCTCTGATCGCTATGGTAATGTTTAAATGTCCCTTCAAAATAAGATACAGGCACGCTTCAACAATGAAGTCTGTTGTAAAGGGCTGGGGGGATGAAGTAAAGGGCCAGGGGGGGGGGAGAAGGCGTCCTTCGGGGCCCACCTCCAATTAGTCGAAGGACCACATGTGGTCCGCGGCCCACAGGTTGGGGATCGCTATTTTATGGTATCAAGGGACTTGTGATTGATTTTATTGGGGTTTTAATCTGTTTCCGTGTAACCCGCCAAGAGTCCACGGAGAGCGGCAGGAGATAAATCAAAGTAATAAATAAATAAATACATGGATAGACCGGGACCTGCTTGCACACGTGAGATTTTCCCCTTCCTTAACCTTACGCCTGTTGCTGTCTGTTCCGAAGCGACGAACAGTCTTCTCCATCTTCGGGGCTCAGGGAAGACTAATCGGGCCCAGCCTCCGATGCCGTCCTCCATGTCTCATCCTTGGAGTGGAAAGCCATTACTGTTCCTTCAAAAGTAATTTCAAAATGCAAATCGGCTCGCTAACAGATTTTTGTCTCAGAGAGATTGTCAATTTCCATGCCCCACGCTCATTTATTTTTCATAAAGAATGAAATATGGGGCAGAGATTTATTTGTTGACAGTGATCGGCGGTAACTCAGGCTCGACAGCGACCTAAATTTTTTCCCCTGCTCAAAAGCAGTGAAGGAGAAAATAATGAAGGCAGCGTTATTTCGGAGAAGCCAAAAAAAAAAAAAAAAGCCATTGGAAATGGTCGGAATGTATTCAAACTCCTTGAATGTCAGAAAGTTCAAGGTCTTGGCTTTTTAACATCCTGATTTGGGGCAGCAAATCCTGACAGAAAGGATTTTGCCTGGAGTTGCTGTTGGAATATGCAAGATCTAGAGTGTGCATGATTCAACGGGATACAAAGAACATCCTACAGGGGGCATCGGAGGAGACATGTAGTTAGCATATTTAGATCAGGAACTTCCTGGTGTTATTCAAATAATTTCCTCCTCTCTCTTGATTGGCTCAATTGGAGACTTCCTGCTCCTTTGAGCACACTTCCTCTCTGTTTGCATTCAGCTGAAGAGGAACAGTTAGTCAGTTAGACTACTACGTCTCTCTCCCCTTTCTTTACTTAGTTGTTTCTTTTCTCAGTAAAGCTCAAATATTCTTTTGGTGCTCCACTCTTTTGGGTATTTAAACTCTGCCAACAGTTGCAGCCCCCAGGTGGTAGCTAGAGACCTTCTGGGATTACAACTGATCTTCAAGCAGAAGAGATAAACTGGCAAAAGGGCCATTACGCCCTGTTGAAGTCCTTCCCCTCTCCAACCCCCTACCCTCTTCAGGCTCCAGTTCCCCAAATCTCAAGGTATTTCCCAATTAGGAATTGGTAACTCTACCACGGCTGAAGATCCTTGCAGGGCAATGAGCAGCTCAAAATGTGCCTCTCTTTCAAGAGATACCTAGAAAATAGATTTGAAAAATACGGGGAGGAGGAGCTGGAAGGCTGGTGGACTTTGTGAAAAGTCCTAGTTTCATTATGGATTTACACAACCATATTTTTCATGAAATGATTGACATTCTCACATGGAGATTTCATTATGTTGTCTTTCCCATTGATTGTTTTTTTTCCAACAAATGCAATCAGCTGTTGCTGGGGGAAGAGGGGAGTGCCTTGTGAAATAGGCCTCTGGAAAGTCACTTCTCCTGGATACAGATTGGATTTGATATGCAAATGGCGAATGAGGACTGTGCTCCTTCTTCCCCCCCTCCTCTTCATTGGTGTAGGTTGGATAGAATCATAGAATAATAGCCTCTCCGTCAGATGGCTATCCAGCCTCTATTTAAAAATTTCCAAAGATGGAAAACCACCACCTCCCGAGGAAGCCTGTTCCACTGAGAAACCGCTCTATCAGGAACTTCTTCCGGATGTTTAGATGGAATTTCTTTTGAATTAATTTCACCCCATTCATTTTGGTCTGTCCCTCTGGGGCAAGAGAGAACAATTCTGCTCCATCCTCCATATGGCACTCTTTTAAATACTCCCAGTCATCTCCTCTCTAGGCTAAACAGATCAAGCTCCCCCAACATTTCTTCATATGTCTTGGTCTCCAAACCTCTCACCATCTTTGTTGCCCTCCTCTGGACACGTTCCAGTTTGTCAACATCCCTCTTCAACTGGGGTGCCCAAAACTTAAGACAGTATTCCAAATGAGGCCAAACCAGACCAGAGTACAGTGGTAGCATCACCTCCCGTGATCTGGACACGATACTCCATTTGATACAGCCCAAAATCCCATTTGCCTTCTTAGCCACCGAGTCATACTGCTGACTCATGTTCAATGCATGGTCTACTAAGACTCCTAGATCCTTTTTGCACATGCTACTACCAAGTCAAGTCTCCCCTATCTAATATTGGTATATTTGGTTTTTCCTACCTAAATGCAGAACTTTACATTTGTCCCTGGTGAACTTCATTTTATTCAGTTTAGCTCACTCTTGGAGCCTATCAAGATCATCCTGTATTTATGTTGCTGTCTTCAGTTGTTTTTGCTACCCCTCCCAGTTTAGTATCATCTGCAAATTTAATAAGTATCCCCTCTAATCCCTCATCCAAATCATTCATAAATATGTTGAACAACACAGGCCCCAGGACAGATCCTTGGGGTACTCCACTTGTCACTCTTTTCCAAGAAGATGTGGAACCATTAACAAGCACCCTCTGGGTACGATTTGTCAACCAGTTATTGATCCAACTGACAGAATTAGGATCCATACCGCACTTTACCAACTTGTGAACAAGAATATTCTGTGGAACCTTATCGTTCTTTCAATCTCCTTTGATCCAGAGTTCTTGAGACACAAATAAGGAGCCTTTATTCCTTTAAGGAAAACATGGTGGAGAGATATTTGGCCATGGCCAGCATAATCCTCGGATCTCCCTCCACCAAAAGATAGGGAACTCTGTTATCTTTTGAAACAGTAGAAGGTAGTTTTGTTCAAACAGGGACAATCCATTGACAGCACCTGGATAGACCAAGCAAGTCCGATCCCATCAGACCTTGGAAGCTAAGCAGGGTCAGTTTCGAATTGAGGGAGGGAGACTTGGGAGGTGTGGAATACAGAAGAAAGTTTGTAGGAGACAGTGAAACACTCTGAGCAGATTCTCAGTTCCTAATCCTCTTTTCCTGGCCAACATTAATCAACGCATTTTATTACATTCATTTGTATCCCACTTTCCTCCCTCACAGAGATCCAAGGCAGTTTACAATGGTCTCCTGTCCTCCATTTTAGAAAACCAGCTTGGTGTAGTGGTTAGGAGTGTGGACTTCTAATCTGGCAAGCCGGTTTTAATTCCCTACTCCTCCTTCTCATGCAGCCAGCTGGGTGACCTTGGGCTTGCCACAGCACTGATAAAGCTGTTCTGACCGAGCAGGAATATCAGGGCTCTCTCAGCCTCACCTACCTCACAGGGTGTCTGTTGTGGGGAGAGGAAAGGGAAGGCGAATGTAAGCCACTTTGAGACTCATTCGGGTAGAGAAAAGTGGCATATAAGAACCAACTCTTCTCCTTCTCCTTCTCCTTCTCCTTCTCCTTCTCCTTCTCCTTCTCCTTCTCCTTCTCCTTCTCCTTCTCCTTCTCCTTCTCCTTCTCCTTCTCCTTCTCCTTCTCCTTCTCCTTCTCCTTCTCCTTCTTCTTCTTCTTCTTCTTCTTCTCACATCAACCCTGTCAGGTAGGACAGGCAGACAGGATATGACTGGCCCAAGGTCACTGGTTTCCTGGCACAACTGGGGATTCAAACCAGTGTCTCCCGGATCCTAGTCCAACACTCTTATTACTATCCAACTGGGGCTTTCGGTTTCTGAAAGAGAAATCTTCAAAACATGACAAAACTCTTTGCCGGGACGTCCTGATGCACATTTCTTTCGTTTGCCACGTGAGCTCCCACCTAGAAACGACTCTCATTGAATAAAAACGGAATTGACGTGCTGTGTATCAAACAGCTGCACTTTGCTGGAACGGGCAAGATTCCTTTCCCAGTAAGTGCGTGTAAGATTGCTTGGAAAGATATTCAGGATCAATGAACTTCCCCTGGAAACGGAGGCCTGGGCCTTAAATCACCGCCTTTCAGCTTCCACAAAGAGACCTTTGTGGCCCTCAGGAGCATCTCCGTATTTGACAACCTCCCGTTCTGTCGACGATTGTTCCAACAGCCCGAAAAGCAAGTTCCGGATGCATATGCTAGCGGCGGGCCTGTGGAGAGCCTCATTTCCAGCCTTCCCAACAGCTTTCAAAACATTACTGTTATTCCGCCGGTGACATTTTTATTTAGAAGGCACGCGAAACTCAACCGGCGATAATTAGAGCTTTTTTGTGCCGCTTTGACATCTCGCTATGAAATACCACCTCTCAGCTGTGAGCTTTCAGGGATTGAAGCAGATAACAATATGGCAGGTTCTGGCTTCCCACTCCCCCTTCAGGTAACTTGGCAGGCTGCCTGCGCTCTCACCCACAACATCTGCTGGCTGCACCCCCCTCCCATTTTCTGTTTTCTCTCCTTTCCCCGTGCATCCACAGTCCTCGGCTAACCTTGTCGACTTCCGCCTGGCGTTAGGCATTGTTTTTGCTCGCAGGAGGTGGTCTGCTTGTGTAAGGATTCCTTCTACAGTCCACCCAGGGGAGCCACAGAGTGGAGGAGAATGGTTAAAAAAAACAATAACCCTGCAACCCAATTGTTCTAGCACGTTCCGTTGAGTCCGACACTGATGTACAAATTAAGACAATAACATTCGAGTGCTTGCACTCAAAAGCTCACGCCCTGAATAAATCTTTGTTGGTCTTAAAAGGTGCTACGGGAGTCTGATTTTATTGTGCTACTTCAGACCAACATGGCTACCCATTTGAATCACATTAAGACAGATATGAGATTATGGAATGGGGCCTTCATCGGCCATACGGTCTTCTTGGTATAGCAGTAGGGGAAAAATTCCTTTCTATCAGTGTGGGAAATGACATCCTTTGGAGTAGCACTATCACCTGTGGCTATTAGTGCAGTTTAAAAACCGAGGTGAATGTTACGGACCCCTGACCATTTCTACAGAACTTGCTGACTTTGTTTCAACGTTGAGTTGAAGCCCTGTCTTATTCATTCCACAATTTGGATTTGTGGAGGGTTTGACCAAGGGTCAGATCGGCTTCGTGAGTTCTGCATTTACTACAAACAGGAACTAGGCTGCCTCCCATCATGCACTTTGTCATTAACCGTGCCTTTTCCTCATTCATTCATTCATTCATTCATTCATTCATTCATTCATTCATTCATTCATTCATTCATTCATTCATTCATTCATTCATATACTACCATATTCCATTCAGACTCACAATAAGATGATAAAAACCAGTATGACCCCATTAAAACCTGTTCAAATTAACATTAACACCAAACATTAAAAGCTGGCAATACAGATTTCTAACCCCCCATCCTCTCCCTCTGTCCAGTTATAGAGGGCTAGAGCTCTTCCTCATTGGGAGCGAAGATCCAGATGTACCAATGTGGAGGGGTCCACTGATGGAAACTCTGGGCCTCCCCATGGCCTCAACCATATGCCTGGTGGAAGAGCTCCATCTTACAGACCCTGCAGAAAGCTGGCAATTCCAACAGGATCTCATTCCACCAGGTTGGGGCCAGGGCTAAAAAGGCCCTGGCCTTGGTTGAGGCCAGGTGAATGTTCTGAGGGCCCAGGACAGCTAGCAGATTCCTACCCACAGAGCATAGCTTCCTGTGGGGGGCATAAGGAGATAGGTGGTCCCACAGAAAAGTGGGGCCCAAGCCGCGTATAGCTTTGTGCATGCCCAGTAACGTTACAATGCAATTATATAGCCAATTTCTTTAGTGAGAATCGAATTGTTGCATAAGATCTATGTGAAAACATCTTATGCGGCAGCCATAGGGAAAACCTAGGGAAGAGGACGGGGCAGGAACATCACATCTCCCGCCAGGACAATGCTTTTGTGTTGAGCTAGATGGTTGCATTAACCAAGCAAGGAAAGAAGCAGGATCCACACCACGTTATCAAGGACTTCTGCCGTTGCTACTCATCACATCAAAATCACTAGATGTCATAGTCCCATTGTATACGGCACTGGTCAGACCACTCCTGGAGTACTGTGTGCAGTTCTGGAGGCCTCACTTCAAGAAGGATGTGGATAAAATTGAAAGGGTACAGAGGAGTGCGACGAGAATGATCTGGGGCCAAGGGACCAAGCCCTCTGAAGATAGGTTGAGGGACTTGGGAATGTTCAGCCTGGAGAAAAGGAGGTTGAGAGGGGACATGATAGCCCTCTTTAAGTATTTGAAAGGTTGTCATTTGGAGGAGGGCAGGATGCTGTTCCCATTGGCTGCAAAGGAAAGGACACGCAGTAATGGGTTTAAACTACATGTACAACGATATAGGCTAGATATCAGAAAAACATTTTTCACAGTCAGAGTAGTTCAGCAGTGGAATAGGCTGCCTAAGGAGGTGGTGAGGTCCCCCTCACTGGCAGTCTTCAAGCAAAGGCTGGATACACACTTTTCTTGGATGCTTTAGGATGTTTAGGGCTGATCCTGCGTTGAGCAGGGGGTTGGACTAGATGGCCTGTATGGCCCCTTCCAACTCTATGATTCTGTGATTCTATCTATGGCTAATTTTTGCAAGGGCAGGAATCAGAAATCCAGTTGCCCATGCTGGAAATCAACCAATTCAGGCTTATGTGACCAGGTTTATACAAAACATGCAAGAGAAGGCGATTCGACTTTACAGCAGAGGTTTGGCGCTCAGAATGCCATCCTAAGAACTGTCCTGGAAGGAGGGTGGTGGTGGTGGTGGCAGCAGCGGCAAATGCCGTCAAGTCTCAGCTCACTCATGGCGACCCCTGAGTGGGGGTTTCAAGCCTAAAAAAGGGCTGTGTATGGGATCAGGGGAAGAACTTGGAAGCCCAGTGGTCAAATTAAAACCACCTTGACTAGAGACCAAAAAAGCCCTTTGTCACCCTTCTGACTTGAGATCACAGCCACTGCTCACGGCTGGTCAGCCTCTATTATGTTCTGGTTTACAGGGATCAGTTTCCCTGGAGAAAATGATATTTTAGAATCTGGACTGGCATTGTCCCCCATCAATGTTCCTGTCCTCTCCAGGCCCCGTTCTTAAATCTCTAGGAGTTTCCCAAGGTAGATGAACTCCTTCCCCTCCCCTGACATCACCTCGGCTCTGAGAAATAGAAAGTGTGTGGGAGAGGGCCCAAAGGTGATGTGGTCATTTGAGATATTCGGCCAATAAATAATAAAATAAAAGAAGAGCAAGCAGAAGTCAGGGGTGGCTGAGGGACGGTTAATGCCAGTGTGGCAGAGCGCTCCACAGCCGTCCCCGCCACTGACAGAGCATGGCCACTTCCCCTCCCTCATGTCATGGGAAGGTGACAATGAGGCCTCTGGTCAAGGAAAGAATTGTGGCATGTGGGCAACAGGCGATCCACCATTACCACAGCTTCAAGAAGGGAGGAAGGGAAAGGGAGAAGTAGCTCGCCTCCCTTGGTGTGGCAGGCTTTCCTCCCTGAGGAGGTGCTGAAGATGGGGGCTGCTTCCTACACTAATAGGCTTCTTGCCTCTTTGTCACTTGACGAGGCACCGAAGATGGCAACCACCTTCCGTTCTCAGAGCCTTTACGGCCTCTCTCTCTCCTCTCAAGAGTGCAGCAAAGATGGCTGATTCTGGTGTGTTCTCATTCTTCCCCCGCTTCCATAATGATGTTTATTGCATGGCCTAGCTTTGCACGAGGCATAAGATGTTTTCACATTTTTTAAAAAAAAATCACATTGCAAAGGGGGAAAGTCCGACTTACATCCCCTCCTTTAAAGGGTTCGGTGTTTTCATTATGGTAACAACAGAGCTGATCCTGCCCCTTTTCAGGCCCTGTTGGGCAGATCCTGTGCTTGTTCTTTCTTTTTAAAAAGAGTGACTCTTTCCTCAGGGGCTGCCCCTGGTGGTTCCTTCCTGGCCTCCATTTCAAGGACCACTAAAACTCTGAAATAGCACCTTGCCTCCACTTTTGCCCCTGAACTGGGTTCAGTCCCCCCTCCCTCATATTACCATTGGTATTTGCTTTTTTATCTGGTGGAAAGAGTTACATAGAAAGCACTGTTTTGATGCATAGGAGAGTGAAATGATATATTTTTTTCAAATTATTGTTCTGTAAAGAGAAGCTTAGTGTACTAAACTTCTGTAATAGAAGGCCCAGGAACTTTTGACTGTATCTGATATGTTCTATTCTCAAGGTCAGGGACAATGGTTTATAACATGCCATTGTTTGTGTTACCAGAGGATTGAGAGAGAATGGGAAATGGCCTTCTGTAACCTTTTTCCGGTGACTTAGCATAACGGCAATGGGTGGTCCTGTGGGATGTGCAAGAGGGGGGGGGGAGACCCCAGGTTATTGGTTTGACCTGAAAAGCATCATCTTTCCCCTGCCTTCAATGGAATATTATAAAATCCCATGTAATCCTTTGTTGGACACACAGGCTTTTCTGGGACAACCCCCCTGTGTCATTTTGTTCTTCTGCCGTTGAATAAAATCATAAAAGGTTTTCCAGTCTAGTGGCCACTCTGTTTGGGTGCTGCACATTAGGCAAACGATTCCAAAACGCCCAGGCCAGGCCCTAGGCTATCAGTTTGAGCTCAAACCGGGAGCAAAAGAAAGGTTACGTATGAATAAGCGTTTTAAAGTTTCATTGGTTTATATGCAAAGGGTTCCAAAGACATTGTTCTGAGGAATCAGCCTCCAGATTGAATTGTCTTCTGAGTCACGCGATTTTCTAACTTGCAGAGCGAATTTCTTCCTCCCATGAAGACATCAGCTATAAACTCATGTTGGCTTGAGAGCCTGGTCCCCTGTCTCAAAGAACATAGAAGAAGAAGGCAGGAGGCTTAACGTCTGTATCAGAAGATAAAGGTGGAAGTGGTGTGAGAGATTAACAGAACTGATTTCCCATAATTCCCACATCAGCAGAGAACTCCTGATAACCAGAGCAGTTTGACAATGGAATCAATCTCTTTCGGAAATGACGGGCTCTTGAGCAGAGTCTGGACTGCGGACTGTCATGGCTACTCTAGCTTTCGATGAGCTGCATGGAGCTTTCCCAACTCTATGATCCCATGGGAATAGAGCAGGGGTAGTCAAACTGTGGCCCTCCAGATGTCCGTGGACTACAATTCCCAGGAGCCCCTGCCAGCATTCGCTGACATCAATCAATTCAACAACTAAATTGGCCAGAAATAATATAAA
The DNA here is from genome assembly GCF_049243985.1 of Paroedura picta. Taxonomy (NCBI): domain Eukaryota; kingdom Metazoa; phylum Chordata; class Lepidosauria; order Squamata; family Gekkonidae; genus Paroedura; species Paroedura picta. The sequence continues at coordinate 27,669,246 of NC_135370.1, read as the reverse complement.
GGGCCACTCGGGACAACACTGGGCAAGCACTTAGCACTAATTTAGCACTGTCGGGCAAGCCCAATGGAGGTGGGGGTCCCCCAAGCTGCTTATCAGTTGGTCAGCAGGGAAGCAAAAGACCCCAACTTCATTGCCAGTGGCCCTCAAGATATGACATTATCTCACCAGCAATGTCCCAGTGATGCTCTGGTATTGGAGCAAAAAAAAAAAAAAACTATGGTAGAAATCAGTTTTACCATAGAGTTTTTGCTCAAATACCAGAGCATCCCCCGGCCATTGCAGCATGATGACATCACATTCTGTGCAATGCCATCAACCAGGTCTGGGACACACTGTCTCTAGATTGTCTCTAGATTGAGGACCGGAGTAGATTCCAGGTTCTGGTTCTCACCTTTCTAGCCCTTAACAGTCTTAGACCTTCGTATCTACAGAACAGCATTTTCTATTAGGGCTTCCAGGGAACACTATATTCTAGTGAACAAAATCTGCTCAGGGTCCCTGGCCTTAAGGGAAGTAAAATTGGCCTCAACCAAACCAAAAACCAAATGGAAACTTTCCCGAAGGCCTAGTACAGGATTTCTCAACGAGGTCCCCACGGGCACTATGGCACCTGCCAGTACTTCCCTTGGCACTCATTGAGCTTGATATTGGCCGTCATCAGTCAAATGAAGAAGGTTTTCCAATGAGGACTGAGAAGCCTTTGGGCTTTCCTTAGTCAACATATGATTCCTTTCTCCCCTCAGGCTTTCCTTCTTGCTGGGAGATGTGAGGAGGGAGGTATTCCATTTGGGTGTGCTTTCTGTAAAATCCCCCTTCACAAACAGCCATTTCCCCCTCGGAAGCTGATCTCTTTGTAGATGAACTCCAAATCCAGGAGGTCTCCAGGCTGCACTTGGAGCCTGGTGACCCCTGGGTTAGGAATGTTCCTTGAAGTTTGGAGGTGGGCCTTAGAAGTCCAGGGGGTGGGTGGGAGAAGGAGCAAAGGCTGTCCACCAGCCCCATGGGACCCAGCATGCCCTCTGCTCTTCCTCCCTTCCTCCTAGCTGTCTTCTCCAGAAGAACTGGGGCCTGGAGATCAGCTGTTATTCCTGATGATCTCCAAGCTGCCACCTAGAGGTTGGCAACCCAGTTGGCTGCACATGGAAGAGGAGTGGAGGACCAAACTGGGCTCTTGAGATTAGAGTCTCCTACTGCTTATTCACCTCTAACACTCTGGATCACAAGATCCAGCAGGGAACGGGGCGGGGAGGTTCAGCACCCAGGAAAGTCACAGGGCAGGCATGTGTGCTAGCAGCCGTTGTATTCCTGGGTTGAACAGGCTTTGCCCCTAGACATACAATAATCTTCTACCTCTTAACCATCAACTTTTGCTTTAATTTTGAGAGATGTGGTTGGCTCAAAGCAATTATCCTTTGGCTTCCAAGAACAATAATGTCTTGTCCATCAGTGGTAAAATTACTTCTGGAGAAACTAGAAAACCCAGAAATGATAGTTGGTTTTTTTTTTTTTAGGAACTTATTTATTTATTGAACATTGAGGAATGAAACAGAAAAAGAGAAATAAAAGAATTGAACAATAACAGTCTTGTTTTCAAATTTTTTTCACTGGACTAATACATATTAAAGGTAAAGGTATCCCCTGTGCAAGCACCAAGTCATGTCTGACCCTTGGGGTGACGCTCTCTAGCGTTTTCATGGCAGACTCAATGTGGGGTGGTTTGCCAGTGCCTTCCCCAGTCATTACCGTTTACCCCCCCAGCAAGCAAGCTGGGTACTCATTTTACTGACCTCGGAAGGATGGAAGGCTGAGTCAACCTTGAGCCGGCTGCTGGGATTGAACTCCCAGCCTCATGGGCAAAGCTTTCAGATGGCTGCCTTACCACTCTGCACCACAAGAGATACATATTAGAGATCTACTTTTCCATATACACATAGAAGTGCCATTGATCTTGGAATTTTTCAGGAGGTCTTCTACTTGTCAACTTAGCCATCTTACAGAGTTCTCCCAGTATATTAAGCGAGTCTGCCACCTTGGGTCACTCTGGGTACTTCCAATATGGAGCTATAACAATTCTTGCTGCTGTAGTTGCATTAAAAACGTTTTTTTTTTTGGGGGGGGGGAATTCCAAGGAAGATTCTTTGGCATAAAACAACAACATATATTCAGAGTTCATAGGAAATTTAATATTCAACAGTTTCCCCTAATACATCATGAATTTTAATCCAAAAATCTTCTAACCTTCTTACAATTCCACCATGTATGATAAAAAGAACCGACTGTTTCAGAACACCTCCAACATATAGCATCATGTTTCTTAGACATTTTCCTGATCACTTTTGCTGTTATATACCATCTATAAAACATTTTGTAACAATTTTTTTCTCAACAATTGACATTTCGTAACTTTTATGCTTCTCCCCCCAAATTGTTCCCATTGTTCTAAAGTAACATTATGATTAAAATTCTACATCCACATAACCATGCGATTTTCAACCTGTCCAGCCTCTGTCTCAAATTTTAACAGGAATTTATATAGTTGACCTTGCATATAAAGTCTTTCTTGAAATAATATTGTTTCAAATTCTGTCATGTCAACCGTAGAGTTTGTCAGTTGTTTAAGCTCCACTTTGAGCTTTTTCGTTATTTGCAAATATTCAAACCCTCCGATGCTCTTCCCTTCTTTTTTGAGTATATTCCAGGTTTTAAGTTTCTCCATATTGGTTGGTAAATCACTGTATTGTAAACAAACAATTCTCTTCTGTTTAAATTTATTTAAATACTAGGGGCAAAGCCCATTGTACTCAGGAATACAACGGTTGGGTGCTAGCACACATGCCTGCTTTGTTGCTGTCCTTGGTGCTGAACTCCCTCCCCTCCCCTCACCCTATTGCCCTATGGAGCTTAAGATCCAGTGTGTTGGAGGTGAATAAACAGTAGGATAATCTCAAGAGCCCAGTTTGATCCCCCATTCCTCCTCCATGTGAAGCCAGCTGGGTTTCCAACCTCTAGGTGGGGGCCAGGAGCTCTTCAGGAATAACCACTGATCTCCAGGCCCCAGTTCTTCTGGAGAAGACAGCTAGGAGGGAGGGAGGGAGGAAGGGAAGGAGGGAGGGAGAGCAGAGGTCGTGCTGGGTCCCATGGGGCTGGTGGGAAGCCTTTGCTCCTTCTCCTACCCACCCTCCCAGACTCTTGAGGTTCCACCTCCAAACTTCAAGAAACATTCCTAACCCAGGGGTCACCAATCTCCAGGTGTGGCCTGGAGACCTCCTGGTTCATATATCTAGAATGATAGCTTTAATCACATTTTTCCTGGAAGGATAATCTCAGATATTGAACTGTGTGTTAATTTAAAGTTGCTTTGGGCAATGTGATGTGAAGTCAACTTTATTCACAGGTCACAGATCAAAAGAATTCAAAAATAAATAACAGATAAAACATAGTAGCAGTAATAGCAAACCAAGTATATGGACTAAGTAAGGTCAAAAGTTTAAAAGGCACACCAAACAACTTGAGTATAAAGGTTAGTAGTGAACAATCAACATTAACCAATCATGGAAAGACTGCATGTTAGCAACCCAGAATTAACCAGTCATAGAATGATTACATGTTATCAACCTAGTTCTTTCTGATTCTAGCAGCTAGCCAAGCAAATCTGGCGAAACAGTGAAGTAACAAATAACAGATAACAATAGTTACAGGCTTTGGTTTCTCAGGCCATGGGGGCAATTTATAAGCAATGGTACTAGTACTCCTGTATGTATGCAATTATATAATTTGCACTCAAATGAGTCATTCTCAGTGGTCTCAATTTGACTGTCATTGCAGGTGCAAAGGTGATCCATGAGTGGACTCCATTAAATTTTCTACTCAGATATGCAGAGGGTGGGGCACTATAATGAAGGAGCTTAAAAAATCCTCTGTGTTCAGAATTTGCAACATTAATTAGGTGTGGCATTAACGTGTTCCTAGTTAATAGAACTTTCCTAAAGAGAGTCTGGTAATATGTTGTACTTATGCTCCATGCTCCCAGTTTGATGGATAAAGAACATTTGATAATCACTTTTTACTGAGTTAATTGTTTCTGAAGAGTTCGTGGATGCAAATTTTAATTGATCTCTTTGTGAGCTCAAATGTTCTATGCCAGTAGTTCTCAACCTTCCTAATGCTGTGACCCTTTAATACCGTTCCTCATGTTCTAGTGACCCTCAACCATAACATTATGCAAGCGTTCTTTCACAGAAATTAAACCCAAACTGATCAATGGCGTGAAGATCCATTGTTCATGATTGTATATAAATTGTTTCCCCCCCCCAGTTTCTCAGTTCAGTTCTGCCTCTTGTCCCACCATGCCGATCTCGCTCTTTCCAACTGCTTGAGACAGACAAACGCTCTATCTCAATCTACCCCACAAGGCTGTTGTGTGAATGACACCCCCCCTCTCGAGCCAAGCTGCTTGCCCTGCTGCGACCCCAGTGAAAGGATCGTTTGACCCCCAAAGGGGTCCCAATCCCCAGGCTGAGAACCACGGTTATATGCCAAAATATCTTGTTGTTGTTGTCTGACTCTTCATGTCGTGTCCAACTCTTGGCGATCCCATGGCACAGTTGTTGCCATGATCCTTGATCCCATACCACCTCCCTCAGCCATGCAGTGTTCTGGCTGGTGTCTGTTCCAATCATGTTCAACCACCGCGATTTTTGTTGGCCTGTTTTCTTTTTTCCACTGGCCAATCCTAGCATAATTGTTTTCTCCATTGAGTTGGATCGCATGCTATGGCCAGAGTAAGTGAGCCGGAGCTTCATGATTTTGCCTACCAGTAATATATCAGGCTTTATGCACTGTAGCATTTCCTTGTTTGTGACTTTCGCTGTCCATGGAACCCGCAGAAGCCTTCGCCAACACCAGAGTTCAAATTAATCGATTCTTCTCTTGTCCAATTTTTTCATCATCCAGCTTTTCCAGCCATATTGGAAATATGATAGCGCCGACTAATTTATGATTGGTAGTCAGGCTTATGTCTTTGTTTTTGCATTTGTTATTAGAAACAAAGATCCTCATTAATAATTTTAGCAGAGAGAGACACACAGAGAGAGCTGCCCCTATCTGCTGACAGAGACACAGAGAGAGTAGCCCCTGCTGTGACGAAGAGAGAGACAGACAGACAGACAGAGAGAGCTGCCCCCAAACTGCACACTTGTCCTCCTTCCCTCCTACAAACCAACCGTAATTACCTGCTATGCCTTCTGCTGCAAGGCACACCAAGATACAAAGTGAGAGGGAGAGAGAGACACACACAGAGAGAACTGCACCTCCCGGTGTCCTCAGGGTCCTAGCGCCCATTTCATTCCTACTTGCAGCGGGTTTGATTCCATGTTCGCCCACATGCAGCCAACTGGGTGACCTTGGGTTCGCCACAGCACGGATAGAGCTGTTCTGACCGAGCAGGAATACCAAGATTCTCAGCCTCACCCACCTCACAGGGTGTCTGTTGTGAGGAAAGGGAAAAGAAGGTGACTGTAAGCCCCTTTGAGACTCCTTCGGGTAGAGAAAAGCGGCATATAAGAACCAACTTTTCTTCTTCAGTAATATCAGGGCTCTCTCAGCCTCACCCACCTCACAGGATGCCTGTTGTGGGGAGAGGAAAGGGAAGGCAACTGTAAGCTGCTTTGAGACTCTTTCAGGTAGAAAAAAGTGGCATATAAGAACCAACTCTTCTTCTTCTTCTTCTTCTTCTTCTTCTTCTTCTTCTTCTTCTTCTTCTTCTTCTTCTTCTTCTTCTTCTCCTCCTCCTCCTCCTCTGTATAGCAACTCTAGTATCCCGGAGTGGCTTCCCATCAAAGTACTAACTAGGCCTGACCTTGCTTACCTTTTGAGATCTGATGAGCTCAAGGCAAGGTCGGGCGAGTAGGTGCCTTTGCACCCTCTGCATCTGAGGCTTTCCCGGACATTGCAGGATACGGTGCAAACAGGGGATGTCCTCCCACTAATGTCATTTTGCATTATTCATTCTTGCCTATTGAGTTTTCACTTTCCATATTGTAATTCATACTTGATCTCATTATCACACTTTCCTAGATCACCAGGCCCAATGGGGAGTTGTTAGGCAGAGTATTTAGCCTAGTTTTATTTTTCAATTCGTGCTGCACCTCTCAGAGGTGTCGTTAAGCCGAGACTTTGATGTTTTATGTTTTTAATCATTCGTATCCCTCTGATGGCTCATTAGAACCTAGTACTTGAAGCTGTGTTTATATAAACTATGCATCCGTTACATATAGTTAGATACTTTGGGGTGTGTGAATTTTTCCATTTCTGCCAGCAGAAAACTTTCTGCTTCCAGAAGACTGTTCATGATATTTGTGTTCTGGGAAATAACAATTAATGCCATTGTTCTTCGCAGGTTGTAGACAAGTCACCATGTATCCATATGCGGTACTTTCAAATATTGATTAAGAATATTTTCTGCTGCTTTTTCACCTGATTAGGGTATCCAAGGTGGCAAACATGTCAATGTTTGAACATTAAAACAGCACTTAACACATACAGTTATTAAACACAAACATATATACACATATAAATCTACAATGACACAGTCACTTCTCCGAAGCAAATAGTTTATTTAGAGCTAGTGTGGCCAGGCTGTGGTAATCTTGCCATAGAGATTCTGGCAACTGCTAGAACTACCCTTGTCAATTCCAGGTAGCTCTAGGATTTATCAGAAACTCTGTGGTCAGAACTTCTTTGTAGATGAGGCCTTATTTTTCTTTTTAATTTCCCCCAGGATGATTGCACTTTCTCTTAAGCCTCAGTTTCAATCTGCCATTCAGCTGAGGGTTGGTGGTAGACTTGTCAGACCCCTGCCAGGGATGGGGGATCCCCCAGTCTGGGATCTCTTCCCCCAGTCTGGGATCTCTTCCGCCAGTATTGATCAAAGGGCCAGCAAGCAAGAAAACTAGGCCTAGGCTAGACTTCTACCCTTGTAAATATCATTGGTGATGTGATGACATCACTTTTGGTACACACCACAAGTGACATTTCTTCATCGCCAGTGACTCATTTTCTTGCCAGGAAGCCACCCCCTGCCAATGACTACCCTAGTTGGCAATCTAGGATGTAGTCTGCACAGGGCTTTTTACCCAGTCCAGGTTTGAATGAATCTGCCCCGTCTGCAGTGAATTCACTTTGCATTTTGATTTGGGGTGTTTTAAATTTCCCCTCTGGAGCATGCATGATTGATTGAGTGACCCTAACTTTCCCCCGCGATATCCTGGAGTGGATATAAGCCTTGAAACCACCATGAGTAAATGTGCAGTTCTCTGCTTTTTGTGAATTAACTTGCTGCCTCATGCCTCCAATGCTGTAGCAAGGCCCTGATTGGCCAGGGTGTCATTTCAAAGACTTCCTGGTTCCCGGTTGCAAGGCTTGTCTTAAAGTGACTGTGCTCCAGAAGTCCTAACTTCTCTCAACAGATATTTGCCTCTTAGTTCCCCCCTCCCCCGCTGTCTCTAATCCTCTCCCCCTCGCTCGTTCTGCGCTTGTCTCCCCCCTCCTCTTCTGAGCTTCCCCAATCACGTGCAAAACACTTTCTGTTTCAATTGGGGGGGGAGGATAGAGGAAGACCCGAGTTCAAATCGATCTGAGTTCAGCAGGATCCACAACGGAATAAAAAAAGTAAGTGCAGAATCAGCCTTGGTCTGCAGTTGGCTGGAGGTCTTCCAATGTAAGGGGACAATTTATTTTGCACAGAGGCTCAGTGGTAAGAAAATGACAACAGCAAGGGATAGGTCACTCTTTAATTTACGAGCAATATTCCCAAGGGATCACTGTCCTGGAAGGCTGCTTGCACACCCGGAACGAACGATAAGATCTCAGTCAGTGCTGCTGCAGCCACTCAGCTAGTCCTTCCCAGCAAATCCAACGATGGGGGGGGGGTGTCAAACTCTTCATGTTCTGCAAGCTAGTACAGAGGAACCCACTGTTCCCTAACATTGACCTCACAGACAGGATCTGAACGGCGTGGCCCCCTGCTGTGCTGAGCTGCCTGGTACAGAACTATTTACACTTCCCAGTCTGCCGTGGGGTTGCCGTTTAGTGGTCGTCAAATTCTATTGCTTTCTATCTTGATCTGAAAGCAATGTGCACAGATCCCAATCGAACAGGCGGCTATATTGTGCTTTCACATGATTTGCAGGTTGTTGGAGAAGCATGGCATATTTGGAAACCACAAACTGGAAACTCCCTGGCTGGCAACAATCCTGATAGAGCAAGGTTCTAAATAAGTAGCTCACTCTTTGCATGTATTTTTAGCAAAAAAGAAAAAAAGAAGATTTGGGAATAGCACAAGAGTAATCCCCAGTGCCCAATTAAAGTCTCTTAACTAATTGAACAAACACATTGTAAATGGGTAGCTGGAGATACTGTAAATAAACATACATTCCGCTGCAAGAGCTAAGCAAACAAAACCCAGTTCCGATCTTGGCACGTTCTCGAGTGTCTTTAATAAGTGATGACATCCTCCCCTCTCTCTCTGCACACAAGTAAATAGGGATTTAAATAGGACCAAGGAACCTAGAGTTGGAAGGGGCCATACAGACTATCTAGTCCAACCTCCTGCTCAATACAGGATCAGCCTCAAGCATCCAGGATGAGTATCTGTCCAGCTGCTGCTTGAAGACTGCCAGTGAGGGGGAACTCCCCACCTCCTTAGGCAGCCTGAACTGCCAAACTACTCTGGGAATTTTTTTCCTGATATTGGGCTGATATTGTTCTTCATGTCGTTTAAACCCAGAACTGCGGGTTCTATCCTCTTCTGCCAACAGGAACCTTTCCATGCCCTCCTCTAAGTTAAAGGTAAAGGTATCCTCTGTGCAAGCATGTCTGACATTTGGGGTGATGCCCTCCAGCATTTTCTTGGCAGACTCAATACGGGGTGGTTTGCCAGTGCCTTCCCCAGTCATTACCGTTTACCGCCCAGCAAGCTGGATACTCATCTTACCGACCTCGGACAGATGGAAGGCGGAGTCAACCTTGAGCCGGCTGCTGGGATTGAACTCCCAGCCTCATGGGCAGAGTTTTCAGATTGCATGTCTGCTGCCTTACCACTCTGCACCACAAGAGGCTCTAAGTTACAACCTTTCAAATACTTCAAGCGAGCGAGTGAAGCAGGGGCTCAGGCGGCAGCGGCAACATCCCTCGGCAAAAGACTAACCCCCCCGGGCCTCGGTGAAATTGTCAAGCATTGACCAGTCCCCGGTGATAAAAAGGTTGGGGACCATGGCTCATGATGAAGGCCCCACCGAGTGGTTTAATGGAGCTCGAATAAAGTAGACTGAAGGGCAAACTTGGGCCAGATATCTACCAATCGGGAGGATTAAGTGCAAGCAGACAAGTGTGGATAATTCACTCGCAAGCATAAGTTAAAGACAACAACACACTGGGTGGCTTGTTGCCTTGGAGCATCCATGTTTGGGTTGGATTGAAGTTGTAGGTGTCAAAGGTATGACCACACTGCTTGTCCCAGGCTAAGGGCTGGCCTAGGCGTACTTTGAGGTGGGGCAGCTGCCAAGACCCAGAATTTCTAGGAGAACCCATTGGGGTGACTGGGATAACTGGTTCATTTAGCAGAGTTTTGCCCAGTCATGGAAGCATGCTCCTGAACACAGTAAATACATTTTCCAAGAAGTACATTGCAAAAAAAAAAAAAAGGAATCTTAATTTTATTCAAGTAGATCCAGTTCACACCCAGGTTGCAGTCAAAGGAAGACAAAGAATGTTCTTGTTCGTTTCACAGATGGCCAGCTTGTCTGGCATCATGCATGTGGGAGTATGAGGGCATTGTCTCCACAGGAGAGGCCTGCTGGAGCACACGGCAGCATTGTCTCCAAAAGATTTTTCCATTGAAGAGTCATCTCCATAGCAGGTTAAAGTAGTGAAAAATGCCATTTTGCAGCTTGGTAAATAGAAACCCAGTTGCAAACAAACAAACAACAACAGAAAATGTGTGTCTAGCAACAACATTTTAAAACAGAGTTGCCAGCCCCCACCCCCTGACACCTACAAGGGGTGGGGAGGTGTGGTTGCCAGCTCCAATTTGGAGAACAACTGGAGATTTGGGAGTGGAGCCTGAGGAGGACAGGGACCTAAGTGGGGTACAATTCTATACAGTCGTCCCTCCAAAGCATCCATTTCCCTCGGGGAACTTCATAGAATCATAGTATCATAGAGTTGGAAGGGGCCATACAGGCCATCTAGTCCAACCCCCTGCTCAACGCAGGATTAGCCCTAAGCATCCTAAAGCATCCAAGAAAAGTGTGTATCCAACCTTTGCTTGAAGACTGCCAGTGAGGGGGAGCTCACCACCTCCTTAGGCAGCCTATTCCACTGCTGAACTACTCTGACTGTGAAAATTTTTTTCCTGATATCTAGCCTATATCGTTGTACTTGTAGTTTAAACCCATTACTGCATGTCCTCTCCTCTGCAGCCAGCAGAAACAGCATCCTGCCCTCCTCCAAGTGACAACCTTTCAAATACTTAAAGAGGGCTATCATGTCCCCTCTCAACCTCCTTTTCTCCAGGCTGAACATTCCCAAGTCCCTCAACCTATCTTCATAGGGCTTGGTCCCTTGGCCCCAGATCATCCTCGTCACTCTACTCTGTACCCTTTCAATTTTATCTACATCCTTCTTGAAGTGAGGCCTTCTTCTTCTACGTCCTTCTTGAACTGCACACAGTACTCCAGGTGTGGTCTGACCAGTGCCGTATACAATAACTTATCTCTGTAGCCTGGAGAGGAGCTGGAATTCCAGGGGATCCCTATCTCCCAATGAAGCCCTGGAAAAATTATTTTTAAAAGGTTCTCTGAGCAGCTCCCTTTCAGGCAAAAATGAAACTAAATAGGGCCACGGACCCGAAATGTAGCAATTGTCCCCCGTAAATAGGACACCATTATCTGGATCCATTCAAGCTACAAGATGATTCCCTCTTCCTTCCTTCAAATGTGATATTTTGTGCTTCTATTAATTTGAATATCCATGTGTTTATATATACCAAATATTGTGCATCAGGAGGCTGCAATTTTGTTGGCAGAGTTTAACTAGGGAAAGGAGGAGTAGGACAATGGGTGCTGAAAAAATAAATCCCTCTATTGAGAAGAGAACAAACTTGGTAAAGAAAAATGGTAGAGTCCTAACTGAGTAAATGTTCAGAAGTGTGCTCAAAGGAGCAGGAAGTCTCCAAATGACCTAATCAGAACACAGGAAGAGATTTGAAAAATAACAGGATAACATATTCATCAATGGATGGATGGATGGATGGATGGATGGATGGATGGATGGATGGATGGATGGATGGATGGATCCTACTCAGCTACCTGCTGCGTGTGAAAAAAAAATTAAAAAATAGTTTTTAAAAAATTAATTTTTTTAAAAAATATGAGAATGCCGCAGGACAGGCAGGAAACGCCACGGGACACGGGGCAGATGCCTCAAAATCAGGACAGTCCCGCCAAACATGAGACAGATGGTCACCTTACATCTATGGCAACTGAATTGACACAGGAAATACTCTGATGCATTATTATCCAATGTGTGTGGAAGCAGTCTGCCACCAGCATTTGGAGTGATCTGCTTTGAGCCACAATCTCAAAATCACCCCCTCCCCTTTTCTTAGGTTTTCTTTAAGAACGGTGGTTCTTCCAGGAATGAGGCTGCCGCACTTGGTGCTGTGGCTAAGAGCATCGGCCTCCAGTATGGAGCAGCAGGTTTGATTCCCCACGCCTTCTTCTCCATGTGCAGCCAGCTGGGTCACCTTTGGGCAGTCACAGTTCTCTCTTAGCTCTCTCAGCCCCACTTGCCTCAAAGGGTGTCTATTGTAAGGAGAAGAAAGGTAAGCAGTGGTAAGCCACTTTGAGTGGGGGGTATAAGAAAAGCCAGCTCTTCTCCTTCTTCTCCTCCTCCTCCTTCTCCTTCTCACAACAACCCTGTCAGGTAGCACTCAAATACATGTCTCTTGTTTGCCTTTTCCACACTATCTAAAATTATTAGCCAGCATGGTGTAATGGCTAAAAGGAGCAGCCTCTAAACTGGAGGGGCAGGTTTGATTCCCCACTCTTCCTCCACATGCAGCCAGATTGGGGGACCTTGGACCAGTCACAGTTCTGTCAAAGCTTTGTCAGCCTCATCAACCACACAGGATGTCTGTTGTGGGGAAAGGAAGGATAGGTGATAGTCAGCCGCTTTGAGAAACATGAGGCCCCAGCTTCTTCTTCTTCTTCTTCTTCTTCTTCTTCTTCTTCTTCTTCTTCTTCTTCTTCTTCTTCTTCTTCTTCTTCTTCTTCTTCTTCTTCTCCTCCTCCTCCTCCTCCTCCTCCTCCTCCTCCTCCTCCTCCTCCTCCTCCTCCTCCTCCTCCTCCTCCTCCTCCTCTTGCATACTCCTTGAAATTCTCCATAGGAGTCATGCACTTGAATTGTATGTGTCTTTAGCATTCCACTCCCCCCTTCCCCACAGTACAAAGGAGGTTTGGTGCATCCAGCCCAGCCAAAGAAGCAATCTCCTCAGTGCACGCTTTCCCCATCGCACAGGTACTATACACTAATAAGACAGGACAAATGAGTCTGGGATTTTAATGGCCCTCCAAGTAGTTCTCTCTGTGCCTTGTAGAGGGAGGTGGGTAAAAGGGAACTAGAGCATACCATTAATGATAATAACACAGCCCTGGAAAGGGTCCTTTGTATTGTTTTAATGGGCTCCTATTCCAAGTGAAACAAATGGGTCGGCTTAATGGCGCTTGAATTCCGGGATGTGTAAATGTTTTGTTTGCTTAGGGCCTTCTCTAACTGACATTGGGCTGAGCAGAGGAGCAGGGACTTGGGGTGCCAGCCTTCTGGCATGGGCTGAAGTTCCCCAGGAATTACAATGGATCACTGTTGTCAGATGGGGAACAGATCTCTCTAATGTATTTGGGGCTTGAAAAGTTCAAAGTGGCCTTTTTCGGCCTGAGCCTATATTTGAGGGCAGTGCAAAGCTGGTTTCTATTGTCAAGATTCTGTTCTATCTAGACCTTGTGGCTAATAGCTCAAAAAAATTTACGCAGTCCCCTTTTGAAACTGTTGATGTTGACTCCCTGACCACTCCCTGGGGCAGGGAATTCCACATGCCCATTACTCGTTGGGTGAAGGAGAACTTCCCTTCCCTTGTCCTAAACCTACTGCTCATTAATTTCATTGCATGCCCATAAGATCTCGTATTGTAGGAAAGGGAGAAACATCCTTGCTCCACCTACTCTATCCCGAGCATAATTTTGTGAGCCTCTAATATGTCACCCATCAATCATCAGTTGTCCAACCTAAAGAACCTCAAATTTTTCATTTTTCTTCATAGGGAAGATGATCCATCCCTTTATCCATTCAAGCTGCCCCTTTCAGCATCTTTTCCAGTGGTTTCTAATGAAATGTGTCCAACTTGCAGGGTTTCCAGGCAGGAGCTGGCAACTGGCTGGAGATTGTGGGTGGGAAGAGGCATAGGGGGTTGTTGTTGCCTGAACTGCATACTGTCATTTCCCGGGCAAACCAGGGCTGAATCTGCACGAAGCTTTTATTCCAATCCTAGGTCGATTCAGTTCCTGCTGTCTACACTGATTGCAATTTCCATTTTAATTTGGGGTGATTTAAATTTTTCATCTGCAACAAGCATGATGGTGACCCTACCTTTTCTCCACAATATCCTGGAGTGGATATAACCCTCGATATTTGAAAAATCAGCATGAGAAAGCATGCAGCTATCTACTTACCCCGAACTAACTTGCTGCTGAGTCTCCAATGTTGTAGAAAAGCCCTGATTGGCCAGGACATCAGTTCAAAGGCTTCCTCATTCCCAGGTTGCAAGGCTTCCCTTAAAGGGGAATCCCTGACTTCTCTCAGCAGAGATTTGCCTCTTGGATTTATTCCCCCTCCTGTTTCCAATCCTCCCCCCCCCCCTTCAAGAAAAGAAAGAAAGAGGCTTCTGCTGTGCTTGGCTCCCTGCCCCCCCTTATGACCTTCCCTAATCACATGCAGAACACTTTTCTGTTTCAATGGGGAGGGGGGGGGATAGAGGAAGACCTAAGTTCAAATTGATCTGAATTCAGCAGGATCTACAATGGAATAAACATAGTAAGTGCAGATTCAGCCAAGGAGGGATGTCATGTTGCTCTAGGGTTCAGCTTAAACTCTATGGTTTTCCCCACAAAGTTTCCAATAAATCCTGGAATTTCATGCCATAGTTTCTGGGTTCACCCCTGAAATCATATTATTTGTTGATGCACCAATGATTTTTGCTTCCCCTCCTTCACCAGGCCTCCTTCACCAGGAAATCTACTCTCTCCAGGCCTGATAATCCTACCATTTAGATGCCCAAGAGACCAAGGGGAAAATTGTCGAGCGGCTTTCATGGGAGCTAGGGATAACTATATTACATCTGACTATCCCAACAAACTTTGAGTCCAATGGCACCTTTAAGACCTCCTAAGTTTCATTCAAGGTGTAAGCTTTTGTTTGCATGGCACACTTCATCAGGCAATGAAACAGGAGTTACAAAATCACACATAAAAGTAGTGAATTGGTCATGGATTAGTCCGCAGCATAATGAAGATGTTCACCAGATGCAAGGACCTTAAATAAATAACAAGTTTATCAGGCCATAATTCATTTGGCTTCAAGTGGGAGGGGGGGGGGAATTTAGTCAAAGAAATAAAAACGTCATGATTAAAGATTAATGGACAAGGGCATTCCCAGTTGTAAAACCTGAGAGTAATTAAAAGAGAACCTGCCAGTATGCTCCATTCGTCTCCCTTGCTGTCTTGTAATACCTACTGAAACTTAGGGCAGCAGACCTCAAAGGTTCTTGGGATCCCTCAGAACTTCAGATCAAAATCAAAGTACTGGGGAATCACCTTTACAGCCCTAAATGGTCTGGGACCTTCACACCTGGCAAACCACCTCTTCCAGCCTTTCTCCCACCCTGAAAATTGTGTTCTTCAACTGCAGCCTGCTTGGATGGCCTACCTCCCCCAGGTTGTTTGCCTGGCGGACCTACTTTGTGGTGGCCCCGTCCTGGTGGAACCAGCTGTCATGCCCCCTGCAGGACTTATCTAAGTTCCGCAGGGCCTGCAAAGCAGAGCTCTTCCATTTAGCTTTTAGTTAGACATGTCTGTTTATGTGGGCGGCCTTTTAGTTGTATTTGTATTGTGTTTTAAATGTTTTAGCTGTTCTTAGTCACCTAGAGACCACTTGATGATGAGAGGCAGTCTAGAAATTTAATAATAAGAGTTCATCTGTAGTTTAAAGAGATCGGTTCCCCTGGAGAAATGGCTGCTTTGGAGCATGGCCTTCATGGCATTGTATGTGACTCATGTCCCTCTCCTCCCCAAATCTCCAGGACTTTCCCAACCTGGAGCTGGTAGCCCTACCCCCAACTGCACAGGGTACCTGGCAGGGGTACCTGGCAACCTCTGGATTGTGTCCCTTCTCAGTGATCACAGGGAACCCTATGCTGCCGGTGTCCTTTAGCAGAGAACATGCATTCAAGGGTGAGACGGCCACTACTGCCACTGGGGAAAGTCCAGTTCCCCTGGAGAAAATGGCAGCTTTGGTGGATGGCCTCTGTGGTGTTGTACCCTCCTCAGGCTCCGCCTTCAAATCACGAGGAGTTTCTCAACCTGGATCTAGCAAACCCTACCTGCCACACCCCTCATCTTCCACCAGAGGGCAGAGGGGAGTTGGTAATCCTACAACCACCACTGTGAGTGAGCTGGCCGACAGGTGGAATCCACTCCCTCTCCCCCAAATAAACCAGCCGAGAATCTAGAAATGAACGTGGATTGCCTCCATTACCCAGAAGTGTCATAGGCATGTCTGTGGTGGCACTCAGGTTTTTGGTCAAAACGCTAAGAAGCTAATCCCACCATAGAGGTTTTGCCCACAACCCAGAGCGTCGCCTTCCATGTTCCCTTCTCTGAATCGGCACCCTCAGCCTGCATAAAAGGGAGACGGCTGCTCTTCTCCTCCCTCGCTCCGTCCACTTCCCCAGGCCTAGCTTTGCCTCGAAGTCCGTCACGGTGTGCCCCTCTCAGGAAAACACGTCGAGAATGAGCCCGTTCGTCCATAATTCATTCCAGCAAAGCCACCTTAATTGCTTCCCTTTGGTTAAAGTGCAGTTTAAAAGGCTTCGTGCTGCCGCAGAGAACCTGAACTAACGTTGAAAGAGATGCAGAGGCTGGAACTAATAGGCCGAATGGAAGGGGGGGGGGAAGGAACGGGACGCGGCTAATGAAGTCTGTTTTAAAAATATCGTTTAATGGATGCTTCCTCAGGCAGTCCCTCCCCCGCTGGGTCCTGTCCTCTTTGTTTTATCCTCGTCCCTCCACGACCGCGATGAAGTTCCGTTTCAGGATTGTACCTGGCAGGTTGATTCTTGCGAGTGGATTTGGGTCCTTTGCTTCTCATATGGGTTAACGGGTAAGGGAGCCTTTCTCCAAGCAGCTTCTTCCCGTTGTGAAGTCCTCCTATATCCCTAACGGGATCCCTAAAAATGATGCTTTCCCCATCTGTGATGTTCTCCAGGTATCCTAAGGCTGGGGGTCGCCTCATTTGACCTGGGCCCCCGTCAGCTGCGCGGTCATAAAACCGAAGACAGGCCGGCGAGAAAGATGGAGGAGGAACGGGGACGGCTTCTAAATCCACCGCCTTGCTGAGTCAATTATTTATCCTCTCGGCCCATGAGAATCTCAGTCAACACACAAGGATGCGTAGGCAGCAGTAGGCCTCATACCTTGTCTGTAAAACGCACCGGAGAACACGCCTCACTGTCCCCAAACGGCCTGTCCGTTGTACTGGAGTGCTTTAAAAAGAAACCTCATGGCATGATTTCTGTCTGGAGCGATCAATGGCTTCTTAGCAGTGAACTAGTTAGCCTTGTTATTTTGTTTTGTATTCCCGTCAAGGTAATTAGGACTAACCTCTGAAAAGTCAATAGCATTAATGGGGAGGGAACCTAACAGAAGGTATTTAGATGGTTACCACAATATTAACATTTGGATGGCTCCGTCAGGCATAGCACTGACCTGAATTCATAGCATTACAACGCGGGGGCACACCCAATTCTGTTGTTGGGAACGAGGCTCAGGAAGGGTTGCCAGATTCCAGCTTCGGCCTGGAGATCTCCTGGAATCATAGCTGACCTCCAGGCGACAGAGATCAGTCTCCCTGGAGAAAGGGGCTGCTTGGAAGGGTGGGTTGTCCATTATACAGACTGTCAGGACTCTCTCTTCTTTACATAGTCGTTTCTTGATAAAACTGTCTCTCCTCAGAGCGGCCTGTGCTCCTCCCCATTGCATATTTAAACTCTGCCCACAAAATGGAAGCGTGGAGAATGCCGTCAGCTGCTTTGGGTCCCTCTTGAGGAGGAAGGTGGGGGGTATATACCAAGTCAATAAATAAAAACCATCTGTCTGACATATGGCTGAAAACGTATTTCGAATGACTCCTGGTTTGCTGCCTTGCGAAGCACCTGCAAACGTCAGAATCCAACCCCAATTAGTCGTGCGATGCCTTCAGACATGTTGGCAGGAGCAATTAATCTAATTTGTGAATTTTCCAAACGCCTTTCCCTACAAAAATGTAAAAAAAAAAAAAAGAAGAGAGAAATGTAAACAGTCAAAAGTGGTACCTCGCATTCAGAATACATCAAGTAGATCTTTATTTCCTTCTGGAACGTCTGTCTTTTTATAAATGCCATCCGTCATTCCCAATGAGAGCTGTCAGGAATATTTAGCCGAGGAAGAGGTAGTTGATATGCTAATGGTGGTCTCTTGGCGAATTCATTTAGTTCGGCTGTATGACATTAATGCTCTTCATAATCTCATGAACGATGGGCGGAATGGAGGCAAGGCCAGGGCAAATGACATTCTGAAATGACTAAATGGGCAACATACAGTAGATCATGGATATTACACGATAGAGATTTACAAAATTATGCATGGGATAGAGAAAGGACAACTTTTCCCCCTTTCAGGACAAGAACTCGCGGGCACTCTGTGAAATTAAGGAGCAGTAGGCTTAGAACAGATAGAAGGAAATCCTTCTTCACCCAAAGAGTAATTCACATGTGGAATTCACTGCTGCAGGAATTGGCAACAGCTACAAGCATAGATAGCTTCAAGAGGGTAATGGATAAATAACTGGAACAGTGGTCCATTAGTGGCTATTAGCCAGAAGCTGTAGATCATAGAATCATAGAATCAGAGTTGGAAGGGATCTCATGGGTCATCTAGTCCAACCCCCTGCACTATGCAGGACACTCACAACCCTATCGCTCATCCACTGTAACCTGATACCCCCTTGAACCTTCACAGAATCAGTTTCTCTGTCAGATGGCTACCTAGCCTCTATTTAAAAATTTCCAAAGATGGAGAATCCACCACCTCCTGAGGAAGCCTGTTCCACTGAGAAACCACTCTGACTGTCAGGAACTTCTTCCAGATGTCTAGACAGAATTTCTTTTGCATTAATTTCATCCCATTGATTCTGGTCCGTCCCTCCGGGGCAAGAACTCACAGGCACTCTGTGAAATTAAGGAGCAATAGGCTTAGAACAGATAGAAGGAAATCCTTCTTCACCCAAAGAGTAATTCACATGTGGAATTCACTGCTGCAGGAATTGGCAGCAGCTACAAGCATAGGCTAGAGCCTCTTGTGGCGCAGAGTGGTAGGGCAGCCGTCTGAAAGCTTTGCCCATAAGGCTGGGAGTTCAATCCCAGCAGCCGGCTCAAGGTTGACTCAGCCTTCCATCCTTCCGAGGTCGGTAAAATGAGTACCCAGCTTGCTGGGGGGTAAACGGTCATGACTGGGGAAGGCACTGGCAAACCACCCCGTATTGAGTCTGCCATGAAAACGCTAGAGGGCGTCACCCCAAGGGTCAGACATGACTCGGTGCTTGCACAGGGGATACCTTTATCTTTACCTTTACAAGCATAGGCAGCTCCTGTGGATAAACAACTGGAATGGTGGTCCATTAGTGGCCATTAGCCAGAAGGTATAGATAAAACACTATTGGATGCACAGTTTTTCAAAAACACGCTTGGGCACCAGCTGCCACCATCACACAGGTTGCTTCATGCTGAAGGTAAGCCGCAGCAGCCATTTTGTGGCTTATGCCCACCATGCCATGTCAGAAAGGCAAGGCTGCCCGTCGGCTCCAAAAGGCTGCCCGTGGTATGGAATGCCCTCTGAAGCTTATCTGCATCAAAACTGGATGGCTTGGGTTATACTACAGGAGGATTCTGTTGGTAGGGTTCCATGACATTGGGACAAACACAGAAAAGGCCCTGCCCAGTTCCTAAGAAGGATCTGAACTTCAACATCTGGGAACTCCAACACAGATCTCCCCGACATCATCTTGTTTGGGAGGAGAAACCCACATAAACATAGAGATTCTGTAAAACATGAGGGTCCTAAGTATGGTGTGGATGGATTGATTGGAGAACTTGTTCTTCTGGCTTGTTCTTTCACGATGGCTGTGTCGGCGAGCAGATACAAGGATTAGGACAGAATAATTACGCAGAACTATGTTTTTTCAAGCAATGGTTTCAATCCAGGCAGTCGATTGTCGCCCCCATGTAATCTTCGGGAAAATCCTCCAAGATATTGGCCAGCTATGTAATTTTCTCGAGGAACGTTGATAAGAGGGAGAGGATTTATCAAGAAAATAGAGTCACTCTTCTCGCCCTGGATTACAAATCTAATCTTCTAACAACGCCAAAAGCGCTGTTAACCGTTTCACCGCCTCGTTGCTTCTTTCCCTGGCTGTGATCTCTCTCTGTCCCTTCCCTTGGTCAGCCTCTTCTCCCCAAAGAAGCAGTTCATTCGTGGCAGAAGGGTTTTGTCTCTTCGCCTTCGTACTTGCCAGTCTATGCACGTTTGCCTGAGAAAGTCAGAATGAAAGACCATTCAAAACAGGCACAGAATTCATTTGTAGGGAGTTGGGATTCTTTGGCATTTCTGTTGGTCATTTCAACAGCTTTATATAGCTTTACTGGCTCAGCATATCAGCTGGACAGATTTACCTCTGTCCCTGTTCAACATCCAGTCTATAACACCATTCCCTTTAAGGCCCTTCATGGTCTGGGACCCATGTATCTGAGGTACCGCTTGTCACTCTATGCCCCCCACAGGACATTGTGCTCTGTGGGCACCCCCTTGTTGGTCATTCCTGGCCCCAGGGAAGCTTGCCTTGCCTTGACCAGGGTCAGGGCCTTTTTGGTCCTGGCCCCTACCTGGTGGAATGAGTTTCCAGAAGAGCTATGGGCCCTGCGGGAGCTGTCCATTTTCCACAGGGCCTGAAAGACAGAGATCTTCTGCCAGGTCTACGGTTGAGGCTGGTGCAGGAGGAAGATCTGATTCCCCCCCCTTTAGGAAGTTACATCACCTGCTAGAACACCAGGGGTGATGATCGGTTGACATAGCCCCCTACCGGCCCGGTGGCAGGAGTACCGCATGGCGAAGGACTGGGTTCTTCCACCAGGTTGTTTTTTTTTGTAATGTTTTCTCTTGTTTTAATGGGGTTTTAAATTGGATTTTATTGTTGTGGGGGTTTTATGTTGCAACCCAGCATGAGCCGGCTTGCCGAGAGTGCTGGGTAATAAATTTAATAAATGATAATAAAATAATAATAACCTGAATAGCCAAGGCAAACCTAATTCAGTGAGATCTCAGATCCTAAGCAGGGCCAACCCTGACTAGCATTTGGATGAGAGACCTCCAAAGATATGGGTGGGAATTCCTCCAAGGCAGTGGCCCCCAAACTTTTTATCACCGGGGACCACTCAACGCTTGACAATTTTACTGAGGCCCGGTGGGGGGGGGGGTTGGTTTACTCCTCTACTCTCAACCACTGCCCTAACGCTCTCTGATTGCTATGGTAATGTTTAAACATCCCTTCAAAATAAGAAACAGACACGCCACAACAATGAACATAAGGAACATTTTATTTTCATGGAAAGTTTATCTCATGACAATGACAAATCAATGGGAACCCTGAGCTTGTTTCTCTGCAACGAGATAGTCCCATCTGGGAGTGATGGGAGACAATGACACCCGAAGTGTGTTGTAAAGGGCTGGGGGGGGGGAGAGAAGGCGTCCTTCGTGGCCCACCTCCAATTAGTCGACGGACCACATGTGGTCCGCAGCCCACAGGTTGGGGACCGCTACTCCAAGGAACGCTAGGGGTCATTATGCAGAGGCAGGCAGTGGCAAACCAACTCCCAACATATCTTGCCTGGATGTCCTACAATCCTCAGATCTTCTGGCTACCCTAGACATGTCATACGATCAAGGAATCCATCTACAGCATCCGTCAAGGGATGAAATTTAATAACTTCCCCCCACCCAATGTAATTTGGAGCAACAGAGATCTGCATAACGAACAGCAGCCAAATAAAAAATGCAAGACGATCATGACTATTGATAGCCTTATTAAGAACTGTGTAAGCAACTGTGTAAAGAAGAGAGGGAGGGAGATAGTTCTAACAGTCTAGCTAACTAAGGAAAATCAGGGAGGAAGTGTGCTCAAAGGAGCAGAACGTCTCCAGTTGAACCAACACAGGAGGAGATTATTTCGAAAATATCAGGAAACCCCTGATCTAAATGTGTTAGCTCCACATCTCCTCCAAAGCCTGTTGTAGGATATTCTTCATATGATGTTGAATCAAGCATACTAAGGATTTTGAATATTTCGATAATGGGGAGGCCACGATGGTTGCATTGCATGCCATCGGCATGTGTTCCCATTGTGTCTTCCCAGACGTCAGTGGAAAGAACTAAAGATCTAGAGAGCCAGCTTGGTGTAGTGGTTACGAGTGTGGACTTCTAATCTGGTCAGCCAGGTTTGATTCCCTGCTCCTCTCCCACATGCAACCAGCTGGGTGACCTTGGGATCTCCACAACACTGATAAAGCTGTTTGGACCGAGCAGGAATATCAGGGCTCTCTCAGCCTCACCTACCTCACAGGGTGTCTGTTGTGGGGAGAGGAAAGAGAAGGCAATTGTAAGCCACTTTGAGATTCCTTTGGGTAGAGAAAAGTAGCATATAAGAACCAACTCTTCTTCTTCTACCTCACAGGGTGCCTGTGTTGGGGAGAGGAAAGGGAAGGCGACTGTAAGCCACTTTGAGACTCCATTGGGTAGAGAAAAGAGGCATATAACAACCAACTTCGTCAAAATGCTCAGTTTAATTACTGTGTAGGACTACGGACTGGCAAACTAGGCTTAATGACTCAGGAAAAGAGAAGAAGAAGAAGAAGAGTTGGTTCTTATATGCCACTTTTTCCTACCCGAAGGAGTCTCAAAGCGGCTTAGAGTCGCCTTCCCTTTCCTCTCCCCACAACAGACACCCTGTGAGGTGGGTGAGGCTGAGAGAGCCCTGATATCACTGCCCGGTCAGAACAGCTTTATCAGTGCCATGGCGAGCCCAAGGCCACCCAGCTGGCTGCATGTGGGGGAGCGCAGAATCGAACCTGGCATGCCAGATTAGAAGTCCACACTCCTAACAACTACACCAAACTGGCAAGGAACCCAAAAGCTGTTTCTTCCCTTTATTCAGCCATTTTGTTATTCTCAGGAACTGTTTCTGGCAGGCCTCAAGCATGAGATTTTGGAGAGTGCATTTACCCTGTAAGTCTGATAACAACCGATTGCCACCTGATTATTGCTTTTACTGAGTATAAATCCAGCCCTTGCCCACATCTGATTGGGGACCCATCTTGTGCCTTGGTATATCTGCAAATAGCTTTCCGCACACCGCTCCTCTTACGGAGTCCCTAAATGGACGGCTCCTCTCCGAGATGGCAATTTTGCAATAAATTCGCCGGAATGTGACTCCGATGAGGCGGCCCTCACTAAAGTGGCTCATACAATCCCCTGATGGTGGGCCTGTGGCACATCAAGGTGTGTGCCGCGTTACCGGCTACTTTGCGTCAAACGGAAAACTAATGGAAGCCTCGGATAGCTTTTCTAATCACCCCGAGCCTTGCGATTGAAGGTCTCTGCTGTTTGATTGCAATGTGGCACCTGTGGTGAACATGGAGGTGTAAGGAACATGAAGAAATTGCCACAGTGGGAACACACGCCGATGGCGTGCAATGTGACCAATTGTGGTTTGCCACACTCGGCGGGAACTGAACACTGACTCCCATTACACCTAATGGACAAGAGCTGTTTGGAGGCGCATGCAAAAAGCAGCTCGTGAGCAGAGCTGGCGCATCTTCAGGTGTTTCTCTCCCCTTCTCATCTCTCCTGTAGGGCATCCTACATCCTAGAGAGCCAGTTTGGTGTAGTGGTTAGGAGTGAGGACTTCTAATCTGGCATGCCAGGTTCGAATCTGTGTTCCCCCACATGCAACCAGCTGGGTGACCTTGGGCTCGCCACAGCACTGATAAAATTGTTCTGACCGGGCAGTGATATCAGGGCTCTCTCAGCCTCACCCACCCCACAGGGTGTCTGTTGTGGGGAGAGGAAAGGGAAGGTGACTGTAAGCCGCTTTGAGACTCCTTTGGGTAGAGAAAAGCGGCATAGAAGAACCAACTCTTCTTCTTCTTCTTCATCCTTTCAAACCTATGGATCCTCCTGTTTGTGATGGTCCATCTGGGAACGATCAACTTGGCCGTGAACACATTTGCTTATGTTAAGGCTGACCATGAAGATCATGGGAAGCAGCTGAAATGGATGGGGGCACAAGAGGTTTTCTCTTCGATCCTGCCTGTCAGGGGAAGAGGAACACCGGGAGCTGAAGACAATGAAAGTGAACCACACAATGAAAGTGAACCACTGGCTGGGTTGGTGGTGCCACGGTATTAAAATAAACAGGAATGACAGAGCTGCACCATGCGAATTTCTTCTTGTCCTTTTCTGCCTTATTTACAGGGGGAAGACTTGCCAGAGCATTCCCCGGTTCATTAAACACTTTCACAGAATAATTTTCTTCAGTGACAAGTAATCCTTTTGTGTTGCATACAACAGCTTTGCAAAAACAAAAAACAAAATACCCTGTAAATGTAGCAAAATATCCTCTGACCTTGAAAAATATAACATACGTTTCAGTTTACTCTTAGTCAAATATGTGGAAGGCTGTGAGTTGTGGTCAAAGCTGACATCGATAGCACTTCCTGGACTGTCTTTAATTGTACTGGACTGTTTATCAGTCATGTGTTGGCGGTGCCAGCTGGTGGGATTTGGATTGTGGCACCACAGGATAGGTTTTCTATAAGAAGGCCTGATAGCAGAGGATGGGCTTCACTTATCCATGCTGGCGAAGAATGTGTTTGGCGGGAAAAGGTGGTGGAGTGGCGCTGTATGTGAGGAAAGGGCTTGCCTGTCAAGAAATATTAGAGGAGGAGAGTGTCATTCCAATGGAAAGTATCTGGGTGAAGATAAAGGTAAAGGTAAAGGTATCCCCTGTGCAAGCACCGAGTCATGTCTGACCCTTGGGGTGACGCCCTCTAGCGTTTTCTTGGCAGACTCAATACAGGGTGGTTTTTCCATTTCCTTCCCCAGTCATGACCGTTTACCCCCCAGCAAGCTGGGTACTCATTTTACCGACCTCGGAAGGATGGAAGGCTGAGTCAACCTTGAGCCGGCTGCTGGCATTGAACTCCCAGCCTCATGGGCAAAGCTTTCAGACGGCTGCCTTACCACTCTGCGCCACAAGAGGCTCTTGTGTGAAGATAAGGGAGGGCAAAACGTAGGGTATAGTGGTTTATGTCTGCCACAAACCACTTGATCATGGCAAGGAAGTGGATGCTGGAGAACTTAATTTGAAACGGTACCAGATGCATATCAAGATTCCTGCCCCACCCCCCATAAACACACAGCCAGGTTAGATCAGCATGGGAATTGACTGCCTAAGGAGGTGGTGAGCCCCCCCCCCTCTAACTGGTAGTCTTCACTCAGCAGCTGAATAAGTACTTATCCTGGATGCTTGAGGCTGATCCTGCCTTGAGCTTGGGGTTGGACTAGATGGCCTGTATGGCCCCTTACAACTCTAGGATTCTGTGATTCTATCCAGTCACAGAAGCCAGTGTTGTGGTAGTGCTTTGGAAAGAAATCTTTGCTTTGCCATAAGAGGCCTGGAATGAACTCATGTCACATGCTCTTATCATTTGATTTCATTAGGGTCCTTCCAATGATTTCCCCTGTAAGGTCAAGACTTGCAAAACAGCCTTGCTTTAAAAGTCTGTCTACACCATTGATATATATGTTGGTAGGGGAATTTTCTGGTGACTTTTATGGCGACTTTTATGGCAATTAGTTTTATTTTTATTTTTGATGTGAAAATATCTTATGCCTCATGCACAGCTAGTTGCACAGTTCTGAATGTGCAACGGAAATCATTATGGAAGTGGGAGGGGAGGGGATAGATGGCTGCCATCTTCAGGGGAGAGAAGCCTTGAAAGTTTTGAAACCTCTGAGAGTGGAAATCTGCCACTGTCTTTGGTGTCTCATTCTCCGGCTCCTCATGAGGTGCAAATGAGGCAAGATGCTTCTGAGAATGGGAGATGGCCACCATCTTCAGTGCCTCCTCATGGAGGAAACCATGACATTCCGAGTGAGGGGAGCTACTGCTCCCTCTCCCTCCCTCCCTTATTGAAGCTTTAATTTAGTTTATTAAATTTCTATGCCATCTATAGAGCCTCTTGTGGTGCAGAGTGGTAAGGCAGCAGACATGTAGTCTCAAAGCTTTGTTCATGAGGCAGGGAGTTCAATCCCAGCAGCTGGCTCAAGGTTGACTCAGCTTTCCATCCTTCCGAGGCCAGTAAAATGAGTACCCAGCTTGCTGGAGGGTAAAACAGTAATGACTGGGGAAGCTAATGGCAAACCACCCTGCATTTAGTCTGCCATGAAAATGCTAGAGAGCGTCACCCCAAGGGTCAGACAAGACTCAGTTATTGCATTGGGGATACCTTTACCTTTACCTTTATACCATCTATCCTAGAGACTGGCTCTGGGTGATGTACAACACATTACAAATACAAATACAATTCATTAAAATAAAAAAATTAAAATAAAATAGCAGTAGAACGACTTTGGATTAGCTGTTAGCCATCCGAATGTCCAGTGTCAGCAAGCTGATATTCATAGATACCACTGTCTAGGTCAAAGCAGGCAGTGGTGTGGATCTCCCACAATCAAATGATGAATAATATTATGTGGGAAAGGTGGGGTCATTAGAGCTCAGTGTGGTGACTGTGGGGGAGGAGCTTGAGAAGCTAGACATGATCGATGTTGGGAAACTCCTAGAGTTTTAAGAATGGAGCCTGGGGAGGACAGGAACCTTGATGGGGTACAATGTCAGACAGTCCACACTCTAAAAACATCATTTTCTCCAGGGAAACTGATCCCTGTAAACCAGAACATAATAGGGGCTGGTCAGCCATGAGCAGTGGCTGTGATCTCAACTCAGAAGGGTGACAGAGGGTTTCTTTGGTCTCTAGTCCAGGTGGTTTTTATTTGACCACTGGGCTTCCAAGTTATTCCCCTGACCCCATACTCAGCCCTTTTTTAGCCTTGAAAACCCCACCCAGGGGTGGCCATGAGTCAGCTGAGACTTGACGGCATTTGCCGCTGCCACCACCACCACCACCCTCCTTCCAGGACAGTTCTTAGGATGGCATTCTGAGCGCCAAACTTCTGCTGTAAAGTCGAATCGCCTTCTCTTGCATATTCTGTATAAGTCTGGTCACATAAGCCTGAATTGGTGGCTTTCCAGCATGGGCAACGGGATTTCTGATTCCTGCCCTTGAAAACAATAGCCATAGATGAGTAGCAATGCCAGAAGTCCTTGATACCGCGGTGTGAATCCTGCTTATTTCCTTGCTTGGTTAATGCAACCATCTAGCTCACCACAAAAGCATTGTCTTGTCGGGTGACGTGATGCCATTCCACCTCCCTAGAGTTTCCCTATGGCTGCCGCGTAAGATAGTTTCATATAGATCTTGTGCAACAGTCTGGTTCTCGCAACCCCCCCCCCCGTTACCTAGCCTAGTCTGTAAGGGTTTTCACTCTGTGCATTTAATAAAGGGAGCTCTGGCTGGGATAAAGGGCGGGGTTTAGTCATTTCTGTGTTTCCCCTTAAAAAGCCTGTATGTACATTCTCCTTGTCTTGTTTGTGTCGTGTACCGTGGCAATGTTTCCAAAAAGCACACACTCAGAGTCTAAGCAAAGACTCGGTAGTTTCTTTTCAGAAAGGAAACAAGAGCATCACACAAACTCCTGCAATGCTTCAGAAGAAGGCCACGGAGTTCAAAGAACATTTACAGAGTCTAATCCCCTGCCTCCAGCCATTCACAATTGGAGTTCACACAGAACAGTTCTTATCTTCTAAGGAAAAGGCTGTTTGCAGCGAACTCCTCTAGGCGCGAACGAATTGCCAAAACATCTGGAGTCGCGATAGAGGCTATAGTGAAATTATGGCTTGTTTTGTACTTCGGTTTAGAACACTGGCTCAGGTTTCAGGCCTGCATTTTGAGAGCAGGCCGAAAAAGATGAGTTTTATTGTGCAAGTATTGGCTCTCAATTAGAGTGGCTACACCTTGGCCTTTGAGGCCAGTTGACAGAGTCTATGGCAGAGATAAGGCAACAAGCTACAGATGTGTGCAATTAAGTGTTTAAAGAGAGAGAAGCCTTTATGCTCACTGATCTCAGCTTTCCAACTCATGGCTTATGACTGGCTCTCCTTCGAGTCTTCTGCCTTGGCATCAGGGATCCCATTGGTTTATTAATCAGTTGGCAAATGAATATAATGGGCTTTCATGTTGGCAATCCCACATGGGATTAATTATTGTTTAGACGTATTTATTGTTTAGACTTATTGCCTGCCACTCCCAAACTGGCTCATGGTGGGTGACATCCATATTGAAAACCCCATTAAAACAATTCCGGACATCCATCCATGTACATTAAACAGATTCCTAAAAATTTTTAAAAACCATGGTGGTCTGCAACCCACTAAGCCACCCAGAAATCTAGCACAAGAGTGGGAGGAGTGAGCATAGATAACATAGAGAATGTTTACACTCTTAACACTGGGCTATCAGATCTTCCTCACCACGCCGGCCTCAACCGTAGACCTGGCGGAAGAGCTCCATTTTGCAGGCCCTGCAGAACGTCAAAAGCTCCAGCAGGAATAAAGAAATTCAATTTGGAATACGCTTTGTCACACCATCTTGCATTTGCATCACATTTGTTGTGCCTGGTTTGACCATTCTGAAACTTTGGACTCTGGACTTTGAAATTCTGCTTATGAACTTTGCCATCCGTCTGGGCTTCAATGAGTATAAAAGTGATAGAAATAATTTACATCTTTATTTTCTGCACTGCTAAGTGTATATTACCTTTGTGCAACTCAATGAAACGACATTTTTTAAAAGACGTGTTTGTTTCTTGAACAAGCTTAGTGGTAACCCTGTGCCTTTTTTTTGAATGTCGCCCCACTATATAGTTCTGTGGCCTCCTAGCTCTGAGTTGAGATGCTGATAGAACTCAAGATTGCCCCTGGGTTTTGGGAGTCTAGGGAGACATTCAGAGGTGGTGGCAGACTACCTTGCAGGAAGCTTGGAGTAGCCAACTTTCTTGGTTTTTGTAATGGTGTCTTGTTCCTCTTGTGGATGCTCCCCCAGCTGGGTTCTGAGGACTTGGCCCTGCCTGCTTGGAGTGTGATCACAGAGACCATCTGGACCTGTACTTGAGAACTTGAAATGGGGGAGGGGGGATGATTGGAGCAACTCTCTCTGCAAAGGGTTCTGTGTCTCAGGTCAAAGATGTCAGGAGACAGATCAACTCCATCAAGGAAGCCACTGTCCTGTTTGCAAGACCTCAGAAAGATTTCAATGATAGGATATTAATTCATTGGGGGTCTTCTGCCAGGTTTATGGTTGAGGCTGGGGTGGCAAGGAAGAGCTGATTCCCCCCCTCCGCAGTGCTAGGCAGCAGCTACGTCATGTGTCAGCTATGGCCTGCTTTTCCCACTTCCTCTATTAGATCCTATGATGTTCTTGGGGGGACAGGAGGCCGCTTTGTTCTGGGTTTTATTGCTGTATAATCTTTTTACGTCATGTATTGTCTAATCAAGTTTTTATTGGGGTTTTTAATATGGACAACAGAGAATGAGGTGGCTGGATGGAGTCACTGAAGCAGTCGGTGCAAACTTAAATGGACTTCGAGGAATGATAGAGGACAGGAAGGCCTGCAGGATCATTGTCCATGGGGTCGCGATGGGTCAGACATGACTTTTCACCTAACAACAATATGGACAACTTGTACTCCACCATGACCTGGTTCCTGGGAGCGGTGGAAAATAAATCTTAATAATATTAATATTAATATTAATATTAATAATAATAATAATAATAATAATAATAATAATAATAATAATAATAATAATAATAATAATTTGGTGCTGGGAGGGGCAGGGAAGAGGGGAGATAATGTATTTGGTTTGAATCCCCAGTCTTAGCAAGAACCCTGTGATGTTCTGTCTGTTCCTTCTCCAATAAAGAGCTTTCATTTCCTAAATGAAGCCTGATTATTGGGAATAATTAAAGACTTTCATAGCTGTAAGTCAGAAGTGAATTGAGAACACATGATCCACACAAGCCAGAGGTTAATTTACCGTATTTGCCGGCGTTTAAGACGATTGGGCGTATAAGACAACCCCTCAACATTTCCACTCAAAATACAGTACTATGGGCCACTATGGGCAACTATGTCTATCCCAACTGAAGTGCACCCGGCGTATAAGACGCCCCCCCAACTGGAGGCATGTTTTTCAGGGGGAAAAAGTAGTCTTATGCGCCAGCAAATACTGTATACATCCTTGGCAACTATTTATGCTTGGTGTTACAAGCAACGGAGTGGCGGGTTTGGGGACCTTTGTTCCTGGAGGGCTGCCTTCTCCCTTATGCCGCCCAGAGGAATCTGTGCTCATGTACACAAAATCTGCTCCAGATTTCCAGACCTAGAGAAGTCAAATTGGCCTCAACAAGAGCCAGGGCTATCTCTGCTCTGGTGCCGGCCTGCTGGAATGCTCTCCCAAGTGAGATCAGGGTCTTCTGGGACTGAAAAGAGCTGTTCCACCAGGGCTGTGGTTGAGGCCCACAGACCACCACCAACTACTGGCCTCCCTACACAGACAATAGCTGCACAACACACAGTTGGCAACATCATAACACTTTTCTCCTTCCCCACACACCCGCTGGAGAGAAGGCAGTGAACTCTTGGGTTTTTAATGTAAAGCAGTTTTAATAATTTAAGTGTTTTAACTCTTGTTCTGTATTGATATGCTGTGAGCTGCCCTGAGCCCTTGGGGAAGGGAGGCGTAAAAACCAGAAAATAAAAATAAATAAATATTTGGGAATATTCTCCTTACCTAACATGCCTTGAAGGGAAAACTGTGATCCCTTTTCTTCTCTTTTTCCCAGCGCAATGAAATGTATATGAACCACGCAGGGTGCCTCATTGGCTCTCCAAGTACCTACTAACTAGAGCATTATGTACGAAGAGCCACGTAACAAGGTGTGAAATCTCTCTGCATCTCACAAATTTCTACAAAAGATTTCCTCTTCCTTCAGAGTTCCATTACGGACCAAATTTTTTACTATGCCGATTCAAATCACAAGATGTCATAGTTCCATTGTATACGGCACTGGTCAGACCACACCTGGAGTACTGTGTGCAGTTCTGGAGGCCTCACTTCAAGAAGGACATCGATAAAATTGAAAGGGTACAGAGGAGAGCGACGAGGATGATCTGGGGCCAAGGGACCAAGCCCTATGAAGATAGGTTGAGGGACTTGGGAATGTTCAGCCTGGAGAAAAGGAGGTTGAGAGGGGACATGATAGCCCTCTTTAAGTATTTGAAAGGTTGTCACTTGGAGGAGGGCAGGATGCTGTTTCTGCTGGCTGCAGAGGAGAGGACACACAGTAATGGGTTTAAACATCAAGTACAATGACATAGGCTAGATATCAGGAAAAAGTTTTTCACAGTCAGAGTAGTTCAGCAGTGGAATAGGCTGACTAAGGAGGTGGTGAGCTCCCCCTCACTGGAAGTCTTCAAGCAAAGGTTGGATACACACTTTTCTTGGATGCTTTAGGATGCTTAGGGCTGATCCTGCGTTGAGTAAGGGGTTGGACTAGATGGCCTGTATGGCCCCTTCCAACTCTATGATTCTATGATTCTATGATTCTATGATTCTATGATTCTATGATTCTATGATTCTATGATTCTATGATTCTATGATTCTATGATTCAAATCTGGAGAGTTCCTGTCAGAAAAATAACTTTGCTAACGACAAACCAGAAATATTATTGGAAAGGAGATTCCCTGACAAACACTCCCTTATACACAGTGAGGAGGTCGAGGCCCTAACAGAGGGTGGACTCTGTAGCATTATATCCCACTGAAACTCTGCCCTCCCCAAATCTCCGGGCTGGCAAGCCTGCGTGTTCCCCTCTTTTCCAGTCCCATCTATATCTTCTGCCCACAGTTGCTCCGGCCTCCATCTCCTCCGACAGATGGAGATGATTAAACCCTGTGTGGAAGAGAGGGAAGAATGGTGCATAATCATAAGGAAATATGAGAGCAAGCCCAGACATGAACAAGCTCTGACACATCTGGCGTGAGGGAAATATACCCTCGCAAAAAGAAGTCTCATCTGCAGTTCCGGGAAGCAAACAAGAGCCGCAGAACGAATGTCGGCAGAGATGAATTTGTTATTTGCAGTCGCAGCATTATGGGATGGCTTCCCAAACTAATGCGTTGTTACCTGATGAAGAGAGAAGAAAGAAAAAAAGAGAAAAAAAGAACTCTCCGGCATGTCACCTTTCATTAAAACGGTGTTTGTCTGAGGTTTTATTATTTGCGGTTGCTCATCTGTAAAATTAGAAGTTTTAATTCTTCACAGCGTGTCACCTTTTAAAATTCTGCTCTATTGACACGTGCGCCCCCCCCCCCTTCCCGGCACAACGTAGGGGAGACTGGAAATGAAATTTAAAAGAAAATTAGCTAACGTGGGAGCTGACAAATGAAGCACTGAAGTCGATGCTCTGTTGCATGCGGGGATCTTACTTAAGAGGGAAACGTCGGATGTTCTTTTCGCTGCTCTAGAAGCACTGAGCGTCTCTCTTACCTCGAAAGCTCTCTGGGTCGAACTCGCAGGTGAAGAAAGAGAAGGGCCCATCGACTCAGCCAGGAGCATCACGTAGCAGAGGACTGGGGTGTGTGGCCTGAGCAAATTCCCCCCCCCCCAAGAAAAATACTAGAAGAAGAAGAGTTGGTTCTTATATGCCGCTTTTCCCTACCCGAAGGAGGCTCAAAGCGGCTTACAGTCGCCTTCCCTTTCCTCTCCCCACAACAGACACCCTGTGAGGGAGGGGAGGCTGAGAGAGCCCTGAGATTACTTAAGAAGAAGAAGAAGAGTTGGTTCTTCTATGCCGCTTTTCTCTACCCGAAGGAGTCTCAAAGCGGCTTACAGTCGCCTTCCTTTCCTCTCCCCACAACAGACACCCTGTGAGGTGGGTGAGGCTGACAGAGCCCTGGTATCACTGCTCGGTCAGAACAATTTTATCAGTTACGTGGCGAGCCCAAGGTCACCCAGCTGGCTGCATGTGGGGAAGCGCAGAATCGAACCTGGCATGCCAGGTTAGAAGTCCGCACTCCTAACCACTCACCAAAATAAAATGTCATGAGGGCAGCTGGATAGGGGCAGCTGGATGGCTAGGGAGGCACTATGACTCAGTGGAAGAGTATCTGCTTTGCATGGGAAATGTCCCAGGTTCAGTACTGGGCATCTCCTGTTTAAAAGACCAGGCAAGAGGAGATGCAAAAGACTTCTGTCGGAGCCAAATGCCATTTTGGGCTGTATCAACAAGGGCATCACATCAAAATCACAAGATATCATAGTCCCATTGTATATGGCACTGGTCAGACCACACCTGGAGTACTGTGTGCAGTTCTGGAGGCCTCACTTCAAGAAGGATGTAGATAAAATTGAAAGGGTACAGAGGAGAGCGATGAGGATGATCTGGGGCCAAGGGACCAAGCCCTATGAAGATAGGTTGAGGGACTTGGGAATGTTCAGCCTGGAGAAAAGGAGATTGAGAGGGGACATGATAGCCCTCTTTAAGTATTTGAAAGGTTGTCACTTAGAGCAGTGGTCCACAACCTTTCTAAGGCTGCAGACTGGCCTTAGTGGTGGGGAGGGCAATTGCGTGGCCGCGCATGCCATGCATGCGTGGCAGGTCCACGCATGCGCATTTGCGCCATGCGTGGCCGCAAACGAGCATGTGCGGCACTTCCGTGCATGTGTGCATGCGCGAAACTGCCGCACATGCGTGTTGGCAGCCGCACATGGCGCAAACGCGCATGCACGGACCTGCTTCCCTCTCCCCCTCCCACAAAACGAAGCTTGCCGGGCTGCAAGGTAATCGGCCGCTTTTGCATCCGATTTGCTTGCGGCCTGGGAAGTTTCTTACTTCGGGGGGGGGGCAGGGAGAGGGAGCTGTGGCCCAGTGGTTGGGGACCACCGACTTAGAGGAGGGCAGGATGCTGTTTCCGTTGGCTGCAGAGGAGAGGACACGCAGTAATGGGTTTAAACTACAAGTACAACGATATAGGCTAGATATCAGGAAAAAAATTTTCACAGTCAGAGTAGTTCAGCAGTGGAATAGGCTGCCTAAGGAGGTGGTGAGCTCCCGCTCACTGGCAGTCTTCAAGCAAAGGCAGGATACACACTTTTCTTGGATGCTTTAGGATGCTTTGGGCTGATCCTGCGTTGAGCAGGGGGTTGGACTAGATGGCCTGCATGGCCCCTTCCAACTCTATGATTCTATGATTCTAGCCTCTGGAGAGCTACTGCTGGTTTGTATAGGCAATTTGATTTTGGTGGACTGAACTTGGGACAGGATGCTGGGCTAGATGGACCATGGATCTGATCCAACAGGGCTCTTTTTATGTTCTTAGAAAGGGCCTCAGCCTTTATGACCTGTTGTTGACCAGAGCAGTGGTCCCCAACCCGCGGGCCGCGGCTCCTTCTTCCCTCCCCTCCTGAAGTGAGAAGCTTGCCGGGCCGTGAGCTAATCGGCCGCTTTGGCCGAAGAGAAGGTTGCCGAGCCGCAAGCTAATCGGCCGCTTTAGCTGCCGATTTGCTTGCAGCCCGGAGGGGCCGGGAGGGGAAGCCGCGGCCGCCGGCATGGCGGCGGCGCAATCACGCGTGCGCGGACTGCTGCGCACGCATGTTTGCGCTCCTGCCGGGTGTAAACGCGCGTGCACGGCAGTCTGCGCACGTGCGTTTGCACTGGGGCTGCCGCGCGTGTGCGGGCCCCCGGGCTGCCCTCTCCGCCCACTACGCCACAGCGGTCCGCAGCAAGCGGAAGCTTGCGGACCGCTGCTTCAGAGGAACTGGTTGGCCCCTGTGTGAGAAAGGATGCTCGACTAGACGCACCATAGATCTGATTGAGCAGGGCTCTTTTTATGAAGGGTGTCAGCCTGGATGCTAAGCTGCTGGCCTTCCAGACAAACTAGTTGTCCCCTGTGTGAGACAGATGCTGGTCTAGGTGGACCACTGGTCTGATACAGGAGGGCTCTTTTGGTGTTCTTAGGTAGGCCTTGGCCCCTGTGCCCTGTTGTTGACCCTCCAGAGGAACTGGTTGTCCCCTGTGTGAGACACATGTTGGTCTAGATCAGGGGTAGTCAAACTGCGGCCCTCCAGATGCGGCCCTCCAGATTCGCTGGCAGGGGGCTCCTGGGAATTGTAGTCCATGGACATCTGGAGGGCCGCAGTTTGACTACCCCTGGTCTAGATGGACCACTTGTCAGTGTCAGGTTTGTTAGAAAACCCTGTCATAAATTAGCCTGAGTTTCTCTATGACAGTTAGATTGCTTGGTGCCTGGGAGCCCCAGGTCCTATATCATGCATGCTCATTAAAAGTGAAACTATGTTATTGTAGCCATTATCTCTGAATGTACTTTTCTGTGAGGCCTCTCGGCTGGGTCTGGTTCTGCTAACCATAACATCTTATCTCAGCCTGAAGACAGCCAAGGACATGTGAAAGTAACACTGTTTTTAATTGCATTTGTCTCCTCTTTCTTCCTCCCCTCCCTTGGGAACGTTCAAGTTTTGGGCGGGAGAATTGTATTGATAAGAAGAAGCAAATCTGTCCTCAGGCAGATTTGACTTCTCTAGTCTAGGTGTATGAAGTACTTCTCATTAAACTTTCTATTTCTAAGAAGTTGTTTGTGAGTCCTTGCAACGTCTGACATTAAGTCAAATTGCAGCTGCAGCAGCGGCTGCCGATGGGAGGGCTGCTGCAGCCCCTGCCCACCCCCTCCTGCCCCTGGTCCGATGTGACTATGGACTTTATCACGGACCTGCCTCCCAGCCAGGGTAAAACTGTGGTTTGGGTGGTAGTGGATGCGTTTTCAAAGCAAGCTCACTTCATCCCCTGCGTGGGATGAACGTCTGACAGTCAGATCCAGGGGAACTGGCTGGCAGTGGCCACTGTGTGAGGAAGGATGCTGGACTAGATGGACCACTGGACTGATCCAGCAGGGCTCTTCTGGTGTTCTTAGGAAGGCCTCAGCCTCTCTGCCCTGTTGGTGGCTCTCCAGAGGAACTGTTTGGCCATTGTGTGAGACAGAATGAGGGCTAGATGGACCACTGGTCTGATCCAGCCGGGCTTTTCTGATGTTCTTAGGTAGGCCTTGGCCTCTCTGCCCTGTTGTTGACCCTCCAGAGGAACTGGTTGTCCCCTGTGTGAGACACATGTTGGTCTAGATGGACCACTTGTCAGATCCAGCAGGGCTCTTCTGATGTTCTTAGGAAGGCCTTGGCCCCTATGCCCTGTTGTTGCCTTCCAGAGGGGCTGGTAGATCCTTGTCTGAGACAGGATGCTGGACTAGGTGGACCACTGGTCTGATTGAGCAGGGCTCTTTTTATGAGGGGTTTCAGCCTGTCTGCCTAGTTGCTGGTCCTCCAGAGGAGCTAGTTGGCCCCTGTGTGAGACGGGATGCTGGACTAGATGGACCACAGTTCTGGTCCAGCAAGACCGTTGTGTGGCTCCCGTGTGCTTTTTATTCGAGCCCTCCTGCTCCTCTAGGCATCAGGCAGAGCCTTGGGAAACGCTCCAGCAACAAGCAGCAGGTCTTCCCTCAAAGTTCAGGCCACTTGGCAGGCTAAGGGAACACTGTGTCTCTGAAGAACAAAAATTTCCTTCATGTGAGCTAGCCCACCTGGGGTTCTAAAGAGAGCTCTGCTTTATTACTGCACCTTAAGCCGCATGACTTGGAAATACATCTTCATCAAACATTGATGACGTTGTCGGCCGGCTTTCAATTTTGCTGCCGCTGGTTCAGATAAGAGGTGCGTGTCTCCATAAAGGTCTTTCTGAAGTTCACGTCAGATATCCAGGACAGGAAGAAGAAGAGCTCTGAGCTCTGAAAAGTTTGAATCTGAGCCCAAAATCAGGGGCAAGTGAGGTTGCCACTTCCCAGGTTGGGCCTGGAGATCTCATGGTATTCCAGCTGATTTCCAGACAACAGAAACCAGCCCTTCTAAAGCAGTGGTTCTCAACCTGGGGGTTGGGACCCCTTTGGGGGTTGAACAACCCTTTCACAGGGGTCGCGGCAGGGCAAGCAGCTTGGCTGGGGAGGGGCATCTTCACAACGGCCTTGTGGGGTAGATCGAGACAGAACGTTCGCGTGTGTGGGGCAGTGGGAAAGAGCGAGATAGGCATGGTGGGACAAGAGGCAGAACTGAGAACCCCCCCCCCCAAAAAAAAACCCAATGTCTATGCCATCTTGAACAATGGATCTTCACGCCATTGGTCAGTTTCGGTTTAATTTCTGTGAAAGAACCCTTCCGTAGTTTTATGGTTGGGGGTCACCACAACATGAGGAACTGTATGAAAAGGACGTGGAATTACAAAGGTTGAGAATCACTGCTCTAAAGGACACTACAGCTTGTAGGATGGATTCTGTGGCACTGAGGTCCCTTCTCTGCTGGCTCCAGGCATCAGCCCCAAATCTCCAGCTACTTCCCATGTGTCATCTTAAATATGCTCTACTGCTCACTGAGGCTTTACAACTACATTCGGACTGTAGGTGGGGGGTGCTCCTATCAGTGATTACTGTTCCAGGGAAAGAAATTCCCTGCATGAAGAAACCTAATCCATCAGGGAAGAATCCTCATCTTGCTTTCTATCTGGAAGATTTATGTATGTGTGTGAAGATTTAGGGGTGTGTGTGTGTGTGTCATGTATGTGTGTGTATTTATGTATGTATGTATGTGCAGAGGAGGAGCAGAAGAGCCGGGTTTTTTTGTACCCTGCTCTTTACCACCCAAGGGAGTTTCCAAGTGGCTTCCATTCACCTTCCCTTTCCTCTCCCCACAACAGACACCCTGTGAAGGAGGTGAGGCTGAGATAGCCCTGATATTACTGAAGAAGAAGAGTTGGTTCTTATATGCCACTTTACACAAAGGATTCTCAAAGTGGCTTACAATCTTCTTCCCTTTCCTCTCCCCACAACAGACACCCTGTGAGGTGGGTGAGGCTGAGAGAGCCCTGATATTCCTGCTCGGTCAGAACAGCTTTATCAGTGCTGTGGCGAGCCCCAGATCACCCAACTGGCTGCATGTGGAGGAGCGGGGAATTGAACCCAGCTCGCCAGATTAGAAACCTGCACTCCAGACCACTACACCAAGCTGGCTCTCCTTGACAGCAATGCGACAGAAGAAGCAAGACCGGAAGGATGTACAGAGGAGCGTAAAGTTTGCTCCCTGTTGGAATAGTAATTGTGAAAACGGCTGCGGTGCGTGCATCGATTTCCCCCCAACGATTCTGTGTCCAAAGACGATCCTGTGGAGAAAATTGGGCTGCGGAATCGTCAGTGTGCCTGAAGTCAAGGCCTCTATTGTTACATGGAGATAGCTGCAGTTAATTTCATATTACAACCCGGATGATAACAAAGTTGTATGGACTTAAATGAGCACAGGCTCCGTGGTGACTTAGGTGCCCTGATGGACTCTTCTCTCACATAAGCCTCTTAGTTAAATCGATGGGAGGCGTGGCCTACTTTAAATCTTCCGTTGTTCTGAAAGCAGACTTCCTTGCACTATGATGGGGCTGGGGGGGGGCAGGGGGGAGGATGCTTCTTGCAAGCCACATTTCTGCTTTGGAATCCTGGGTTTCATTCAGAACAGATTCCAATTTTGTCATTTGCTGATAGCAAAGACGCGAGTGAATGCTAATGGGGCACGGGCCATGGTGATAGCACCGTTGTTCTGCCCGGTTCTCCTATTGTTGAAGCAAAATTATGTTTCGTTCAGACACGGGAATGGCGGTAAACACCGGGGACTTGTTTCCCTGCAGAAATCTCTCTGTGGATTAATGGGGCTGAGCTAAGAGCTGTCTACCTTTTGACTTGTTTACCACCTTGGGTGGCCAAGTGCTTGCTGGGGAGGGGGGGGGAGTACTTTTGGGTCTGCCCTCTGTTTCCCATTCCTGCTCTGATGAGCTGTAAAAATGGAGGGTCTGGAATGGAGGGTCTGGATGCCTCAATGCCATCGCCAGATACATAACTGGATGTCAGTCAGTAACCTTTTATTGGCATAAAATATGTCTAAGACATATAAAAATAGGATTTAAAATTTCAACAAAATAATAAAATAGGCCATGGGGTTACATAACCAAACAGATCTTAAAATGATTAAATAAACTATAAAAGATAAAATACAAGGTAGGCAGTATACTATAAAAGCATCTTAGTTAAAATTCTGGCAACTAAAATGGTTACCTCTGGGTCTTTGTCAGAGAGCAGAAATTGCAAGGTCATAGATTTACTTACAGAAACTGGATGTAACTTCAGGGTACTGTGGAACATTTTAGGATTTCTCCCAACTCAATGGTTTGTACCATTATTTGTACCAAGAATATAAACCAGACCAGCCCTAAGATAAGAACATAAGAGAAGCCATATTGCATCTGGCCAATGGCCCATCCAGTCCAATGCTCTGTGTCACACGGTAGAAGGGCCAGAACATCAGAATCTCTCCCACTGTTGCCTCCCAAGCATCAAAGATATAGAGCATCTCTGCCCCAGACAGTGTGTTCCTTG
The DNA here is from genome assembly GCF_049243985.1 of Paroedura picta. Classification (NCBI taxonomy): domain Eukaryota; kingdom Metazoa; phylum Chordata; class Lepidosauria; order Squamata; family Gekkonidae; genus Paroedura; species Paroedura picta. The sequence goes on along the minus strand of NC_135370.1, from coordinate 27,630,060 downwards.
TGGCTAATAGCCATTGATGGACCTCTGATCCAGATGTTTATACAATCCCCTCTCAAAACTGACTATGCTTGCAGTTGCCACCACTGTATCCATCTCCTGCCACTGCAGCCTTCTGCTGGAAGCCATCTGGCTTCTGCCACTGCTCAGTAGTCTGACAGGGGAGAAAATAAGTTTTAAATCACCATTGTGTTGATGTTGTGACATTATCTCCTGGACAAACTAGGACTGCCAGGTACTCCCAGCAAGGGGCGGGGTTGGAGGGGACTAACAGGAAGCAAGAGAGCCTCTTGTGGCGCAGAGTGGTAAGGCAGCCGTCTGAAAGCTTTGCCCATGAGGTTGGGAGTTCAATCCCAGCAGCCGGCTCAAGGTTGACTCAGCCTTCCATCCTTCCGAGGTCGGTAAAATGAGTACCCAGCTTGCTGGGGGGTAAACGGTAATGACTGGGGAAGGCACTGGCAAACCACCACGTATTGAGTCTGCCATGAAAACGCTAGAGGGCGTCACCCCAAGAGTCAGACATGACTTGGTGCTTGCACAGGGGATACCTTTACCTTTACCTTTAACAGGAAGCAAACAGAAGCCTAGGCTGATTGCATCATTTCCGGCATGCACAGGAAATGATGTCACCTCATTGCCAGTGATGTGGGGACACCCTGGTACTCAGGCAAAAACTCTATGGTAGAAGCTGATTTTACCATAGACTTCCCCCCCTCCCCCAAAATACCAGAGTGTTCCCTTGTTGCCAGCAATGCAGTAATGTCACTGTGTTTCTGGCCTAGGCCTCCACGTGCTTTTGAGAAGTCCCCCTTGTCATCCAACTGGTGCTAGGGGGAGAAGACTGAGAGCAAGGGATTCCCCACCCTCAATGGGGGTCCGGGAACCCTAGTGTGAACAAAAAAGCAATGTCATGCCACTCTAGGGTTCAGTGGAAACCTCATGGAGAGTCTCCACTGGCACCTAGGACAGTGTGTCCACACCCAACCTTCTGAGAGTTGCCAGCCATTGGCTGGGAACCTGAGCCCTCCTCCCTCAACAATGGTGGTGATGAGCAGGCCCCAAGGTGTGTTGCCCAGCAGGTGAGGGAGGAAGGATGACCAAGTGAATTTAACGTGAAAGAATGGGAGGGGCTGGTGTTCCCTTTTTTCTGGCTGCACTGGCAGATTTAAAGCATGATGGGAACAGATGTGACATGTGAGAGCTGTGATCAATGATACTTCACCCTCCTGTCCTTATTGCCCATGGGTCCTGAAAACTCTTGCACAATTTGTTATTTTATTCCTGCACGAGTAGATGTCTGCCATCATTGTGGTTCATCAGACAGCTCATAAGTGTAAAAAAAAAATAAACGGGATTTTTAAATATCACAAGGGCATTAGTGATATCTAAATTCAAACAAGCAGCTACCTACATCTAGTGAACATTTGAAGGAACTAGGGTTGCCAGGTCCCTCCTGGAGATGGGGGGGGGGGGTAACTTACCAGTAGAAAAGCTTGGCTGGTGATCCCCAACACTGACAAAGCTGAGACTATGCCAAGCAGTCCCTAGCAAAGTCACTGTTTATTGACGATTACAACAGAGCAAGCATCTTTAGTAAATACACAGAGCAGTGTTATTGGCAAAGACAAGGTACAAAGAAAGAAATGGGGTTTTAACTACTCAGGCCCACAACCCTCAAGTTGAATGTGGGAAAGTTGGTTCTCACCAAAGTGATTGTTTGATTAGCAAATGTGGGAAACTAGGGCTGATTCTGCACTTATTTTGTTTTTTCTGTTGTGGGTCCTGCTGAATTCAGATCAATTTGAACCCAAGTCTTCCCCCCCCCCAATTGAAACAGAAAGTGTTCTGCACTTGATTGGGGAAGTGAGGAGTGAGGAGGGGAGCCAAGCACAGCAGGAGTGTCTTTCTTTTCCTGAATGGGGGGGGGGAGGATTGGATTGGAGACAGCAGAGGAGGGGGAAATAAATGCAAGAGGCAAAACTCTGCTGAGCAAAGTGTGGGCTTCTGGAGCACAGTCATTTTAAAACAGGGAGGGAAGCCTTGCAACCAGGAACCAGGAAGTCTTTGAACATGCCAATCAGGGAAGACTGCTTTGCTATGTCAGCATCTCAGGCATGGAGCAGGAAGTTAATTAGCAAAAAGCAGAAATTTACACTTATACTGGTGGTGGTTTTTCAAATATTGAGACTTATATCCACTCCCGGATATTGTGGGGGAAAGGTAGAGTCACCACAGATCAATCACACATGTTTCAGAGGGAAAATCTAAAGCACCCAAAATCAAAATGGAAATAGAATTAGGTGTAGACGGGAGGGATTTATTCAATCTGGGAGTGGGTAAAAAGCCCCATGCAGACTACACCAAGGAGACTGGCTGTCTACCCCAGTTTCCAAATTCCATCCCAACTGTGGCCCTCCCTGGGAACTGGGATGTCTAACAGCTCCTCCAAGGCTAGAGATAACATTAACATAACATTGGCCAGAGCAGGGCTTCAAAGGAAGCCATGGTACACTGAAGAAACAAAGAACTCATGAAAGGAGGGGGGTTGAAGGCTGAGTATCTGGCATGGCTATCCTCCATCCAGGAGGAAGCTGGAGAAACTGGCATGGCACATGACAGCTTGGTGTAGTGGTTAAGAGTGGCAAAATCTAATTTGGAGAACTGGGTTTGATTCCCCACTCCTCCACATGCAGTGAGCAGGGTGACTTTGGGCCAGTCACAGTTCTCTCAGAGCTCTCTCAGCCCTACCAACCTCACAGGATGTCTGTTGTGGGGAGAGGAAAGGAAGGAGATTGTCAGATGTTTTGAGTCACAGAAGGCCTATTGGGTGACCTGGGGCCAGTCTCCGTTCTCTCAGAGCTGTTTCAGTCTTACCTGCCTCACAGGGTGTCCCTTGTGGGGAGAGGAAGGGAAGGCCACTCTGAGACTCCTTCAGGTAGTAAACAGTGGGATAAAAAAAAACTAGGTCTTCTCTATTTGGATAAAAACTCTATGGTATAACGAGCTTCTACCATAGAGTTTTTGCCCAAACTCTAGAGTGTAACCTGGAAGTCACTGGTGTGATGATCTTCCTGTGGGACAATGATGATGCGGTCTAGGCCTTCAGCTCAGGGACAGGTCCTGGCCACTCTAGAGGAAACACTAAAACAATAAAACCATGTTGTTTTATGAATTCCCCGAACTTCAGACATGATACCAGGATTAATGATACTATTTTCTGAATGACTTCCCGTGATGTCTCATTCTTGCTGGAGCTTATGTTTTCATTCATGAGGATAGCAATCATTGAGAAAAAAAGATGTGGGGGATGGGTGAGAGAGATATCCTTATAATCACATCAAGTCTTTGTGAAATGCTGACTCATCACGGAAGCTATGGAAGTAATCAAGAAGGGGACTCGGTTTCTTTTTTTAATACGATCTTGATCCAGTTTCTTGGGACCATTTTATGGAGCCAACATTTCCGATCTGTGAATAGGGGAGGAAAAAAAATGCAAATGTTACAGGGGAAATAAAGAAGGCCAGGAAAGTGTACTGCAAGCCGATACATCATTTCTTGTGCGGGGGGAAAAAAATCATCTACTGTGCCGATCAATAGAAGCAATTCAAGCTGATTGAATGTTGTAAGTCTTTGCCTTGCCCAAATTAAAAGCGTACTGGCCGATATTCAGAGGCTGTCCTGCCCTCCCCCCCAATTATCTGTGTCAACATTTTCCTGTCAGCACGTCTGTAAAATTAATGAACCCGGCCCCCGTTTTGACCCACCTTTTAGTTCCTGCTTCCTAAGCCATTGTGCAAATACCTATAGAGCTAACACCGCACCTTTTTTTTTTTTTAACAAAAAAGATTGAAACGCATCTTTGCAGCTGAAAAATGATTGACTTGATACTTAGGGCACTTAGCAAACAGCTGCTTACATGCTGGAGGATCATGTCAGCAAGGAACAGGGAAGCACTTATACCTTTTAAAATTCTTAAAGCCAGCTTGGTGCAGTGGTTAGGAGCAGCGGCTTCAGATCTGGTGAGCCCCTACTCTGATTCCCAGCCACTCCTCCACATGAAGCCAGCTGGCTGATCTTGGGCTCGTCAAAACCCTGATAGAGCTGTTCTCACAGAGCAGTCCTGCCAGAGCTCTCTCAGCCCCACCTCCCTCACAGCGTGTCTGTTGTGGGGAGAGGAAGGGAAGGCCACTGTAAGCTGCTTTGAGACTCCTTCAGCAAAAATGAATGAACTGGGAGGGGTGGGTCGCAGTGAAGAGACAAATATAGAATAGTACGGACGTACCGGGAAACCAATATGGCAATAAAAAATATCCAAATTGGTCTTATATAGAGACGTCTCTCTTCAGTTTCAGTTATTCTTTAATTCTTATTTCGTACAAGTCCCGACGCGTTGTGCCTACAGCTTTTTCAAGGGACGGTTTTTTATATTTAAGGACCCACTTCAACTTATTAAGAAATCTCTTGACAGAGGATAAGGTCATATAATAGCTAAATTTAGCTTGTGGCGTTTCAGATGTCTGAAATAGCCATCTGACAGAGAGCCTGATGCTGTGAAGGCTCAAGGGGGTGGCAGGTTACAGTGGATGAGCAATAGGGATGTGAATGTCCTGCATAGTGCAGGGGGTTGGACTAGATGACCCAGGAGGTCCCTTCCAACTCTATGATTCTATGATTCTATGAAAAAGCGCATCCTGAAACTATATGACCAAAGATGCATGTGCATATCTCTAACGACAAATTGCAACGTCAAGACAAATGCATAGATGGTAGCAAAGGCATATGGGTGGGTGGGGGATCAGCTTACATGGGTTCTGCCAGAGGCCTGGGGCCCTTGGAACTGCCCCACAACAACATATACTGCCCAGAGCTGCAAAGAAATGGGCGGTATAGAAATCTAAATAAATAAATAAAATAATAGATATACTGATACCAACTCAGTGATGAGAATTGGATTTGATGAACTTAGATTTGAGATCTGAGTCTCAAGAATGTTATTCTCTCGTTCAGACTTAAATATGCCAAAGTTTTGACCAAGCCAGCCTGCTCTTTTTAAACTTGTTTTCTTCTGCTTTTCACCGCCTCACCCACTTCTTTAGACGGTCATGCATGGCCGTGTTTCTTATCTTCTATTTACTTGGACCCTGGGCCAAATCGGAGCGCCTTAATTCAGCTAGATCTGCTGATCCACGAGAGTAAAAGACTGTCATTCTCTCCCTTTTGCCTTGTGTACTTTTTTCCATGCCCGTTGGACCCCTGCATCTATCGTTGGCTGATGATAATGGAGGCGCTGAAACTTTTTAAATTACAGCACCAGGCGAGAACAGCTCAGCTATAATTACTATGCTAATGACCAAGTAATATTTTAGCACTCCTGAGTGAGTTGCCAGTATTTTTAGTACCCATCACTTATACCCTGCAGAAGGTTTAAGAGCTGTTGCGCGTCCCCCGCTGGCTTCTCAGGCGGCGGTAGCTGTCACCGCTCCTTCTCCTTCTCCTTCTCACCGCTCCTTCTCCTTCTCCTCAGCGTAACGGCCTGGATCGTTGCCACTTTTCTCTCTCGTCCACACAGCTTGGGATAGCATAGGGGTTAAGCGTACCAACTGGCGTCTCCCTATCAAATCCGTAACCCAGTTGCCGAAGAGCGGGAACTGTAATGGATTCTTTTGCAAAGGGTCAGCTCACATTGGGGGTTCAGTGACCATCTCATGGTTTTAATTTCTGGAATGTGTTTCTCTTCCTGGATGTGGCTATGCACCCCAGTGGACAATGCTTCATCCTGACCTGGCTGATAAGGAAACTTGGAACTCCAACAAACTACCATCTGGAAAGTTGTCACCGGTGGTCCTCCTCAGAAAAGGGAGATACCTAGTCTATGGGAATACTCTGGGCTTGTAATCTGTAAACCACCCGTGGCGCCGCGGGCGCCACGGACTAAATAAAACAGTAAGGGGTTCTGGGGCGGGATGTGTCCGGGATGAGGAAGGGTCCAGATTGGACCCTTCCTCGTGACAGACAATCGGAGGGACCAATCGGCAGGCGCTTTGCGCCTGCCGATTGGTCCCTCTGATTCCCAGCCCCAGGAACTGCGAGTCGCGCACAGCGCGGCTCACAGTTGCTCCCGGCCTGACGCCTGAGGGAGCCCCCGGCAGTCGCGCGGAGCGCGGCTGCCGGGGGCTCCCTGCCCGGCGGCCTGATGCGGCCAGAGGCGCGAAGCCTCTCGCCGCGTCAGGCCACCGCCGCCGCAACTCCAGGACTCCTGCAACACATGCAGCCGCTCGCCAGCCGCTCGCCGCCGCCGAAAGACCCGCCGAAAGACTGCAGGTAGTCCGTCCCCCCATACCCACTCTCATTGCTAGCGCCCATTGCATTTCGAACTGCAATGGGCTATATTTCTAGTTTTAACATAAACACGATACAAATTTAAGCCAACAAATTGGTTTCAGCTGAAACCAATTTGGTTGGCATGTATTTTATGGCATTGACAAGGGAGGCCCTGCAAAACGTACGGGAGACATCTCATCCCTGCCCAGTCCCACTTTGTGAGTCCAGCCTAACCACCCAACTTGAAGTCCAGAAGCTGCAGTATCTGGGAGAGCCATGTTGATGTAGTGGTTAGGGGCACGGACTCCAAATCTGGAGCCGGGTTTGATTCCCCGCTCCTCCACATGCGGCCAAGCAGTAATATCAGGGCTCTCTCAGTCTTACCCACCTCACAGGTTGTCTGTTGTGGGGAAAGGAAAGGGAAGGCGAATGTAGGCCGCTTTCAGACACCTTCTGGTAGAGAAAAGCGGCATATAATAACCAACTCTTCTTCTTCAGTAATATCAGTGCTCTCTCAGCCTCCCCTCCCTCACAGGGTGTCTGTTGTGGGGAGAGGAAAGGGAAGATGATTGGAAGCCACTTTGAGACTCCTTCGGGTATAGAAAAGTGGCATATAAGAACCAACTCTTCTTCTTCTTGCCACATCTTAAAATAGAATAATAGAATCACAGATTTGGAAGAGCCCATCTAGTTCAAGCCCCTGCTCAATGCAGGATCCACCTAATGCAGCCTTTCTCAACCTCTTTACCATTGAGAACCCCCTGAAATTCTTTAGCCTTCAAGAAGCTCCAGAAGTGGCACTATTGTGCAGAATAAGGTTGGGAAGTATAGCTGTGGACACGCCCACCAGAGACTCCTCCCCTTCCCACCCCCTCCAGGCCCATCATTGGCCATTTTGGGTGGGATGGAGGGGTTGATGTGACCATATGTGGTCATATCACCTGATAAATGTTTAATAAATTAAATATATATTTATATATAAAAATAAACTCCCACCCATTCAGGAAACCTTTCCATGGCCATCAAGAAACCCTGGGGTTTCACAAAACCTGGGCTGAGGAAGCCTGGCCTAAAGTATCCATGATAAGTATCTGTCTAGCCTCTGCTTGAAGACCACCAGTGACGGGGAGCTCACCACCTCCTTAGGCAGCCCAGTCCACTGTAGAACTACTCAGACTATGAATTTCCCTGGTACCGTTCTACATGTAATTTAAGCCCAATACTGTAAGTCCTCTCCTCTACTGCCAACAGGAATTGCTCTCTTCCCTCCTCCAAGGGACAACCTTTCAGAAATTTCAGGAGAGCATCATTGCTCTAAACTCAGTTTTTCATAGCAACAATGCCACAGATGCATGCACCCGGGCTGACACAATTGTTTCTTTTCTGCCATGCAGCCACATGGTTGTCAGGTCTCCTCTAGTGGGGGATGGTGGGGTAGGGTTGTCAGATCTAGGTTGGGAAATTCCTGAAGATTTGGGGATGGAGCCTGGAGAGTCCAGGCATTTCAGTGAGGAACAAGGCTCCAGATTCCACTCTCCAAAGCATCTGTTTTCTCCAAGAGAACCCAACTGTGGAGTCTGGGGGTGAGTTGTAATTCCAGGGAATCTCCGGGACCAACCTGGAGGCTGTCATCCCTGTTCCAACTCTGGTTCAGGAAGCTCCTGGGAAGTCCAATGCCATAGAGTCCACCCTTCCAAGCATTCATCTTCTCCAGAGGAACTCTATAGAAGAAGAAGAAGAGTGGACCTTCCCAGAAACTCTGCCAGCTCTGCCTTTGAGCCCAGCACAGGGTAAGGCTTGCGATCCTTCTGCTGCACTCCACCCCCAGCAACACATGTCCTCAACCAGACACAAATAAAAACCACCCTCTAGCAGGTTACCAAACACCCATTCACATGAAAATACTGTCCTTACGGACAGCAGCCTCAGAAGATGCGGAATAGAAAGGAAAACTGTTCACCTTGCCTGCAACTCTCCCAGGTGCTCCTTGTCTTTCTTTTTCAGATGACTCAGCTCAATTCCCCATTCACTGGCTATCAGGGATGCTTTAGGCTGGCCCTGCACTGAGCAGGGGGTTGGACTAGATGGCCTCTACAGACCCTTCCAAGTCTATGATTCTATTCTATTTTTTTTCCACTACCCACAAGAGATACCTGGTGAGAGAGCAGAGAGGGAACTGTGACTGGCCCAAGATCACCCAGTTGGCTGCATGAAGAAGAGAAGTGGGGAATTAAACCCAGGTCTCCAAGTTAGGGGTTGCTTCTCTTAACCATGACACCTAGCTGGCTCTTCCTACAGCAAGCTGGCTCCCCTGCTTGTAGTCTGAAGATGAAGTGTAATTTCATTCTGAGGGACCTCTAGGGCCCACCTGGAAGCTGGCATCTCTATTGCTAATTCTGACATGGGAAGCTCCATTAAATGCTACCAAATTTGGAGATCTGGGGGTGGGGCCTGGGGAGGACAGGGACCCAGAGTGTCTCCCCTCCTGAGCATCCGTTTTCTCCAGGGGAGCTGACCTCTGTAATTTGGAGACAAGGTGTAATTCTGGGGGATCTCCAGGTTCCACCTGGAGGCTGGCATCTGGTTTTGAGACCCAAGAGAAAAAGAGGCTCTGTAAGATGCAGTGGACCCAATCCAGAGGAGTAAGACCCAGACAAAACACCATGGAAATAATAGGAAAGAGCTTCATTTCCTCGTGATCTCTCTCCACCCTGCTTTTTTGCACAAAACTTCATCATAGCGTTAAATCAGACCATCAGTCCAAAAGATTGCCTCTCCCCGGAAAAAAAAAAAAAACACAACAACTTTCATTTGAAAAGAGAAGGTAATGGCCCTGCATATTCATTTACTTAAAAGATGGATTCACTGATAATTGTCAGAATTTTTATACAGAAGGGAGCTGAAAGCAATGCAATTAGCTGAAAAAGACCACAACAATACTGTAAACCTGTCAGTGATCAATAAACCCGGGAGAATTGATATTTGCATGGCTTGTCAACATGAGCTACGAACTGGAATGCAGATTCCATAAATGCCTCGGGCTTGCGTTATACCTAAACTCAATAATCTTTGACGTGTCAATTTTGCCACCAGATACAGAAATATTTTTCAACATCAGGGGAAGGCCTTGGCCTCTCTGCCTTAATCTTGGCCCTCCAGAAGAACTGGTTGGCCACTGTGGGAGGCAGGAGGCTCCTCTAGATGGACCCTCACTGGTCTGATCCAGGAGACCTCTTTTGAAGTTCTTATGTAGGGCTCAGCCTCTCTGCTCTATTGTTGTCCCTCCAGAGGAACGGGTTGGCCATTGTGTGAGACAGGAGGCTGGACTGGATGGGCCACTGGTCTGATTCAGCAGGGCTCTGCTAATGTTTTTATTAGAGGAAGGCCTCAGGCTCTGTGCCCTGTTGTTGGTCCTCCAGAGGAACTGGTTGACCTTGCATGAGGCAAGATGCTGGATTAGATGGACCACTGGTGAGATCCAGCAGGGCTCTTCTGATGTATTTATTAGGGGAAGGCCTCAGGCTCTGTACCCTGTTGATGGCTGTGCAAAGGAAGCAGTTGTTCACCATGTGTTTTCCCTCCAGAGGAACTGGTTGGCCATTGTGTGAGACAGGAGGCTGGACTGGATGGGCCCCTGGTCTGATCCAGCAGGGCTCTGCTAATGTTTTTATTAGGGGAAGGCCTCAGGCTCTGTGCCCTGTTGTTGGTCCTCCAGAGGAACTGGTTGACCTTGCGTGAGGCAAGATACTGGACTAGATGGACTATTGGTCCGACCCAGCAGGGCTCTGCTCATTTTTTTATTAGGGGAAGGACTCAATGTGCTGCCCCATTAGGGCGCACCTGATCTCAGTCCCGATAGATACACCCTTGGCCCATAAGCCAAGTCCCAAATTGCAAGCCAATATCAAAGTCACAGTCCAATCCTGGCCTTAGCATGAACCGATCATCCCAAGTCAAGGGGGGGGGAGGGCAAGAGGATGGTCAAATAACAAACCGAAGTTGGGAACCGGGGAAGCAGAGTCCGAAGCCAAAATGAAGTCCAAATAACAGGGCCGTAGTCCAAGAAGCCATAAGCAGGAAACAGGAGATTGTCAGGCAGAGATTCGCTGAAGCGTGGGTGGGTAAAGAACCGGAGCCGAAGTGACGGGAGGACTTAACGCTCAGGTTGCACTCATGCTGAAGGGCTGTTTAGGCTTTGCTTAAGTGCAGCCTCATTCATGAGTTGAGCAGCTGCAACTGGAGACTCAATCTCCATTTGCTGAGGCGACCTCACCTGGGCTCCATCTGACTTGACAGTGTGCCAGTGTGGCATTGTCTCCGACGTTCTGGCAAGCTGTCTGGGCTGCGGTGGGGAACTGCCACTGACTAGAGTGAAGCCAGCATGAAGGGCAAGGTGTCTGCCTGGCTGGGGCCTGGCTGTTTGTCTCAGTCAGGGCTTTGATCACCCTGATTGTCCCTCAGATTTTTGCTGCTCCACCCCGACTCTTAGAATCATAGAATCATAAAACCATAGAGTTGGAAGGGGCCATGCAGGCCATCTAGTCCAACCCCCTGCTCAACGCAGGATCAGCCCTAAGCATCCTAAAGCACCCAAGAAAAGTGTGTATCCAGCCTTTGCTTGAAGACTGCCAGTGACTGCAGCTTGAAGACTGCCAGTGAAGACTGCAGCTCTTCTTCAGCTGCATGCTCCGAGAGCAGAAGCGGCAGTGCTTCTGGTGCCGCTGCAGCCTCAGTCTGCACCCTGGTGGCTCCTGGAGTCCAAGATCTGTCGGACCTTGTATTCCTCCTCTGCATCAATCATAAGGGGAGCTGGAGGGGCTGTGGCGTGTGTTATCAGGCATGGCCAGTTGTAGATCCACCGGGTGGATCTGATAGGTACGAGGGAAGGGAAGCGAAGCTGGAAGGCCACAGGGTTGATCTGTTCTAGCACTTGAAAGGGCCCTATGAAGCAGCCCTGTAATTTCTTGGGGGTTGGGTGGGTTGTAGGTGCCAGACGGAAAGCCAAACCTTGCTTCCTATGGGGAGGGGTAGCCCTGCTGTCTGGTGGGCATCAGCTTGAGCCTTCTAGTGCAGGGGTAGTCAACCTGTGGTCCTCCAGATGTCCATGGACTACAATTCCCATGAGCCCCTACAATTCTCTTGAGCGTTTGCTGGCATCGTAGTCCAGGAACATCTGGAGGACCACAGATTGACTACCCCTGTCCTAGTGCTCTTGCAGTTCTTGGTGGGTAACATTTAGCACCTGGTGCTGGACCTGGAGTTCCTTCAAATCTGCAGCTGCTGTGGGTGGGACGATGGCACATTTGCAGTTCCCTGCCTTTTTTCTTTACAAACAGGATGGGGGCCAAGGTTGGGGCAGTGGAAGGGTGGACGAACCCCCTCTTGAGGTTCTTGTCTAAGAACTCCTGAAGAGCCTGTTGTTCTGGCTCCAAGAGCACATTTTACCGGCAGAGGAGCCCCAGGTTTGAGATCAATCCCACAATCATATACCCGACGTGGTGGCTGGCGATCTGCTCCTTTCTCCCCGAAGGTGTCTGCATAGTCTGCATCCCCAGGCAGCAGTTCTTCAGCCCGGGTTGCAAACAGAAGCGCGGCCGAGTGGGAACATCCTTTTCCAAACCGCACTTCCAGATCCTGCCAGTTGATGAGGGAGTTGTGCTGGGCTAACCAGTCCGTGCGAAGCACAAGAGGGAAGTGGTGCAGGTGAACTATGTTGAAACTCATAGTCTCCGAGTGTTGCTGCCCTTGTCGGAACAGGGGCTCCATCTCCCATTTGATCCCGTCTGCTTCCGTCAGGTGGCTGTCTGTGGCCTCCAGCTGTGTGGGACTGTCCTTTTCCTGAATAGGGAGAGCCAGTTTGGTGTAGTGGTTAGGAGCGTGGACTTCTAATCTGGCAAGCCAGGTTCGATTCTGCACTCGCCCACATGCAGCCAGCTGGGTGACCTTGGGCTCCCCACAGCACTGGTAAAGCTGTTCTGACCGGGCAGGAATATCAGGGCTCTCTCAGCCTCACCCACCTCACAAGGTGTCTGTTGTGGGGAGAGGAAAGGGAAGGCAACTGTAAGCCGCTTTGAGCCTCCTTCGGGTAGAGAAAAGTGGCATATAAGAACCAACTCTTCTTCTTCTTCTGTATTCTGTTCCTGGAAACATTTGTCCAAATAGGTTCGAGTGGCCCCAGAGTCCACTAAGGCATGCACCAACAGAAAAAAAAAACCCCACAGGCAGCTGCAGGCACACAGGCAAGAGCTGGTCATTTATTCATCAAGCTGGCCCATCTGTTCCCCCAAAGTGGCCAGGCCCTGCGTTGTTTGGGGGTGGGCATTTCCGACTCCGGACATGGGGTTGGTGGTTTTCTCGGGGCACCGTCCAGCGTAATGATCTGTCCCCCTGCAATACAGGCAAAGATGGTACTGGCATCATTGCTGTTTCTCTGAAGGGTCCAGGCAGGTTTGAGCTCCCCCCGGCTACATTGGTTCTCCCTCGTTTGGGAAGGCAAGTGGCTTGGGAGGAAGGCCGTGAAGCGGGGACCAGTTACTTCAAAGGTGAAGGCATGGCCCAGCATGGGTGACCCTGCACTCCTCTAAGTGGCTGTCGATCTGGTAACATAGCTGTATTAGGTCCTTCAAAACCCAGGGATGGTCCATGTGGGCTCATCTGAGAGCCAGTTTGGTGTAGTGGTTAGGAGTGCGGACTTCTAATCTGGCATGCCAGGTTCGATTCTGCACTCCCCCAAATCAAGCAAGCTGGGTGACCTTGGGCTCGCCATGGCACTGATAAAGCTGTTCTGACCGGGCAGGAATATCAGGGCAAGCTCAGCCTCACCCACCCCACAGGGTGTCTGTTGTGGGGAGAGGAATGGGAAGGCGACAGTAAGCCACTTTGAGCCTCCTTCGGGTAGGGAAAAGCGGCATATAAGAACCAACTCTTCTTCTTCTTCTTCTGATAAGCTGGTCAAGAATTGGTCTACATGAGCAGGCTCATTCCAGTCCAGGTCTGGCAAGAGAATCTGCCACAACCCAGAATTCCCTTCCAGAATCTGGAACCATCGAAGGGAATGTGAAAGAGTGTTGCCAACAAAAATGGAAACAGGTAGAGCTATCTTTTTTATAACTATTCCATTCTTGGATGGAAGAAAGGCAGTTAAGTGGCGGAACACTTAATGGGGCTGAGCGCTATGTGGGCGGACGAGGGTGCTTTTGTGCGAGGGTGCTGAAATGCATTGTGGGGGTTTTCTCCAAGTGCGGGCCAAGGGACTGACATGCCTGACTCCCATTAGGGCTAATAGTAGCTTTCACACATAAATCCCACCATGCATCGATTGGCATGTAAGCCATCCACTCTCTTAGGCTAGACAGAGATAAATGTATCCCCTGCATCCTTAGGAAGGGAGGCACCTTTCAGGTTGGCCCTTCAGCAAAGCACTTTGCATTAAACATTTACAAGAAAGGCTTTATTCCGCTCTAAAAGGCCACTTAGCGGCATGGACCGCTCTGAAACCAAACCCGCGCATCCCCCCGGTTACGGCAGCCAATCTATATCTGGGTCGTAAAATGGGCTTCCAAACCCAAATTGGCTCGCGGCTTCTTTGTGAGCATCGCACACAACAGCTGGCCGATTCGTTCGACGAACCATCGGAACATCTGCGCAGCCCCGTAAAATGACCCTCCCCCAAAATACCCTGAATTAATTAAAGGACATTTGTAGCATGCCCTGGATAGAACATCAAGGAAGTTCTAGGAAGGTGTTGAGGACTCCCTTGCACTGGATGCTTAGTTCTGAAACCAGCTGATATCAACGGCGAGCACGTGGTGCTCTGCAAGTCAGAATCTGTCTTTTGGAGAAACATGTGCATGTGTCAGGAAGGGGTTGGGATGTGGAATCCAGATGCTCACATCGATAGGTCCTTTATTCCCCTTTCCTTTATGACAAATCTTCCACCTGGGTGCCCTGATCCAGAGCGTTCCATCTTGCAAGCATAGCTATGAGCCTGATGTAAGCCCCATTAAGACAGACAAATAGGCCTCTGTGTGATGCCCAGCAGCTGAGATCTGCCTGAATGAAAAATCAAAAAGCCTTTGATGGAGACGTCCTTCTGCCGTGCACTTGCAAAGTCAGCTTCGGCGGGTTTGTTGAGCTTTGTTCCGCCAAGTGGGCCATGTGGGAACTGTGATCCTGACCAAGTTGATACAGGGCTGGATCCTCCCATTGTGTTCTGCCAGTGCTCATGTGCACCTCCTCTGCAAGGACTCTTCCCATCTATGTAAGATGCTGTTGCATTGACTAGAGCAGGGGTGGCCAAACTGTGGCCTTCCAGATGTCCATGAACTACAATTCCCATGAGCCCTTGCCAGCATGTGTCCAGTTCTCTCAGAGTTCACTCAGCCCCACTTGCCTCACAAGATACCCAATGTGGGGAGAGTCTTAAGCTACTTGAAGACTCATGGAAGAGATAAACAGGGTATAAAACCCAACTCTTCTTCCTGAGGGAAGGCCTTCCTATGTCCTTCACTTCAAGAAGGACGTAGATAAAATTGAAAGGGTACAGAGGAGAGCGATGAGGATGATCTGGGGCCAAGGGACCAAGCCCTATGAAGATAGGGTGAGGGACTTGGGAATGTTCAGCCTGGAGAAAAGGAGGTTGAGAGGGGACATGATAGCCCTCTTTAAGTATTTGAAAGGTTGTCACTTGGAGGAGGGCAGGATGCTGTTTCCGTTGGCTGCAGAGGAGAGGACACGCAGTAATGGATTTAAACTTCAAGTACAACGATATAGGCTAGATATCAGGAAAAAATTTTCACAGTCAGAGTAGTTCAGCAGTGGAATAGGCTGCCTAAGGAGGTGGTGAGCTCCCCCTCACTGGTGGTCTTCAAGCAAAGGTTGGATACACACTTTTCTTGGATGCTTTAGGATGCTTTGGGCTGATCCTACGTTGAGCAGGGGGTTGGACTAGATGGCCTCTATGGCCCCTTCCAACTCTATGATTCTATGATTCTGTGATTCTGTCTAACAAGTCGAGAGGATATCTCCTTTGACTCTCCTTTTCCTTCCATTTTTCCCCCCGATGCATTATGCATCGCAACCAACAAGTTACATTTTCTCATGTTTATGAGGTAAAACTCATGTGCAGAAGCAGCAGCTCTTCTGAGGCATAAAACCTATGCAGTAGATGAAGGAAATGCTCTGTGTCTTTTTCATACTAAGTGTTCGCGGTTGGGGACGGTTTTGTTCAACAACAGTCCTTGAAATGCTCAAGTGCTTTGGAGATTTGGGGTTCTGCGTTGCTTCTCATAAAAGCAACTGTCCCCTTTTTCCCGCTCAAATAATGGTCTTTCGGAGTTCTGAGCATACAGTCTACAAATGCCTTTGTGTTGGTTCCCAAGTGCAATGTTGAGCCTGTTATTTAAATTAATGTTTTTGAGCTTGTTATGTAAAGTAGCATTTGAGGTCTCTCAGGCTTCAGTTCTGGTATGGTGAATAATTCAAAGCAGGACTCAGAGGGTATCTGTTCACTTTTCCTGTAGTCTTCAAAATCAAGAAGTCATTTAGTCATAAACATGCTAAGCCCTTCAAATCTTTGGTCTCCAAAAGTACTATTCAAATGGTGTTTCCAAATACAAATAAACAACGCTATTATTTCGGCGTGTCCGAGAAATGACGCCATTGTGATTTTCTAAAATACCTTCTTTGAAAGCATTTATTATCCACAAATCTCCTAATGAGCAACTATATCCATAGATTAAAGCAGTTAATGGGTTATTGTAGTCTTTGGGCACAATGAAACATTATTTGCAGTAAGATCTTAAAAGGTTAGGGAATAAGGATTTACTTACATAATACTGGTGCTGTTTTGAACTGTCACATAGCAGCTTTTTGCCTTATGATATTGTGAAGAAATGCATTTTTTCTTTGGAGGTTTGAAATGAGTGAAACTTTCACTCTGTGGGGTAAAAGTTTTTTTCCTCTCTGGGCAGAGAACAGGCTGGCAGAAAGGAAGTCAGTTCAATGGCTTTCAAGGCTTACCTCAGCTCACCTTCATACAAATGCTAATAGGTCCAGACAATGGAATGATCAAGCACTACCACCCCCCTTCCAGCAAGGGACAGAGATTTAGAATAATTCAATAGTAGAGACTTCAGGAAACAAATTTGTAGAGACTTCAGGAAAGGCCTCTTTGACCCAGCCTGACCTGGCTAGTGGGTGGGGTAGGTGGTAAAACCGAGAACAAAAAGGAAGATGTTCTCTTTGATGCTGAGCCCATCAGAGTAGACAGAACTCTTAACTGAGGCCTGGAGAAGGTGACCATTAGCCTTGTGATGACTTGGGCAGGTGAAGAAAGTGTCAAGGGAATGGAAACTCTATAGGGGTCTGTAGTTTCCTAAGCTAAGGAGGAAGAAGAAGAAGAGTTGGTTCTTATATGCTGCTTTTCTCTACCAAAATTAGTCTCAAAGCAGTTTGCAGTTGCCTTCCCTTTCCTCTCCCCACAACAGACATCCTGTGAGGTGGGTGAGGCTGAGAGAGCCCTGATATCATTGCTTGGTCAGAACAGCTTTATCAGTGCCGTGGCAAGCCTAAGGTCACCTAGCTGGCTGCATGTGGGGGAGTGCAGAATCAAACTTGGCTCACCAGATTAGAAGTCCGCACTTCTAACCACTACACCAAACTGTCTCTCCAGGAGCTTGACTTATATTCTAAGATTTGATAGGGCATTTATAAGGGTACACACTATATGGCCCTTCCCATTCAATTTTCCTTGGGAGAAGGAGGTGGTTCTGATTAAGTTATTTAATTTTTTTCAAATGTTAGAATCTAATATTTAATATTTAATGTTTGTTTTAAATGTCTACAATGTATATTAATTCATTTTTTTTAAATCCTATGTATCCTACCCTTAGCCTTCAGGGAAGAATGAGATGTAAATATAAATAATAAAATAAAAATAAATAAATAGAGAGACTGAAGAATTTAAATTTTAAAAAATCTTTAAACGGAAGCCACAAGGGGAAGGAGACATCTTATATAGGGATCCCAACACCGAGGAGCAAATAGTGGTGGTTGGTGTTCATTTGCTACCTCCTTACAAACAAACCGAAGGGACACATTAGAAGCTTCACACATCCATCAAACATTTTGTTAGATGATTTTCATAATGTTCCCAAAGCTCTCAAAGGGAGTCGTCTTTGACTAATTGCATTTAGCTAATAGGATTGAAAGTTTTTTTGAGGGATGGGTTTAGGGGGGAGCGACGTGTTCCAGCTGTGCTCATCTGGAGTGCAATCAAAGGTGCGTGCTCATTTCTCTGGCAATTTGGGTCAGAGTTATTTTAATGTTAATAAAAAACAAAATTGCTTTCCACTTCCTGCCTTTGTAAGAATTAATCAGGTGTGGGGGGGAATTAATCTCCAAAAATGGTTAATTAATGTAGAGTTTGAAGGTAAATGATGAGGAGAAATGAAGTTAAAATGAGCAATATGATTATTGGGTCAAATGAGGCTTAAGGAAACATTTTACGGGATTGATTCAATGGCATCAGAAGGCTCACATGCAGATTGGGGTCCTCTCTTCTTATCTATATATTTGACAGCTTCCCTGTGAGCTGTCGATGGCAATGGTTTTACAACTCTTTACACATCAACCCATCTTCAAAGGGACTCCTGTCTCCCTACCAGGGAACATCTTGAGTATGACAGACAAATCCAATAGGGGTGGCCAAACTGTGGCTCTTTGGATGTCCATGAACTACAATTCCCATAAGCCCCTGCCAGCATTATTAAGTGTCAGGGTACCTGACACTCCTGAGGGCCCATCAGGTAGGGTGTTAGTTGTCTTCATACAAACTGAGGTTTATTATAGTTAAAGATGTATTTATATGAGGGTACAACAGATTTTGAAAAAAAAGGACTTCGTTTGCATTCTTAAAGGAATATTCACATTATTTTGGTAAATATAGAGAGAGCGTATGTCTGATTTAATCAAGTTGGGTCATTTTGCACAGTGACCTTTGCTTTTTGTGTATGCAGCATTACACTGTGTATCCCCCCTAGTGTCTTTGTGGCCAGCTGGCCAGTGGAGGAGAAGAACACCCAAAACCAGGGGATACCCACCCCTATGGGGAGGGAGGGTATTTAAAAGGGTGTATTAAAAGTATTTAAAAAGGTGCCATATGGAGGATGGAGCAGAATTGTTCTCTCTTGCCCCAGAGTGACAGACCAGAACGAATGGAATGAAATTAATTCAAAAGAAATTCCATCTAAACATCCGGAAGAAGATCCTGACAGTTTCTCAGTGGAACAGGCTTCCTCGGGAGGTGGTGGGTTCTCCATCTTTGGAAATTTTTTAACAGAGGCTGGGTAGCCATTTGATGGAGAGGCTGATTCTGTGAAGGCAAAGGGGTGGCAGGTTACAGTAGACGAGCGATTGGGATTTGAGTGTTCTGCATAGTGCAGGGGGTTGGACTAGATGACCCATGAGGTCCCTTCCAACTCTATTATTCTATGATTCTATGATTCTATGAGGGGAGGGATGTCTAGCTCCCCTAATACCAAGGCTCAAGAGAAGCATGTCCATGAAAGGCCCCAGGTATCATCCCTGAAATCTCCAGATAACTAGATGGTGGTGAGAAATGCCACAGCTTTCCACCCAAGACCCTGAAGTTCTGCTGCTCATCAGAGTAGACAACAGAGATTGCCAGTGCTGAGTTGAGAAATTCCTGGCCATTTGAGAGTAGGGCATGAGGAGGACAGGGTTTGGGGACTAGAAGGAGCTCAGCACGCATGTGATGCCACAGATCCCCCCACCCCACCCCCTGAAGCTGTGATATCTTCCAAGTCAAGTGATCAGTGGTCATTCCAGGAGACCTCTAGCCCCAGCTGACAACCGTATAAGACAATCCTGACCCTGAAAAGCCTTGGTTCTGAGTTAGCATTAGGCAAGCCTTATAAGTGTGTTTCAAATGTCAGTAGCTCATTTCCACATTTTCTTTATCAAGAAGCTATTTTGTTTCTTTAGCGATAGATTTAGGTGGGTGACCATGTTGGTCTTAAATAGGGCTGTGCAAAAAAGCTCAGTATTTTTTTCCGGGTTTGGGTATGCTAAACCTGAAAAATATCAGAACCAAGTTCAAGTGCACTGGCACCTCTACAACCAAACAAGTTTTATTCAAGATACTAGAGACAAAGCCTGTTATCCTCAGGAATACAATGGGTGCCAGGATGCACACCTGCACTGTGGCCTTCCTTTGGGGCTGGCTACTTGGCAAAATCTCCTGTCTGCCCTTGGACTCTTGAGGCCCCACCTCCTATCCTCAAGAAACATATCTAAACCAGGGGTCACCAACCTCCAGCTGTGGCTTGGAAATCTCCTGGAATTGGACTATAGAGATCAGCTCCCCAAGGGAAAATAGCTGGGTTTTTTCTTTTGGTGGGGGGACTGTACAATGACAATTCATCTCCAGGCTTGCTTGCGAGGGGGGAACTCTGTGTCAGAGAGATTGCAGGACAGGTTGGGAGCTGGGGATTTGCTGGAATTGCAGGTCATTTCCAGGCAACAGAGATCAGTCTCCTTGGATCCCATGGAGGTGCAGGGATGCCAGGTTCCAGGTGGGAAACAAATAGAAATGTCGGGTGGCAGTAATTGCTAATAACAATAAACATCAAATAATTCTGAAACTTGTCACAGTGTCTTCCTTTAATGAAAATATTTAATTGATAGCAAAATTTGCTTAAAGGACTGAAAATGTTCTTTTCTGTTCAACATCAGAGTAAATAAAAAACAGTTGTATGTTACACTCAAACATGAAAACATTTGTTGGTAAAGAATTTACAGAGGGTTTCTCAATTACTGCCTCTGTCAGCTTTTCTCAACATTTTTACTATGGAGAACCCCCTGAAATATTCTTCAGACGTTGAGAAACCCCAGAACTGGGATCTCCAGGTCCCACCTGGAGGCTAGCATCCCCACCACTGGTCAGAACTCAAAGAATGAAAGCTCCTCTCCAGACTGCAGAGATCAGTTCCCCTGGAGGAAAGGGCAACTTGGGATGGGGATGGAGGGTTATGTTGCAGTCCCCTCTACACACTCAAACACACACACACACACACAGAACACAGAAGACAAAAACATTTATCCCTTCTCAAATTGCAAACCTTATTAACAAAACAATCATCTCTTAAAGTAGGAAATACCTGTCTCCCTCTAAGTTGAAAGAATCTCGCTATTGCACTTGCCTTGCGATTTGTGCAGGTTGATATTTGGTTCCAATATAGGGCCCATTTCAGAGAGTAGTGAAAATGGACTCCTAAATATTTAAAGTGGTGCACTTGCTCGATGGAATGTTCATTTATTTTCCATTTGGTGAGCTTCCTGGATTTAGAAAATACAACTATTTTAGATTTGGTAAGGTTGATCCGGAGTTGATTTTGATTGCAGTAGTTTGAGAAGACTTGGAGAAGGATTTTTAGGCCAACCTTGGTACAAGAGGAGGACCGCGTCATCCACGTACAAGAGGAGGGGGACTGGAGAGCTTCCCAGCATTGGAACATGGCAACGGATTCCTGTGAAATTTTCGGCCAGGTCAGATACATATAGGTTGAATAGATGTGGGGCTAAAACACAGCCCTGTTTAACACCTTTATTGGCAGGCATTCTGTCAGAAAGTTTCCCATCCCAAGGATTGTGGATTCGGCAGCCAGTATTTGTGTGAAGGCTATGAATAAGATACAAAAGCCTAGAGTCCATTCCCATTTCAGATAGTTTTTTCATAATCGTGTTCTTGGGATGGAGTTGAAAGCGGCTTGCAGATCGAGAAAGGCGGTATAGAGCTTGCCCTGTGGCACAGGTGTATTTTGCCGCTAGATGGTAGAGGGTCAGGGCGTGATCGAGAGTGGACTTTCCCGTCATAAAACCGATCTTTTCTGGTCCCACCTTGGTAGCTAACCACTCCACTAATTTGGATCCAAGATGGCTGGCATAGATTTTTCCAGGGACAGAAAAGAGGCTGATAGGTCTGTAGCTGGCTGGGAGTTTTGGGTCACCTTTTTTGAACATTGGGACAACTACCGATTCTTTCCAGGAGGCAGGAATGGAACCGGTGGAATTTATTTTGGTAAAAAGAGAAGCAAAGAGAGGGGCCCAGTAGGCAAATTTTTGAAAGATTTCTGGTGGAAGACCATCAGGGCCAGGCGCCTTGCCATGTCGGAGTTTGGAAATGAGTTCTCTGTTTTCATTTTCTTTGACAGGGGTCCAGTGGGGAGACCCGGATGTTAACAATTCTTTATTCCCATCAAGTGGCAGGTTGGAGTCGTAGAAAACTTTGGAAAAATGATCAACCCAAGATTCCATATTAATGGTGGGGTTTGGAGCAAATCGGGTGCCACCAAGGCCCTGGCCCATGAGTTGACAGAACACCCAATTGTCTCGAGATTGGAGAATTCATGTGAGGTTATCCCAGGTCTTGGATAGGGCTAGTTGTTTTTTTGGAGTTAATCAGGCTGTAAAATTTCTTTCTGATTTCGAAATATTCAGTGAACCCTTCAGGTGTGTTTATATGTTTACTATAACGAAACAATTTCCTCAGCTTTTGTTTCTCAATCCTGCAATGATTATCAAACCAGCAGTATGTAGAGTCAGTGGGGTGCGGTTTATAGCGGGAAGACCTGTTCAGGCACAGTTCAGCTGACTGAGTAGCAAGGGTTGAGTAGTTTAGAAGAGCGTCATTGATGGTATTGGCTGCTACCATGGACTGACAAAGCATTTTTGTCAAATACGTCATGAGCTCATTCCACAGATTTGGTAGACCATCTGTAAGAGATAATCTGTTTGGCTGTGGCATGAGTGGGCAGAGGTTCAGGGCAGTTTGGGCTTCTTAAGATTAAGGTTAGTGGGAGATGATCGCTCTCCGTGCATACGCCAACCTGAAAATTGATGATATTTCCTTTCAGGGTAGAGGGGATGATAATATAATCAATGACACTTGACCTGAACGTCTTGACCTGAACGTGAACTTGCCCAACAGGGTAGAGGCTTTTCCTGGCTGTCTGCACGCAATTGACCTGATTGGCCCTCATTGGCAGAGTGCAATTTAAACTGATGAGTAAACATTCCCAGGGTAGATGCTTTTTCTGGCTGTCTGCATACAATTTGACCTGATTGGCCCTCATTGTCAGAGTGCCATTTGAACTGAGTGGCTCTCACTTATGAGTAAACATTCCCAGGGTAGAGGCTTTTCCTTGCTTTCTGCATGCAATTTGACCTGATTGGCCCTCATTGGCAGAGTGCTTTCTCTCTATTTAGATCTGTCAAAGTGTGCATGCGCATAGAAGCTCATACCTTGAATAAAATTCGGTGGGTCTTGGAGGTGCTGCTGGGCTTGGACTTGGTTCTGTTGCTTCAGACCAACGTGGTTACCAACCTGAACGTTTCTTCTCAGGAGGACTGAAGGAGCTGTTCTCTGCTTGAGAACTGTATATGTTTCTGAAGTGTTACTGTGAATTTTAAAAGATAAATACTTTTATGATAATCAGGATGAGGCAACGATTCATTATTTGTATGCTCCTGTAATATCTTCTCGTTTACTAAGATATAGATGTCAGTTTGAGTAAAGGAGGTCTTCTCACTGCCAAGGGATACTTTTTTGGTCTGAAGTATCAGGGCAGAGAAATATGGCCATTGTTCCTTTCATGTGAGTTTAATAAATCTTATTTAGTTAGGCTTGGCATTATAATTTGTTATTGGAAGAGGGAATTCTATTTTCTTGTCAGGGGCATACATAATATATCCAGCCACACTTAGATGTGGTCAAAACTCAGGAATGGAACAGAGAGGGGAACAGAAAAGTGAGATTAAAATGTGTAGTCACTGTGCTATTCAATATTTAATGGGTGCAGGATTTGCGGTTTTCGCAAACACATTTATAACGGCAGACATGTCAATATTTTTAAAGGTCAAGTAGGATTCTTCACATTCCTCGTAATTACAATCTTCCGTCTCGAGAGAGCGTGACTCTCGGCTGTCTCATTCCGTAACCTTAACGCTGAAGTTCAGCTCTCTGTAGAATTCATCAAGAAGGATCTGACTTCGTCAAAAGAAAATTGCTAGAGAAATTTCACTTAATCAGCAATTTTAATATAAAAACCTATTATGGGCAGGCAAAATCATATCCCCCCCCCCCTTGTGTTAGGCACAATGCTGATATTTCTGTCTGATGGCTCAGGGCTTGTATATGTGCTTAGGTATTCCTAATATTGTGACAGAGATTGTGATTTAAAATATTCTCATTTTTTTAAACTTGATCCCTCTTCCCCTCAAGTTCTGCGTCTTTCCACAGAAAGAAGGGGTCATGGACAAATCATTAAATGGATTGATTTCTATTGGAATTTCTGTTTGACGGCTGGATTTCTTTGCAACACATTCCATTTTGGGTTTTCTGCTGTCAGACAAATCCTCTAAAGCACCAACCTCTGATTGTATTACCTGCTTTTTGTACCTGTACAATCGGTGGCAACTATTTTATCACAAGTACTGATCACTACTTTAGCAAAATTCATGGGCAGAGAATGCAATCACGCACAGACACCAAATCAGTAAGTCTCAACTGAAAAACCACAAACTGCTTTCCCCTCCTTTCCCCCATGCAACTGATAAATCTCAAACTGCTTTCTCCCCTTGTATAGTGCCTGGGGTTAGACTAGATAACCCAGGAGGTCCCTTCCAACTCTATTATTCTATACTAACAGCTGGAAGTGATAGTGGCAGACAGTTGGCTTGGGATGGCAGATTTTGAGAGATGCCAATGGAAATGGTCAGGCAGTCACCCTTTGCTCTTAAATCAGAGGAGAATAGACTATTGCAATCGATGATGAAGGCCTTCAATAATACGTAAGTACACTGAGCTTACAAAGTGATTATTGCCATAAGAATATGTAGATAAATAAATGATCATGTGGCGATTACTTACAATGTTGGTGAGTGTACTAAATTAGGGCTCAGTCATGTAAAGCAGGGGTAGTCAACCTTTGGTCCTCCAGATGTTCATGGACAACAATTCCCATGAGCCCCTGCCAGAAAACGCTGGCAGGGGCTCATGGGAATGGTAGTCCATGGACATCTGGAGGACAACAGGTTGACCACCCCTGACATAAAGGACAACATCAAAGTAAATATAATATTGCCAAACGAACAATATATTATTGTGGTTTCCCTACCTTTCTCCCCAGAGTGATACCCTCTTCCTGCAACAGATTTTTCCTTTGTACATTCTCCTTAATGCCATGTATAATTCTGTCTCTGAACAGAACATCTGCTAAGGTCCCTAAAGCACAGGTCTTGCCCAGAGGTTTTAGCTTTGCAGTATATTTCTCTATATGTCGGTCCATTTTTCTGCAGGCGTGTAAAAAATCTATGCCTTTCAATGTTCTCATTCTTTTTGGGCCTCTTCAGATCCTTGCGTTATTACACTGAACTTCATCTGTTCACCTCCTGCAAATTGGAAATGGTTATGAATTTCCACTACATGCATTGATATGGAGGGTTTTGCTTTATCAGGATTTTTCTTCAAACTCCTACAGCAACTGTATTACCGAAAGAAGCAGTCTCATAATTAGTTTGAGGAATTCACTTAAGGCAGGCTTTTCCAACCAGGGTTTCATTAAACCCTGGGGTTTCTTGATGCCTCTGAAAGGGTTTCCTGAATGGGTGGGGATTGCTTAATTTTATATTTAAATTTATATAAATTTCTATATTTGTTGTTGTTAGGAGCAAAGTCGTGTCCGACCCATCGCGACCCCATGGACAATGATCCTCCAGGCCTTCCTGTCCTCTACCATCCCCGGAGCCCATTTAAGTTTGCACCTCCTGCTTCAGTGACTCCATCCATCCACCTCATTCTCTGTCGTCCCCTTCTTCTTTTGCCCTCAATCGCTCCCAGCATTAGGCTCTTCTCCAGGGAGTCCTTCCTTCTCATGAGGTGGCCAAAGTGAGTTTCATCTTCAGGATCTGACCTTCTAAGGAGCAGTCAGGGCTGATCTCCTCTAGGACTGACCGGTTTGTTCGCCTTGCAGTCCAAGGGACTCGCAAGAGTCTTTTTCAGCACCAGAGTTCAAAAGCCTCAATTCTTTGATGCTTGGCCTTCCTTATGGTCCAACTTTCACAGCCATACATTGCAACTGGGAAGACCATAGCCTTGGCTAGATGCACTTTTGTTGGCAGGGTGATGTCTCTGCTTTTTAGGATGCTGTCTAGATTTGCCATAGGTTTCCTCCCCAGGAGCAGGCGTCTTTTAATTTCTTTGCTGCAGTCCCCATCTGCAGTGATTTTGGAGCCCAGGAAAATAAGATCTGTCACTACCTCCATTTCTTCCCCATCTATTTGCCAGGAATTGAGAGGGCTGGATGCCATGATCTTCGTTTTCTTGATGTTGAGTTTCAAGCCAACTTTTGCACTCTCCTCCTTCACCCGCATCAAGAGGCTCTTTAGTTCCTCTTCACTCTCTGCCATTAGAGTGGTATCATCTGCATATCTGAGGTTGTTGATATTTCTCCCTGCTATCTTAATCCCAATTTGTGACCCATGTAACCCCGCCTTTATCATGATGTGCTCCTCATACAAGTTAAATAGGCAAGGCGACAGTACACAGCCTTGCCAAACTCCTTTCTCAATTTTGAACCAGTCAGTGATTCCACTGATATATATATGTTAAAAATTATCAGGTGATATAGGCATACATGGTCATGTTGACCTGACCCCCCCCCCCCCATGATTGGCTTGAAGGGGAGTGGTCCTGTGTGGGCATATACATAGCTATGCTTTGCAACCATATTATATACCATTGCCCACCCCTGGAGTTTCTCAAAGCCTGAAGAATGTTTCAGGGGTTTCTGAATGTTAAAAATGTTGAGAAATGCTGGTTTAAGGAGATAGAATGAGAGGTGGATGACTGGAATCTCCACCAATGTTTACAAGGACTGTTCCCTAAGAAAACCACTCTGAGATGCAAAGGAGAGTGGTATAAAAATGTAATAGATAAATATAAATAATAAAATAAAATTATCAAAAAAACCCAGTCAGATGTTAGACTGGAAAAGCTTTTATTAAGGGGAAATAAGGGGAAACGGTTTTTATTAATGTGAATACACTGTAAAATATACACACACAACTAGCTAAGAGAAAATGAGGAAGGAGAGGGGAGAGAGAATTTTTGGGAAAGCAATGTTAACAGTCACAAGTTGAAGAGGTCCATGGAGGCAGCAATGGGGAGAAGCAAAAGCAGTACCCCATGCAAGTACAGATGTGCAGAGAGTCCAAGAAAAAATACATTGGTGGTTGTGCTCTTGATATAGGGAGAATAGGGCAATCTAACATATTAGTGCCCCCCCCATCCCAATAACATGATAGGATCTTCTGACAATGACCGTGATAGCTTTGCTTGAGATGAATGATAGGTGCTCAAAGTTCTTTATGGCCCTCTGAGTATCAGATGGGAAAGCTATCAAGTTTGGGAAAAGTGTTTACTGCCTAATTAGAATACATGGATGCAGGGGATGTAAGACTGGAAACTGATGAAATTAGTTGCAAGTTCTTGGGAGACCTATTGTCCCTGGGGTGGGGGGAGGCCATTAGTAGATCAGTTGTTCCTTTCCATACATTCTAAGCTACAATGATCAGATTTTTCCATCCATTTTATTTCACTTTGGGCCTTGCAGTTCATTGGTTTATGATATTTGAAATAATATTGACAGGAAAAATATTTATGGCTTTCTATCTATAAATTGTCTTTCAGTGTATAGTGGTGTGGAGGAGGTGTCCACTAAAAGCTGGATACAGCTCAATCTTTGCCTAATGTTTCTCCAGTTTTCTGCAACATCACCACATATCTGCCCACTGGATGGTGGCTACAAAAAATCCATTGTTGCCATTTTGCTGCTGGTTTGCAACTGGGCCTTAAAACCTTGGATGGAACTCTTTTGGTCCACAGTATTCAGCTGCTTCTATTCTTCTTCACATATCTCTTTCGCATTCTATTTCTGGCTTTATGGAATAAGTTAGAGTTCAATCTTGTCAGGGATCCACCAAAACAAAAAATTAAATGCCATTGTTCAATTGCCAAACAAGCACAGTATTCCCTTACCTTCCCTCAAGCTGATTCTGCACAAGGGGAAATGGCTGGGTGGGTGCTGATATGGTAGCAGAGCTAATCCCTGCTTCCACATGATATCACTGCCATCCCAGCCTTCTCCTGGGACTGGCTCAATTTAGGGCTCCAATGCCCTGCGTTAAGGAAATGTGGATATTTTCAACATTTTGTCACCGTGGGCACCACTGGCTGCTATGCCGGGCCAGGCCTGTGTGGAAGTGGAAGAGCTAGGCCTTCCAGGCCCAGCTCCTCCCTGCTTGCAGCATGCCAGCAGGGACAAAAAATGCCCCGGTCAGCTCTGCAGTGATTCACAGTGCTGCAGGGCTAAACGGTATTTGGGCATTCCCTTCAGTGCTAATGCGTGAGCTAAGCACAGCTATGTGGTGAAGCTCTCTGATTGATTGGCCTGTCTTGTTGTGACCATCTTTTTTGAAAATAGATGAACCATTTCCGCTTATTCAATGGCTGCCATCTTGGCAGAGCATTAAAAGACCTCTGCATGTCAACTGCCTCTCTTCCTCCAAATGGAACCCAAGCAAATTCTGATAGCAACAGTTCCCCGGAAGCTTCTCTCCCCACAACAGACATCCTGTGAGGTAGGTGAGGCTGAGAGAGCTCTGAGAACTGTGACTGGCCCAAGGTCACCCAGCCGTCTGCATCTGGAGGAGCAGGGAATCAAACCCGGCTCACCGGCTTAAAGACTGCTGCTCTTATCCAGGACACCACGCTGGCTCTAGGTGACCTTGGGCTTGTCACAGTTCTCTCAGAGCTCTTTCAGCCCTACCTCCCTCACAGGGTGTCGGTTGTGGGCTGAAGAAGGGAAAGGTGTTTGTAAGCCGCTTTGGGACTCCTTTAGGTAAAGCGGGGTATAAAAAAAAGCCAGCTCTGCTTCTCTTCTTCTCTCTTTACTTTGTACATAGCTCGAGTCAGGAAGATGAGAGAACCTGCAGTTCACCCATCCCGTCACTTTAAGGCTTTTCATTGCCTGTTCAGAAAAACACAGCGGCATGGAGTCAGTGTGCCCTAAGATATTGTTTGGGCTGCACGATAATGATAATGATGTTCTTGGCAGGGAACTGGCAGTTAGAAGTTCCTGAAATAATAGCCTCTTCTCAGTTCGGTTGCCATGGAAGTTTGTGATGAAGTTTTGACTTAATTGGATGCACCAATGATATTCTTTAGCCGGCTGTGGCCAATTGCATTTCGTAGGGTGTGCTTTGTCTTCTGAGATATTATATATCAATAGGAAAACAATATTCTTTGTCCGACTTTCGATGCGCCGTTTGGCCTTTTTGCAGAGCTATAAAAATAAATGTGTTCTTTCTCATGCTGGCATTGGTTGTTTGAGTTTTGTCTAATGACAGGCAATGGGCCCGATCCATTAAATGGTTGGTACCAGTGTGGGCTGCTGCCGTCCTAAAATCGCAATGTACAATCTCTCCCAGCAATCTGTTTGAAAATGTCAATGTTTCCATGCAGAGACCCCAATGCCTTCTGCACCTTCTGCTTGCTCCAGATGGAGAGGATATCCAGTATCTCATGCTCTAGCCAGGAGACTCCACAAGCGCTACGAGCTTTGCTGGCCATTGCCATATCGTTCCACATAAGTAAGCCAGAGCCAAAGAATAAATATCTTCTGAGTAAAATGGCACCAACAGGACTGTAAGTAACACATTTTCCATACTTGCAAAGCTTCCACCTTCAGCTGGAGTGGATTCTGTTGGATAGCTAAACTGTAAGAACCCTAGATTGGCTATGACTTGGCTACAAAGGAATTCTTTGCAGTGTGATTGGCCACTGGGATAAATGGGAGCCCCACAATTTCATCATATGGCGGAAGACATACTACCACTCCAGTGGCTGTTCTCCTTGAAGTTAGGTAAAGGTAAAGGTATCCCCTGTGCAAGCACTGGGTCATGTCTGACCCTTGGGGTGACGCCTTCTAGCGTTTTCATGGCAGACTCAATACAGGGTGGTTTGCCAGTGCCTTCCCCAGTCATGACCGTTTACCCCCCAGCAAGCTGGGTACTCATTTTACCGACCTCGGAAGGATGGAAGGCTGAGTCAACCTTGAGCCAGCTGCTGGGATTGAACTCCCAGCCTCATGGGCAAAGCTTTCAGACGGCTGCCTTACCACTCTGCGCCACAAGAGGCTCATATGTCACCTTGAAGTTAAGTTTGGAATTAAATATTTGTAATCATCCCTACAAAATGGACAATTCACAACATTAAATATGAGTGATTGGCTAAATCTCAAGTCCTGAATAACTGAATAATTGCAACATGTTGTTTTTAGGATTGTGACTGTTCTTATATATATACTAGTGACCAAGGCCATTCAGGAATACAATGGGCACTAGATAAGGAGGTGGGAGTGGAAGACCTCTTTTTTCTTCTGCTCCTTGGTTTCTCAAGGACCAGAGATTAAGCGAAAGATAGAGAATTTCCCACCAGGTCCAGGTATCAAATCAAATTATACCGTTGTTCTAATAAAAAGGAATTTTTTCCCAGAGAGAAAGAAAATGTAATTTAAACAGTGGGATGAGTAGAATAAATTTATTTTTCAGTGACTATGATTTTCATTCCCTGTAGCAGAATTTGTCATCCGGCAATTAGCTTTTCAAAATAACCTGTGATTGTTAAATCTAGCTTTTCATATTAACAGAAGAATAAGAGAAATGTAAAGCTGATGCTGAATGTTCAAACGAGCGGAAGAAACTGTTCTCCATGGTGTATGCCATACAGGCGCGATACCTTCACACTGTACAAAAATAGCCATCTGAAGATGGGCTGAGATGATAACAGCAATTTAACCAAAATGATCAAAACATGAAATGGGGCTTTATTTACATGTATTGAAGGTGATAGCATCTCAAAACATACTCAATGCTATGCTTAACGTTTAAGGTCTGATTCTGTTGCTGCTGTCTTTCTGCAAACATTCGGTTCAATATTTCAACAAAAAGGAGACTCGAGTTCTTCTTGAATCATAACCAGTTCAAGAAAGTTAGATGCTTGAGATTCAGCCATTTCAAACTCACATATTCCTACCAAAAATAACAGACTGGATAGAAAAGTTTGGAGAACTGATCAAAATGGCAAAGCTTACTAATCTAGTTAATGGAAGACCAGCAGAAGAATTTGAAGAACATTGGGGGTATTTCTCACAATATTTAGCCAGGTAGGTATATATGTATTAACTAAATATGTATTAATATTTACCCAGATAGGCATATATGTATTAACAAATATGTTGGTAGGGTGAACTGACTTGTTATGGAACTATCATCTTTTGTTCTCTCTTTTTTCTGTTATTTTCTTTCTTAAACTAAAAGACTGGAGCTATCCAGCATTAAAAATTATAAAAAGAATGGACATATTCCGAACAATTTTTCACCATGTCTTATTATGATACTTGATTGACTGTCAGATTCTTCCTAGCTTCTTGGCGATAGTGTCTGAAGATCTCCCAAAATTGCAACTGACCTCCCAACTTTTTAGATCAGTTCCCTTGGAGAAAATGTATTCAGAAGCTAAACTCTACGGCATCAAATCCTTGCTGAACTCCTTCTCAAACTTCACCTACACAAGATATTCTGAACTGTTTTTTTCCGCTGTGGATCCTGCTGAATTCAGATCAATTTGGACTCAGGTTCTCCTCGTTTCCCTCCCAATTGAAACAGAAAGTGTTCTGCACTTGATTGGAGAAGCTCAGAGCAGGGGAGCAGTCTCTTTTTTGAATGGGGAGGGGAGGGGGGGATTGGAGACAGCAGAGGAGGGGAAAATAAATCCAAGAGGCAAATCTCTACTGAGAGAAGTTAGGGCTTCTGGAGCGCAGTCACTTTAAGACAAGCCTTGCAATCGGGAACCAGGAAGTCTTTGAACTGATGCCCTGGCCAATCAAGGAAGACTGCTTTGCTCCAAGGTATGAAGAAGGAAGTTAATGTGCAAAAATCAGAAATCTGCACACTTACTGATGGCGGTTTCTGAAATATCAAGGCTTATATCCACTTCTGGATATCGTGAGGGAAAGGTAGGGTCACTCTGGATCAATGATGCATGTTGCAGAGGGAAAATTGAAACTGCCCAAAATCAAAATGGAAATCAAATTCAGTGTAGACGGGAGGGATTTATTTGAGCTGGGAATGGGTAAAAAGCCCCGTGCAGACTATATGGCAAATAACATCCTCACATTCCTTACCTGTCTGCCAGACAATCCTTAGATCTCCTGGCTATGTTACACACATCATACAATAAATAAATCTCCCCAAGGTGTACTCCCAAATCTTCATATAGTTCCCTTCCCAAATTTGGCAGCCTTTCCAGGCCCCCCTCAGTGTTGTTAGACACCATCACAAGTCAGAAATCTGTGAGACTAGAAAGTGGACCAGCCCTTTGCCAAAAGCGTCACGAAGATGATAAGAATGGAAATGATGACAGAAGCATCAGGGGAAGAACATGGGAAGGTATCAAGCTGACATAACTTTTCTGCTGGTATGTCTGATCTTGCCAGGTTTCAGCCTGTAGGAACAGGAGACATGTCCAAATTCTTTTGTCAGCCTGAAGGATATATTCCCCCCTACCCCAATTATGATTAACACCACCTTGTCAAAGAGAGGAAATTTAACATTGCAATAATAGCCAGTAATAAAACAGTCCTTCAGTACCCAGGAGTCCCTCCATGGTAGTTTCATGTTCACTGGAGGCAATCACTGACAGGTACAGGCCAAGGACTGCCAGTCACTCAGAAGTACCTGTCCTGCCCTCGTTGGACATGGCTTATTAGGTTTTATAAAAATGATCAGTGAGTGATTTGGGAGTCAAGAGGCATGTTATGGCTTGTACCACTTCCTGAGGAGCCCTCGTCCTTTCTCTCTTTCTCTCTTTCTCGCCCCTCCCTCTCGGCAGACTCGAGCACTAAATTCAGTTCCACCCGAACAGTCAAAAGCGTGATGTTTAAAAGGCAAAATGTAGTCTTTCTGGATTTTCCAAAATCATGTGGAAGTTCCCTAATCACCTTCTTTTCCTTCCTGCTCGTCAGCCTGGTAATGTGTTTTGTTTTCAGTTGTGTTTAAATTGTCCCACCCTACTCCCGTCTGCAGATGATACCACTCTAATGGCAGAGAGCGAAGAGGAACTAAAGAGCCTCTTGATGCGGGTGAAGGAGGAGAGTGCAAAAGTTGGCCTGAAACTCAACATCAAGAAAATGAAGATCATGGCATCCAGCCCTCTCAATTCCTGGCAAATAGATGGGGAAGAAATGGAGGTAGTGACAGATTTTATTTGTCTGGGCTCCAAGATCACTGCAGATGGGGACTGCAGCAAAGAAATTAAAAAACGCCTGCTCCTAGAGGAGATCAGGGACTGCTCCTTAGAAGGCCAGATCCTGAAGATAAAACTCAAATACTTTGGCCACCTCATGAGAAGGAAGGACTCCCTGGAGAAGAGCCTAATGCTGGGAGCGATTGAGGGCAAAAGAAGAAGGGGATGACAGAGAATGAGGTGGCTGGATGGAGTCACTGAACCAATCAGTGTGAACTTAAATGGACTCTGGGGAATGGTAGAGGACAGGAAGGCCTGGAGGATCTTTGTCCATGGGGTTCTGATGGGTCGGACACAACTTCGCACTTAACAACAACAACAAAAATCCCTTATGACACAAAAGGATAACTGAACCAGCTTAATGGTGCTCCCTTCCTTCTGGTTTATAATTTGGCCTCTTCTTCTTTTTCTTCAATCTAATCTTTAATCTAAACTCTAATCTTTATGCAAGTCAGAGACTGAATGATTTGAATTGTCATCACAGACGAGACTGGACTCGAGTGCACAATTTTGTATTTGTCTGATGCAGGGAGCCATAGCACTTCTTCCTCTCTTCATTTGCTGGTCTGTCATGGGGGCATGGCAGAACAATGTGATTTCAGCAGTCCCTCCTCAGAAGGCAGGGAGCACAGCAATCTGCACGGTTCCCCCTTGGAAAGGCAGGAACTTGGGGAGTGATTTCAGTGGCCTCTCCTTCAAAGGTAGGTAGCCATTGATTTCAGCAATTGCTAGCCAGGATTGCCTACCTAGCTCAGCAATCCCATCCTCATCACCAATATTAAATAGTGGGTTCAGTAAGCCATGGAAACCCTCGTGTCCAAAACATCAGCGCTTTTTGTGATAGCCAACAACTGAACAACTAAACAGCCCTCCACCAGAACTTATATGCAGTTGAGGGGTTCCCACCAAAGTCTTTGATTAACCCTAAGTGGAGCCTCCTGACTGGACAAAACAGTAACCAATAGCAGACTGGATCCTGCACAACAATGAAGACAATTCGTGCAGCCTCTATGTTCACACTGGCTTCCCTGCTCCTTTTCTCTGCAGATCCGCATACCCAACAGTGACCTTTCTTTGTGAGCTGGGGTAGGAGGAGGCATCATGGTGCACCTGTTGAATTTCCTCCTTGAAATCTTTTGAATGAGCTCTGTACGATGGACACTGAGCCTGGTGAACTTCTCTTGTATTTCACACAACCTTCACACATATATTATGATGCAGTTGTTATTCAGAAGCTACATCTAGTGCTTGTATACCAGTTTAACCAGTTTACAGTTTTGAGACTTGCTTCTATTTGCAGTGTTAAGGGATTTGTCATTTGTAGGCTTGCCCTAAGATCACATGACCTTAGTTTGTTCTAGAAGAAATCATAGTGATTGCTGTTCATATTGGAATTGTTTCCTTATTTATTTATATATATGTGGAACATGAAGAAGCGTTGATTTCTATGTGCTGCTTTTCTCTACCTGAAGGAGTCTCAAAGTGGCTTACAGTCGCCTTCCCTTCCTCTCCCCACAACAGACACCCTGTGAGGGAGGCGAGGCCGAGAGAGCCCTGAGATTACTGAAGAAAAAGAAGAGTTGGTTCTTATATGCTTTTCTCTACCCGAAAGAATCTCAAAGCAGCTTACATTCACCTCCCTTTCCTTTCCCCACAATAGACACCCTGTGTAATAGGTTAAGCTGGGAGTGCCCTGATATTCCTGCTCGGTCAGAACAGCTTTATCAGTGGTGTGGCGAGCCCAAGGTCACCCAGCTGGCTGCATGTGGAGAAATATTAATCCCTCCCCACCTCCAAGGGGCTCTTTACTGGGTAGGGAGGCCTCGACTGTGACACCATGATGCCACTGACAACATAGTGACATCACTTCTAATGCAGCCCAGTACTGACATCATCACAACACAGGTGGTTGGGTGCAACCACAAAATGGCTCCCACTAGAAGCGAAGCTATACACAAAGCCTCTGTGCATGGGAGGGGTTAATTTTTTTAAAAAATACACTGGGAAAGTGGTGTGAGAGAATCAAACTAACACTGTGGTAACAACCGATGCTGCAAAAATTAAATGTACCCAGCCAATTGGATTGCCGTGGCCACTTGGAACGCCTTCCTGGGCAAATGCATCTCCTGGCCCTTCTGAAAACATTTGGTTTGTTTCAGGAAATGTGTTAGAGGTCAGCATGATGCCCATGGGGACAATGTTATGGACCCCTCACCTAGGGTGTTACCCAAGGCAATGATGTCACTTACAAATTGCTCTGGAATTGATGTGATGGGGTTAGCAGGAGCAGACTGCCCCTCCCCTGTTCCCCTTCATTTTTCTTCCACCACCAAGCTGAGTGGGGGCGAGGAGAGATGTTTTCTTCCATTTATCCTGTAAACTCTTTACCACATAGAGGAGGAGGAGGAGGAGGAGGAGGAGGAGGAGGAGGAGGAGGAGGAGGAGGAGGAGGAGGAGGAGGAGGAGGAGGAGAACAACAACAACTACAACAACTACAACAACAACACTGTGTGACTTGTCCAAGGTCACCCATCTGGCTGCATGTGGAGGAGGAGTGGGGAATCAAACTCAGCTCTCTAGACTAGAGGTCACCACTCTTAATCACATCCCCAAGCTGGTTCTGAGAAGAGATGCGTTGGTAAAGAAGCAAACAGGTTTCACACAAATCCATTGTCTGGTACCACATTGGGGGTCATGTCAGTACACAAAGTCATGGGCCAACGATGGTGTATGAGGAGCATTGGGATACTTATTTTCCTGACCCACTTCCTAAAATAGCAGGACTTGCAATGATATGATTTTGCTAGTTCCGGAACCCATGCAGTGCAGAGCAGGGGTAAAAAAAAAAA
Source organism: Paroedura picta (assembly GCF_049243985.1). Taxonomy (NCBI): domain Eukaryota; kingdom Metazoa; phylum Chordata; class Lepidosauria; order Squamata; family Gekkonidae; genus Paroedura; species Paroedura picta. The sequence goes on along the minus strand of NC_135370.1, from coordinate 27,594,447 downwards.
AAAAACGTCAGTTTTATAAATAATAGGTTGTTCTGGAGAAGGTTATTTGGGATGCTTGCCAAGATTGTAAAGGAAAAGATAGTGTTGTGAAATAAAAAACAGATAAATAATAAATTAGGTCTACATTCCAAACTGCAGGGTAATCTAGCATTTTCTCGTTTGAAACATTCTGTGGTGTGAATATTGTGTGTGTGTGTATGCACTATATATACTTGGAGATATACGGCATAAAAATGTAATAGTTGACTTAACCTATAAAGAGTTTTCTAATCAGTTAGTTCTTGACAGAAAGGAGAATTTGTATCTCACTAGAAAATTTATTTAGTTTCCCTTTTCTTTTTAATTTTCAAAGTCCAGTTTGCCTTGACGTTATGGCATACGTTTCTAGAACTTTGTGCAGAAAAGATGCCAAGACTAAATAAATGGAGATATTGATTTATCTTTGTGAATCTTCTGTGCTGTATTTGGATGACTCAAGCTAGCATAGCTAGACACAGATGCAAAGAGGGGTGTTGTGGATTAGCTGCTTATTTTCTCTTGAGTTCAATGGATTTAGAAGGGCATAACTTAACTTAGGATGGCACTGTGAACATGAGATTAATTCTCTGGGTATGATTAGTGTTAAAGGTAAAGGTAAAGGTATCCCCTGTGCAAGCACTGGGTCATGTCTGACCCTTGGGGTGACACCCTCTAGCGTTTTCATGGCAGACTCAATATGGGGTGGTTTGCCAGTGCCTTCCCCAGTCATTACCGTTTTACCCCCCAGCAAGCTGGAGACTCATTGTACCGACCTCGGAAGGATGGAAGGCTGAGTCAACCTTGAGCTGGCTGCTGGGATCGAACTCCCAGCCTCATGGGCAGACAGCAGACAGCATTTCTGCTGCCTTATCACGCTGTGCCACAAGAGGCTCATGATTAGTGTTAGAGGAAGTAAAAAAGGATGCATATGTGGCCATGGTTGAAATGGAAAATGGTCAGGGCCAGAAAACTGCAGAATCTTGAACAGGATTTTGCAAGGATCATTTCACATGTTACAAAATCACAACGTTACCCAGTTGAGAGCCAGTGTAGTGTAGCAGTTAGGGGTGCTGGACTAGATTGTGGGAGACCTAGGTTCAGATCCCCATAGGCCATGAAAGCTCTCTGGGTGACCTGGGGCCTGTTACACTCTCTCAGCTTAACCTACCTGATGGGGTTGTTCTGAGGGTAAAATGGAGTAGTGACAATGTAAGCTACTTAGGATTCTTATCAAGGACTGTTTGAGCAGTGGGAACTTCACTGCCTTGGCTTCTGTGTGGGAGCACAAATCTGGGGTGGACATGGTGCTCCAGGCCATATGCTCCCCTGTGCAGGAACAGAAAGAGACAGGGCAACCTGCCCTGACTCAAACTCCAGCCTGCAGTCCAATATGAAGCCTTGAGGGCAGAAACAGTCAGGAAGAGAAGTGGTATACAAATAGAAGGAAGGGGGGAGGGAGGAATTCAGTCCTTGTGTCCACTACAAGGAATTTGATCAGACATACTCACCTGGGATTCTATGCTTTAAACTTAATTCTAACATATGTGTAGGCAGAATTCTGGTTGGAGTCACAGCATGTGGGAAAATGTGGTTTAAGCCTCCCATCTTGAATCATGCCTGAAACAAAACAGCCTTAGACAGGAGAAAGGTACGTATCCTGGTGGCTACATGTAGGTATCCCCACTGGTCAATTTGCAGTACTTGGCAGCGATCAAGGATTGGAAGAATGGCACAATGGGAAGGCCGTAAGACACCTGACCCTGAATGTTGTACTCCTGATCCAAATCGTGTCCCCGTGCACCTGAGAATCCAGTTCTGAGCGCAAAACTCCCAGGGGACATTTAATTGAAGGACTTTGTGATGCGGGAATGGATGCAGGAGGACCTGAACATCTGGAAGAGACAATGCACGATAACCCTGAATATTCCCATGCTGCCTCTGACCTTCTGGAAAATTCCGTGCAATGTGGGATTGGCAACACTGCCAGGGAGCGCTCTTTGCTGAGAGGCAGGGACACTGCGCTCCATCTCTCAGCTGTTCCTGTTTCTTCTACACTCCTTGTAAACTAGTGTGCTTGAAAGGGACAGCAGCAATCTGTGTGTGGACTGTAGCCCTCAAGCCCTCTGCTGTGTAAACAAGATCTAAACTTTAAAACAAACATTCTGCCCACAGGTAAATGCTTTCTTGACCTAGCACAGGGTAGTGGGAATCACGATCAAGACTCATTGACTTATGGGGTGGGATCTGTGGGGTTTTCAAGGCAAGAGACATTCATTGTCTACCACTGTGTCCAAATCCTGATACTCTTTGGAGACCTCCCCTCCAAATATTAGCCAGGGCTCCCCCGGCTTAGCTATCAAGATCTAACAAGATTGGGTTAGTCTGGGCTATCCAGATCAAGGTAACCTGAGACGTAGTATAGCTCCGTTTTCAAACATTTACCTCATGTATTGGCTACTGCGTAGGAGCAGACTTGACCGCAATGTCAATGATACTCCTAGCTTGTTACAGAGGTATCATTTTAACTTGGCTGTCTCAAATGCCTGTCAGGCAAGTGCTCCTTCTCTTCCAGTCAGGATCAACATTTAGAACAGAACCCTGAGGAGAAATGAAGGCTGGCTGCATTGTGCTCGTTTCCATCTTGGGCACGATATATATGTCTGGTTTCACTTGCTTACAAATTAAAACACCGAGAAGTCAAGTGACGAGAAGCGTTCTTGCAATTAGAGCCAGACGGCTATATCTGAGACACTTTGTAGAGCAGGGGTAGTCAAACTGTGGCCCTACAGATGTCCATGGACTACAATTCCCAGAAGCCCCTGCCAGCAAATGCTGGCAGGGGTTTCTGGGAATTGTAGTCCATGGACATCTGGAGGGCCGCAGTTTGACTACCCCTGTTGTAGAGCTTGAAGCTCAGCTCATTCTGGATTGGGGATGTTCAAAAATCCAGGGACATACCTAGCATTTTTGATACCTTGGGCCAGTCACAATTCTCTTAGAGCTGTTCTCACAAAGCAGTTTAAGAGCTCTCTTGACCCCATCTACCATACAGGGTGTCTTTTGTGGGGAGATGATGGGAAGGTGATTGTCAGCACTTTTGAGTCACATGAGGCCAGCTGGGTGACCCTTGGTTGGTCATGATCCTCTCAGGGCTCTCTCAGCCCCACCTGCCTCACAAGGTGCCTGTTGTGGGGAGAGGAAAGGAAGGTGATTTTCAGCTGCTTTGAGACACAAGAGGCGTGCTTGGGTCAGACTCAGTCCTCTTAGAGCTCTCTCAGCCCCACCTGCCTCACAGGATTTCTGTTGTGGGGAGAGGAAGGACAAACGATCATAAACCATTTTGAATAGGAAAAAAGCAGAACATATTGTGTTTAATTACATTTTAATGTCTTTTTGCGGTATTTTATTGTAGTGAATCTTGTAAACAGCCGCGAGACATTTGATATATTTATATTTATATTTATATTTATATTTATATTTATATTTATATTTATATTTATATTTATATTTATATTTATATTTATATTTATATTTATATTTATATTTATATTTATATTTATATTTATATTTATATTTATATTTATATTTATATTTATATTTATATTTATATTTATATTGAGAGACACAAATATAAATATAAATATATAAACACCAACAACTTATAAAACAGGGCATAAAAAACAATGTATCTCCTTCTCTTGGGCAAACTGTAAGCAATTATCCTGGTTCAAGCACTCCCCCAGGTAATTACTCTGCAGAGAGATGTTTATGGGATGACAAACACAAATCACAAGAGAGATAAGAGGGGATTGTGCCTGATCTGACATGCTGGGGGCAAACTTGGGCAATTTCTGCACATCAGTAAAAATAGTGTTATGCCAGCTGAATGGTCATATGGTGCCTCCCAGCCTCTCCTTACCTTTTTGCTGTCTTCCCTTTGTCTGCCTTCTTTTCACACATCTTACCTTCCACATCTACTTCTGGAAATGGCAGAAGAGAGCAGTGCACCTTATATGCGACTCATTTTTTGCCTGTCAATCAATCCAGGCAACCAATCTCCTTTCTCCATGTTTTAAAGTCCTGTGATTTTTTTAAAAATCATATTTCTCTGTTGAAATGCCTATGCATAGAATCATAGATGCATAGTGCTTTTTGAATGCTACCCCTTATGAGATCACAAGATCTTTGATACTTTTTAAAATTAATCTCATTCCTGATTTGGGCAGCGAGGGGAGGGGAGAGAAAACTTTAGAGAGGCACACTTTGGGTTATAGCTTTTAAAAAATATTATTTTATTTCTGGCTTGTCCACTTATTTGTTGCTCCAGAAAGTTAACCATTTTTAAAACAAAATTCCCATCCCTGGGAACAAGGGAGAGGGAGGCGGGTGTGTGGGCAGGATAAGGCAGGTGCCTATAGCATGTTTGAGCCTCCATAACTCCCTTCTGCTGGTTGCCTGCTGGTTACTCTCCTTAGCTAGCACTAAATAAGTTATGTGATTCCCCAACTCATGCTTTAAAATGGAGGATGTAGCCAGCCGATTACTGCCCAGATGTGGATGTTGGCAACGTCATATGGAAGGTCCAGAATACAACGACTACATTAGGTAAGCATTTCACTACATTTAATGGATGCAGAAATGTCCTTGGGGTTCACCTCAGACCCAACAGTTTGACATGTGAGAGGTACATGGGAGCAAATAGCAGGAATAAGCCCTGCTTGTGACTTCCTTTCTTCCCTCCGGCTTCAGGGGTGTCCTTTGTCTCTCAGGGGCTTGCCTTAGTCCCCTGGTTGGAGAACTGGCCCTATGTGTACAGCCAAATGGTCCGGGAGTGTTGGCAGCGTTTGACTATGCAAAGAGGATGGAGCACCAGGCTGCTTAAAAGAACGGCACAGTTTCATTAAGAAGAGAAACAAACTTTGTGTAGAAAGAGGAAAGGAGAGAGAGATTCCTGTTATCTGCAGTCATTTTTCCTGTTGTTCCGGAGGCAAACATGGAGAAAGTGTACTCAAAGGAGCAGGAAGTCTTCCACTGAGCCAAACAGAACACAAAGTAGATAATTTGAGGGGGGGAAATCAGGAAGTTCCTGCTGTAATCATGCTAATGATTACATCTCTCCCAACACCCCCTGCAGGACACTCTTGATAGTCTTCTCCATCATGCACACTGCAGATCTTGCATATTCCAACATGGGGTGCCAGAGGTTGCCTCGCACTGGTCCTTATCCCCTGTTTTTCTAAAGTGACCACAAGGTTGAATTCTATGCAGATTCAGTCAGCCTTTCTGGATTTGCAGGAGGGGTGTGGGCTTAGTGGTTGAGCATCTGCTTGGCATGTAGAAGGTCCTGGATCCAATGCCCAGCATCTCTGATTGAAGGGACTAGAAACAGGTGATGGGCAAGACCTCGGTCTGCTTGAGACCCCAGGGAGCTGATGTCATTCTGGGTAGACAACTGTAACCTTAGTGGACTGATTCCATATAAAGCAACTCTTAAGTGTGTTCACTTCTACAATAGCCTCCACACCTCACTACTTCCACAAGAGGCTGACCTAGATTTATGTCCTGAGATGAACAGAGCAGCATCAGCACTTCAGGAAACACCTCGTTAGCTCAGATTTGGTAGCAAAAGCCATTTATACAGTCACAACCGAAGAAAGAACTCTCCAACACACCAGTGTGATCAGAAGCTCAAGAGTCATTAACAAAGAGACTGCCCTGACCTGGGTGTCCCAGAACAGCCTGATATCAGATCATGGAATTTAAGCAGGGTTATCCCTGATTAGTACTTGGATGGGATGTGACCAAAGAAGTCCAAGATCTCTATGAAGAGACAAGTGGTGGAAAAACATCTGTGAACTTCTCTTGCCTTAAAAAGCCCATGGGGGCCTTGTCAGATCCTGGAAGCTAACCTGAGTTGGCCCAGGTTGGTACTTGGATGGGAGGCCACCAAGGTAGTCCAGGGCTGCTTCAGAGAGGAAGCTCATGGCCAGGTGGAGTCTGGAAATTTCCCAGGATTACACCTGATCTCCAGAGAACCAAGATCAATTCCCTTGGAGAAAATAGTTGCTTTGGAGGATAGACTCTATGATATCATGCTCTGCTTATCTCCCTTCCCAAACCTCACCTTCAGGCTCCAACTCCAAATCTCCAGGAATTTCCTAACATGGAATTGGCAACCAGAGCCAACTACCTCTATCCAGCTCTTGCCTTGACAATTCTACAGGGACTCCATGAGTTGACTATGGCTTGGTGACCCTTTCCACCATGAATGGAAAGGCAGTTGAGACATCACAGGGTCGTCTTCTGTAGATTTTTCACAGGAGTTAGTGAAGCAGTCAGATTGAATTGGACATGCAGGTGGAACGGTTTGTTTGTGCTAGGCTTTTTTGTCCTCATATCTACTGTAAAACCTTGTGCCACCCCAAAGGCTGTTCTTAGAAGTTGGAGGTGCCTGGCATGTATCCTGGGGTAGCAGTGGGAAGGAAAAACTGACCACTCATAAGGTTTTTTGGGTCCTCGCCAGAGGTTGCAATGATCCATGTGACAAAGAGGAAAATGCAATCAAGTTGCAATGTCTCTGTGGCAAACAATCATTTTGCCTGGAGAGAAACAAACTGTTCAGAAGTTTCCCTTGTAAATGATGAGTAGTTGTGTTCGTCTGTCTTTAGCAGCAGGAAAGAGCAACAGTTCAGGAGCAATGTTGGTGGCAGGCAAGGGGATTTCATGGGTCATGGCTCACTTCCTTCGTTATCTGAAGAATATGGCCAAGATGGAGATATAGATCAAGTGTGGATCAAGATGGGTAGCCATGTTAGTCTGTCTGCAGCAGCAGAAAAGAGCAAGAGTCCAGAGGCAATTATGCACTGGCCTTTTGAAGTTCATTCAACTCGGTTTAAAAAAATAAACCTGCATCTGATGCCACTTTACAATGTCGTTTGCCTTTTCTTTTTCATCTGCACTGTCTGTCTGACTTTCAGACCCCACTACGGAGTCAGTCCACTCTTCCCCCAAGTTATCTGAGAGTGGAATTTTTCCATTTAATCTGAAAAATCTGCACCTGTTGCACAATCTTCCACAAGCAGATGCAGTTCCTCCATCAGATTTTATCCCCTCCCACTGGCCGAACCTCTACCACTGAAATTTTGATTGACATAGGTCAGTTTCAGGCTAGCGTGGCCTTTTGAAACTGAACATTTCACTTCCTATTTCCATTCTAATTTTTTTGCTTCTATCTTGATCTAAAAATGACTGAATAAGCATTTATTTTTCTTTAACAGCTGCCTTTGAGTCTTGTGACAATCAGGGTACTATGCACTCACTTTTTTTTCCTGCTATCAATCCTGATGGATTCTGATTGATCTGAACCTGGATCTTGCAACAGATCTGCAATGTTCCTTTCTCCTGAATGGAAACAGCTTTTACTAAGAAACCGCATTCTACACTTGAATTGTTCCAATTGTCACTCTCCTCCCTCCTGCAGAATGGAAACACGGACATCTCAATTGCAATACTGGGCTTTCAGAGCATGTTTCTCAGATTTAGTAGATAATATCCACTCCTGGATAGCCCAAAAAAAGGTGTTGTCACTGCAGAGTCAATCACGGATGCTGCAGATGAAAAATTTAAAGTGATCAAAATGGAAATCAGAAAAGTGCCGATCGATTTTTTAAGTTAGGGCTGATAGAGGATGAAATTCCCAGTGCAGATAAGACCCAGGTCTCGATGTTAGTCTTTCTGACTAAAGACAAGCCTTTCTGCAACAAACATCTGCATCACACAGCCGGGGGTAGGGTTTGAGAAATGGTCCCTGGGGCTGCCCTCATCCCTTTCCCCCTCACTTTCCCCTCACATCTTGTGTGTATGGCTGTGTGTGTGTGTGTAAATTTATGGGACAAAGTACAACTGAGTTCCTTTTTAAAAAGCAGTAAACAAGCATGCCGCTGCATTTTTCCTCTCCCCCCAACTCAATCACTAATGAGCATTATTGACTGCAAGACAATATCAGCTGGCCCAGAAACTGTATTTTCTGATTCCTCTGCAATGTCTGGATGCAGAAGACAGTACTTCATTAATTGCACTTCAGAAATGGGATTAACAGCAGTTGCAGATCCAGGACTGGTTCCAATTTAGAATCGGTTTAGGATTGGTTTTTCTTATAATTCTTAGAAAATTGTGAGTGCAGAATGTACCCTGGAGCACCTTTTTTAAACAAGCTAAATTTGTGGCAGGGAATGAGCTTTCCTGAGTGACTGCTTACTTCTTAAGCTATATTTTTTTTAGTCTTACAGGTGCTCCTGGACTCTGGCTCTTTTCTGTTGCTGCAGACAGACTTCCATGGCCACCTGTCTCCATCTGAAGGAGCAAGCAGTGACTCAAGAAAGCTCTTCCCCTGCCACCAATTGTGTAAATCTTGAAAGTGCTCCTGGACTCTGGCTGTTTTTCACTGCTAAGAAGAAATAAGGAAGCAACTACCAAAGAACATGGTTTCATCACAGACAATAATTTATCATAAAAGAGGGGGGGGGGAAATGTCGATGCTTTTGATAGAAGAAACAGATTATCCATTCAAGCCCCACTCCCTGTCAAAATACCAGGCTGCACCAACAGATTGGGGGTGTGGCTATCAGACTCAACCATCAGTTGTTCCTCAAAAGACCACCTGTCATAAAACATGCTGTCCGTCTGCCAGACTGCTCAGCCATCACCTCTCTGGATGGTCTGAATGTGGAAAAAAGCTCCGATGGGGGGAAGGAGGAAAAAGGAAGTCATGCATATGCACAAGTTTATGGAAAGCTTTTTCTGTGTGATTGAGCTGTATACTGAATCAGGCCATCAGTCCGTATAACTTACACAGACTGGCAACTGCACTCCAGGGTCTCAGGACGATGTCTTTCCCATCACCTACTGCTTGGTCCTTTTAACTGGAGATTCCAGGGACTGAACCTGGAATCTCCAGTTAAAGCAGAGGCTGTTCCACTGAGTCTTTCCCAAAACCTCCTGCCTGGTGTTTTTAGCTGGAGATGCCAGGGATTAAACCTGGAACATTTGGCATGCCAATCAGAGGCTCTGCCACTGAGCCACTGCCCCTCCACAATCAGCAGGAGCTCTCCAGGATCTCAGGTCTTTCATATCACCTACTACCTGGTGCATTTTAACAGGATATTTGAATCCCAAGCTCTCTCTGTCTCATCCACTGTATGGATCTCATTCCCAGAAATTTAAGAGAGAGGTTAGAGATCAACGTCCATCCATTTTGGCTACTATCAGACTGATCTGGTCAGTTTTGATGCTTCTGATATTGCTGCCATCTTCTGACTCTGTGTGCATCAGATTTATGGGCTTGAAGCAATATGGAAGCTAGGCCACAATGAGCCACCATTGTTAAGAGTGGCGGCCTTGAATCTGGGGAACCTGGTTTGATTCCCCATTCTTCCTCCACATGCAAACATCGGTCTAGTTCTCTCAGAGCTCTCTCAGCTCCACCTACTTCACAGAGAAGAGGAAGGAAAGGTGATTGTATTGTAAACTGGTTTGAAACTTTGGGCAGTGAAAAGCGGGGCATAAAAAAATTCTTCTTGCGGGGTGTTGCAGAAATGGGGGATAACTTCAGTCTCAACTGCACCCCTTTCTTTTGATGGGTAGCAGGAGGAAACTGGTGTGTGTATGTGTGTGTGGGGGGCCATACTGCTGCAGGTGTTTTGATGTCACTTCCAGGGGAGGACCCAGAAGTGACATCACTTGTCCCCTGCAATGCTCTAGGAATTCACCAAACCTGTGTGGTGGTTACCATCATTATTGAAATTCCTAGAGCATCATGGGGGGTGGGGGGGAGTGAGGTCATGTCATGAACCCCTGTTCCTGACCCGTAATTCTTGCCCGCTTTTCAGGTTTGCCCCAGAAGCAACAAGCTTAGTCCACTTTTGAGAGGCACTTGCAGCGCACTTCCAGGATTTGTTCCATGAGATGAAAGCCAGAAAGAGCTTCAGACATTTCAAGCAGAGGGAGCATCCCATGGCCAAGTATATCAGGGACCTGCACTCCTTGTTTGGGAAACTGTGGAACCAGAATGAGGAACAGAAGATCTTCAAAAGAGGACTGGATCGTACTCTGATTGACAGGATCTACAATTGTGGCGCTCCTATAGACAAGAACCTAGATGCCTGGATACTGATAGCGGTATGAGTCGAGGCTGAACAAATGAACTATAAACTCTGGAAACAACAAACCGAGTGCATGAGCAGTAAGCCGGGATGAGGGAGTGGGGAGGAGTGCCCAGAGAAGAACCCTTCCCACACTGTGGCCCTGGAGAGGGATCAGTGTCGAGAACTGGGACACTTTCTGGAGTGTGGGGAAAAGGGGCACTTTGCAGCTGAGTATCCCAAGCGGTGCCCTGCTGCCTCCCTTGGAGGAACTTCAGGCTAAAACAGCTCAACCAGCTGTTTTCTGTCTGCTCATGCCTTGAAATCAGTCTTGGCTTTGTGAAGGGCCTCTGACACCTCCCCCTAGGTTTCCCATACTTTTACAGCCCAATCTACCACTCCAGGTGGGGGGGGGGGTGAGACCGCGCACCCGGTGGGAGTTCCAGCGTGGGAAAAGGCCAGGGTGTGTATCCATGAACGACTTCAAAGGGAGACAGCCCCATACTAATGTGAGAAGCATTATTGTAAGCTTACTCAGCCAGAGGCAACAATGACATCCAGTCATCTTGGTGGCAATTTAGGCAGCATCGTAAATATTGCTCTAAGACCTGATTCACCCTTTTGGTCTGACCATTTGTGGCCAGATGATAGGCAGTGCTCAGCACCCGGGAGATGCCTGCCAAAAGTTGCCTCCCAAAGGTTGGCAACAAACTGACTTCTGCAGTCGCTAATTATCTTGTCTGGGAAGGCGTGTAATTGAACCGCATGTTGGATAAAAGCTCACCTAACTGTATGCCTATGCGGCCGTAAGAATTGCATGAAAAGCAGACCCCATGTTTTCAGGAACCCCAAATGCCCCCGCTGATTTGCTGTCGTGGCAAGCCTCTAAGACCTTTCTCCTGAGGGTGAAGGGAATGTACAATAGGTCACCCTCATACCACAACCCCCAACAGTGAGTTAAGGAAGTCTTTAACGAGTCTAGCTCTTGATCTGTGGCTAGTACCCACTGAAACTCATCTGGATCTCATCCTTTACAGTCTTGGGCCTGGGGGCCACCTCCTTGAGTCTTGCTCCTGTTTTGGACAATGAACACCAGGTGGTTAGAGTTGAAAACAGTGTCAATGTATACAGGGCATCTGCAAGAAAGTTGGAGCAGTCTGGGATGTGGGACAGCTTGAAGTTGAACTGAGCAAAATCTCTGCCCACCTGATTGTTTGGTGTTCAGTTGGCATGGCTTGTGGAGGACCTCCAGGTTCGTGTGATCCATTAATAACTTGAAGGGTTCCTTGGTCCCCTCCAAAAGATGTCACCAGGTAGTGAGGGCCATTTTTACAGCTGCTGCTTCTTTCTACCAAATGGCCCATTTTTTCTCTGCCAGGGAGAACATCTGGGACAGGTAGGTGCATGGCCGTAGGTGCCCATCCTCCCCCTTATGTGACAAAACTCTTCCCTCCACCAAGTCCGAGGCATCTACTTGGACCACGAAGGGTTTGTTAAGGTCCAGTTGTGTAAGTATCAGCTCTGTGATGATCAGACATTTAAGTTTGTTGAAATCTTGGGTACAATTTTCATTCCAAGCCAGCTGCACCCAAGGAAGCTTGGTCCCCTTTCCCTTTAGTTTTTAACAGATCAGTCAGTGGGAGGGCTACTTGTGAGTTGAGGGGCAGGAAATCCTGGTAGAAATTAGTGAATCCTAAGGTCTATAGCAGGTGGCAGGTCCAAGCCAGCAGGTCCTTCACCTTAGCGGGGTCCATTTGGATCCCCTGCTCTGAAATCCGGTAGCCAAGATAGTCTATTTGGCTCTTGTGAAATTCACATTTGGACATTTCGGCATACAATATGTGTCATGAAGGTGCTTCAGAACTTTGCAGACCAGTGAAACATGTTCCTTTTTGGTTTGTCTATATACCAACACGTCATCAAGTAAAACAAACACTCCCCAATACAGCAAATAATGCAATACTTCATTAATTACATTAATGAATATTCCCGGTGAGCCGCTTAAGCCAAATGGAATAACAAGGTACTCAAATTGTCCCTGAGGGGTGTGAAATGCTGTATTCCACGCATCTCCCTCTGGAGATTCTGGACCCGGTAGTAGGCTTCCCTCAACTCTAGTTTGGTGAAACTCTTCCATCACTCCAGGCGACCCAAGAGGTCCTTTATCAAAGGGAGGGTGTATACATTCACCGTGGAGACAGCATTAATGCCTCTGTAATCAGTGTAGAGTCAGAGAGTTCCATCCTTCTTCTTGATGAAAAGCCCCAGGATGGACATTGGGGAGGTGGCTGGGCAAATAAACCCCCTCTGTAGGTTTTTTCTAGGAATTGGCGGAGTTCCTCCAACTCTGCGGGTCTTATGTTGTAAAGTTTGGTTCTGGCCAGTGCTGCTCCCGGCACTAACTCTATGGTGCAATAAGTGGGGCAATGCAGGGGAAGTTGATTGCACTCTTCTTCAGAGAAGGCTTGAATCAAGTCCTTGTAGCATTCTGGCAGCCATTCGCCCTTGCCTGTGTGGAGACCCAGTGTCCTCAGCCAAGGGTTCCAAACAAATGGGAGGTTCTCCCAGCTCACCACAGCCCCAGCAATTGCCATCCCCCTGCCCCTCCCTTCTCCCTGAACCAAAAGTGGGGCCAGTAGTTTGGGTGCATGAAGTTCAGTATTTTTTCAACCCAATCTATTTGAGGCTTGTGTGTGTCCAACTAGTCCATGCCCAACAAAATAGCAAACCCTGTGATGGTGGCAATGGTCAGTGAGATTTGTTCCCAATGGGCCCTGATGTTCATGACTAAGGAGGTGGTTGCATGGATGATCACCTTTCCCCCCACTTGCTGCATGATGATGGGTCTGTCCAAGGGGATCTTCCCTACTCCCAAACCTCTAACCAATTCAGGCTGTATTAGAGAAGTTGAGCATCCAGAGTCTACACACACTTGTACTTCCATTACGATCCATCCTCCTTATTCAAGAGCTTTGCAAGGAGCTGGATGGGGGGAAGAATACAGAGTGGAGGAGCCGGGTGTCATGAACCAGGCAGAGAGCACCCCAGTAAAGTCACTGGAACTATCACTTCATCGAGACCACAGTTGTAGTGAAATCCAAAAGGAATATTTATTCAGCAGACTAATACAAAAGGTATTGACAGGAAAAGTTCGATGAGCAAACTCTTTGGCAGCGACAAAGGACCAATATTCCCCTAGGGCAGTGGTCCCCAACCCTTGGTCCAGAGTGGTCCATAAATCAGTCGGTACTGGGCTGCGGGTCCTCCTCATCCTCCTCCCTAGCTGCTTCCTCGGGGGCTGCCCTACCACTCTGCTGCCGGCTCACCTTTGGTGCTCTCCAAACCAGCACCCCCATTCTATGGGGCTTCCCTGCTGCAGGGAGGGGGCCCCTAAAGCCCTTGGCTTCTCAAGAGGGGTCTTGACTTGAGTTTGGAGGGAGTGGGCTGACCCCCCCTCCCCCGAAGTTCCTTCATGACAGCAGGGCACCACTTGAGACACTCAGACACAAAGTGCCCCTTTTCACCACAGTCTAGACAAAGTCCCAGTTGCCAGTGTCGGTCCCTCTGCAGGGCCGTGGCATGGGGAGGGTTTCTCTTCAGGCCCCCTCTACCCCCTCACCCTGGCTTACTGCTTATGCCGCAGATGGTTTGTTTTTTCCAGAGTTTATGTTCCATTTGTTCAGCCTCAAACCATCCCACACTCAGGATCCATGCATTTAAGTTTTCATCTATAAGCGCCCCATGATTGTAGATGCCTTCAATCAGAGTGTGACCGAGCCCCATCTTGATGGCTTCAATCTTCTGTTCCTCATTCAGGTTTTGTAGTTTCCCAAACAGAGAGCGTAGGTCCTGGATGTATTCGGCCACTGGGCACCCTCGCTGCTTCGGACATCTCAAGCTCTCTCTGACTTTCATCTCGCAGAATGGATCTTGGAAACATGCCAATAGTGCCTCCTGAAAGTGGGCCAAGCTGGCTGCCTCTGGGTCCCAGGCCATGTTCTGTTCTACCCACCACTCCACCGCCTTACCATCCAGGTTGTTCCCCAACATGCACACCTAGTTGGCCTCCAAGGTGAAGAACGCCCCCCAGTATGTTGGGAAACTTTCCACCTATAGGAGGAAATAGTCCAGTTTCTCAGCGGAGCTGTTGAAGCGGGCATGGAATATGCGTCCGTTTCACTCCTGCCTGCTTTGAAATGGATCTTTGAAATGGCTGCCGTTTAAACCTGACAGCTGATGGGCAGCCTGAACTGTCTGGTTCTCTTCAGGATTTTGGTTTGGTTTAGGGGTTCAATTTGGGAACATTTCCAGTTCATACTCAATGCTATCCCCATCCCCAAACCAAAGATTTTGGAAGAAGATTGTACCTTGGATCTAGAAATGGGCCTGGGACCTTCAGCAAGAAATGTTTGTGGGTCCCCACTGAAATTATTACCAACAAACAAAACGTATCCCAAAAATCTTGAATAAGAGACCCATTGGTTAAAGAGGGAAAATACCAATATTGAAGAAAACTCTAAGGTTGCAGGTATAGAAAGAAATAATTTCAAAGCTAAACAGAAATCTTTGCTCAAGGGTGTCTTTGAAACCACAAAATTAATGCTGGGCCCTTATTGCATATAACGAATCTAGCTATTAACACCTAATTATTACTGTTCTACTGAATTAAGTTAAAAAGTAGTGGGGAAACACTGTGCTCTCAGCATGGCTATTATGAACATTTAAAAGGTGGCAAGAGTTCAACATTTCTGTTGGTGAATAAGCCAATAATGTCCTGGTCCCCAAGCTCTGAAATGCCAGGTGTAAAATAAATAAACAGATAGATAGATAGATAGATCGATGGATAGATAGATAGATAGATAGATAGATAGATAGATGGATGGATGGATGGATGGATGGATGGATGGATGGATGGATGGATGGATGGATAGATAAATAACATAGAAGCTAAGAGGCCAGATGACATGGTAAAGTACCCATTTTGTTCCTAGAATCCAGGTATTTTTAGTACTAATGCTGATATGTGTGCCTTCACCCATGCTCAATAATGCAGTTTCAATCCAGCAACCATTCGCAAGTGGATTTTGCCATTTCACACGATATCACCCAATTGGCAGGTGCATTGAAAGTGGACGGAAAGTGCGTTACGTAGTGAGGGCAAGTGCACCCCCAGAGCATAACGTTATGCACAGCTTGCCTTTCTCGCCAATATCCAAAAGTGAGAAGTGCCAGCCTTCAGGTGGGATCGAGAGATCCTCTAGAATTTCAGCTCATCTCCAGACTACAGAGATCACTTTCCTTGGATAAAATGGATACTTTGGAAGGTGAACTCTTTGACATTATAACCCACGGAGCTCCCTGTCCTCCTCAGGCTCCCTGCTCAAATCTCCAGGGGTTTTCCAACCTGTAGCTGTCTGCCCTATCACATCATACTCCCCCAGCCTCCAAGCAATTCTTATTGCTGTTGGAAGATGAAAGATCTGTGGAGTGTCCCTGATTCAACAGCCTATGAAGAATCTCCTACAGGGGACATGGGAGGAGATGTGTAGCTGGCATATTTGGATTAGGAATTTCCATATACTTTCAAATAATTTCCTCCCGCATTCTGATAGGCTGAGTTGGTGACTTCCTGTTCCTTTGAGGCCATTTCCTCCCTGCTTGCCTCCAGAACAACAGTGAGTTTGACAGATGAGACAACCGGTCTCCTTTTTCCTTTGTAAAGTTTCTCTTCTCAATAAAACTGTTCATTTTTTAAAGCAGTCGGTGCTCTGCCCCTCCTTTGCAAATATAAACTCTGCCAGCAGTTACAACACACATGTGCATTCATGTGTATGTGCGCATAAGGAAACACAGACACATGCTGCTAGGGTTGCCAACCTCCAGGTGGTAGCCAGAGATCTCCCAAGACTACAACTGATCTCCAAGCAAAAGAGATCACGGAGAAAATGGCTGCTTTGCATGGCGGACTGGAGCACATTCTACCCTCACGAAAATCCCTGCCCTCCACAAACCCTGCCCTCTTTGAGCTCCTGTCCTAAATGTCCAGGTATTTCCCAACCTGAAGCTGGTCATTAGACAGCGAAGAACTTCCAATAAAGAATGTGCTAAGGCTAGGATTACAAAATCAGAAGATGGCGTAAATAAAAATTCTGTCTAAGGAATGGCACACACTAAACCAGGGGTGTCCAAACTGTGGCCCTCCAGCGGTCCAAGGACTATAAATCCCATGAGCGCCTGCCAGCAGAAAACGGATTGCACAAAGTAGAAAGCTGGACCCTCTTCATGCTGGTAGAAACCGTGTGAGGATGAAAAGTGCCATCCCGTTACAGCAGACTTCTGGTGACTCCGTACAGTTTCCACAGCAAGAGGTGAGTAGCAATGGCTTGCTATTCCCTTGCTGTTCTGCATAGAGGCCCTGCTATTCCCTGGTGAAGCCTACTGGGATATTTGGTCAATATGGCAGAGTTTTGCCAGTCGTAGAAGCGTGCTGTTGAGTGCAGGAAATAAATCTCCCAAGAAGCATATTGCAAAGAGTAAAACTACAATTACCCTCCTACATCCAGCTCGCATTCAGGCTGCAGTCAAAAAGAAGAGAAAGAGACGTCTCATCAAAAGATTCACAAATGGCCAGCTAGTCTGGCATCACATGCATATGACAATGAGGGTATTGTCTCTACAGGAGAGACCTGTATGTGTATCAATGGAACGTTATGTGCAGTAAGGGAATAGACAAAGGGAGAGGAGAAGGCAGAGGGCAGCTCTCAGGTTAAGACAAAGAGACATCTCATTAAAGGAGAGCAACTATACACCCTTATATTGATGAACCTCCCACCCAATGGCTAGGCATCCGGAAGAAGGGGTGTTTTTTTTGTATCCTTTACTAATTGAGGGAGTCTCAAAGTGGCCTTCAAAACCTTTCCCTTCCTCTCACCACAACAGCCTCCTGGGAGGTTGGTGGGTTTCCGAGTGCTCTGAGAGAATTGGGACTGGTCCAAGGTCCCCCAGCTCACTGCAAGTGGTAGAGAAGTGGAGAATCAAACCCGGTTCTCCCAATTAGAGGCTGCCGCAGTGACTCTACTGACGTGGAGTCACTCCTTGCAACAGAGCCAGCTAAGCTTCTGAGATCTGATGAGACCAAAATATTCTAGGCCATCCAGGTCAGGGCAGAAACCACCTCAGCAGGCCTCATTTCTCCTCTCAGGGTTTTATCACTGCTAAAGGAGATGCCACAATGACTACAGGAGATCTGAGGGAATCATAGAATCAGAGCGATCTTGCAATTATACCATCTATATTTTTGCCCCCACCAGTGTGTTTCTCGCCAGGAACAAAAAAACAATATCTATAAAAAGCTTTCTACTGTTGAAATGAGCCATGTTTTGATAAAGAGAACTCTTTTAAATACTCTGTAATGGTTCTGGTTGTCAGATGTTCACCCCCCCTAGATTGTTTCCCCGCAATACCGAGATTGGCAAATAAACTTCTTTTTTTCCCCCTTTGCGAACGGAGCCTTGCTCGGCGAATGCCCTTCTAATTATCTCACCAGACGAGGGTGTATAGCGGGAGCTAGTTAGCAGAGCCCAGTTTGTAAACTTTATTTCTGTTTGGACCAAACATACTTTGGATGAAGCAGGCATTAGCGCACGCCGACTCTATAATAAGAAAACAATTACCATTAAGGCTTTTCATACTCTCGAACATCTGGAGAAACCAAAATGTAGGACAGAACGTTGATTTACAGCCTGAAAGAGCTGGTAAAATAGCTCAGAGGGTTATTATCTCTCAGTGATTTCGTATCAAATTTGCTAAATTTACAAGTCAAAAGGCCTCTTTTGAAAGCACGCTTCGTATGCTCAGCATGGAATTTTTTTAAAAAGCACACGCTATTTTTCACTACATAATGCCAGTGCTCTAAGTTATGACATGCCTGATAATGTTCATGCTGATAAGGGTGAATGGACTACACCTTGGCTTCTGTGTCTCCAGGACCACTGTATGGTTAGCAATATATATGGAATCATCAAAGATCCTTTCGTTCCCTTTCGCTTTACATATATTGTCCCTGCCCAAGTATTCTGGGGTGTCCAAAAAAAAAATACGCACATCACTGTCAAATCCATATTTATTTTAGGGGCTGGGTTGTGAATATGTTAGAAAACAAGATAGGCATCAGGTTCTCAGAGCTCATGTATGGGTCAAGATGGACATGAGTGTGATACCGAAGAAGAAATGTGGGGTCTTATATTCCATTTATCTTTTCCCTAAGGAGTTTCCAAGCAGCTGGCAGTCACCTTCCTTCCTCTTCCCACAATAGACCAACTGTGAGGCAGGTAGGACTGAGAGAGCTCTGAGAGAACTGAGACTTGCCCAAGGTCACGCAGAAAGTTTCCTGTGCCTCCAAGCAGCTGACAACCACCTTTCCTTCTTTTCCCCATGACAGGCACCTTGTGAGATAGGTGGGGCTGAGAGAGTTCTGAAGGAACTGGGACTGGTCCAAGGTCAACCAGCAGGCCTCCTGTGTCTCTAAGTGGCTGACAATTGCCTTCCCTTCCTCTCCTAACATTAGACATCTTGTAAGGCCGGTGGGGCTCCGTTCAGCACCTGAAATCTCTCATTCTTAATAGCCTCAGAAGGTGGATGGATTGGAATCACTCCTGTCAGCCCCTACCGTATTATCTATACATTCATTAGTACAGAGGCCTTGTCATCACTTCCTGTTGCATAACCAGAAATGATGTCACTGCACCAGGGGATGCTCTAAAGATACGTTTTAAACTCCATGGTAAAAATCATAGAGTTTCAGCAGAATCCTAGAGTATCCTATGATATGGTGCCCTTACTTCTTGTTATTTAAACTGAAGTGACATCACAGGAGACCCTTAAAGTAAGTACTGCTCCCGGCTGGTTTTCTGGAGGTTACCAGCCAAGTGGTGACTCTACCTATACAGGTGGGAAGTTAGATTTGACTCTAGTAGAACCTAAGAGACAAAGAAGATTTTCAGAGCATAACCATTCAAGAGTTAAAGCTTCTTTTGACAGGTAGCATGTTGAATGTGCCGATAAGAGGACCGGCACAGCAAACATTCATTCAGAGCCATCTCACCTTCCCCAGATTAATGTGCCCATATTAATGTTCTTTATAGTAGCGATCCACAACCTGTGGGCCGCTGACCACATGTGGTCCTTCGACTAATTGGAGGTGGGCCCCGAAGGACGCCTTCTCCCCCCCCCCTGGCCCCTTACTTCATCCCCCCCAGCCCTTTACAACACACTTCATTGTTGTGGCATGTCTGTATCTTATTTTGATGGGATATTTAAACATTACCATAGCGATCAGAGAGCGTTAGGGCAGTGGTCGAGAGTAGAGGAGCCTCAGTAAAAGGCATTGAGTGGTCCCCAGTGAGTGGTCCCTGGTGTTGAGTGGTCCCCGGTGATAAAAAGGTTGGGGACCACTGCTTTATAGGGTTTGAATGTATGCCTTAACATGCCATAGGAGCCTCTCCACCCTGTGTGGAAAAGTTTCCCCGAAGGCAGGAAGTCTGAAAAACACTCCTCTCCCTAAGGAAGCCTCTGTTTTACTTCCAATTTTGGGTTTTGTCTTGTGCAAACTTCTATGGAAATATCACAAGGTGATTGTTTCCGGTCGAATTCAATAAGGGAGAACCACTCTAAACGTTCTTGTGAGCAGACAAATTGCAGCAGAGTAATTGCCGGGAGGGAAATGAAGGGAAGCCTTCCCGTTTTGTAGAGAACAAGAGGACGTCAAGCTTCCCAACTGGTGGTTTGGCATCTCCTGCGGAGCAGTAAAAACTAGTCTTTACCGAAGTCATTAAGGACAACTCCAGGGACGAGGCCGAAAGCTCTTGAAGGGGTTTCTAATCGTCCGTCTCAGCTTGTTATTCTCTGCCGCGGGGAGACCCGCGTGTTTTACGAAAGCAGCTTTGGCTTTGAGGGGTTCATTACCTGTTGTCTAACTCAACCGTAAACGTCCCGTTTCATGTGTGAAGAATTGCTCCATAAAAATAAAAGAAAATGTCATGAGAAACATTTATAAACAACATCCGTGACCCTCTGCCTGTCTGGAAAAAAATAACTTCTTTATTTTAAAAAGGAAATTCCCTCTCCCCCATCTGAGCCGTAACCAAGCGTTGCTCTCCTGGTGTGATCCGCTGGAGGTATAACAACTTGCAAGGAATAGTAAAGGGATATGAAGCTGGCTGTTGGATAAGGATGCCAACCTCCAGGTGGTTGGCTGGAGATCTCCCGGGCAACCGAGATCGATTCCTCTGGAGCAGGGGTCCTCAACCCCCGGTCTGCGGCCCAGTACCGGGCCGCAAAGGCCATGGTACCGGGCCGCCAGCGGCCGCAGCTGCCTACCCCCCCTGCAGTGAGAGGGGGGGAAGAGGCAGGCATGGCCGCCGGCATGCCAGCGACGCAAACGCGCACGCGCAGAGCTGCTGCGCATGCGCGTTTGCACCCCCTGCTGGTGAAAATGTGCACGTGCAGCAGCTCTGCGCATGCGCATTAGCGCCACCTAGTGGCGAAAACATGCATGCACGGCAACTGCGCGTGCGCGTTTACGTGCAGCTACGGCGGCCGGGCTGCCGGCTCTCTTCCACCCTCGGAGGCGGTCCCCGACCACAAGAAGGTTGGGGACCGCTGCTCTGGAGGAAATGGCCCCCTCTATCACCGTCTTCTGCCTGCCAGTGAAGACTTCCTTGTTTCATTTGGCGTATCTCCAAAAACAGTTCTTGGCTCTCTACCTGTATTGCTCGAACATGTTTGTCTTGGATTATTGGATCATTTAAAAGGTTGTTTTAAATAGTGCCAGTTCTTGAAAATACTGTCGATGCGCCATTGTGAGAACCCTGACTGGGTGGAAAGGCATCATAAAAGTGTTTAAAATCCTTATCCGTGATTATGTATTTGTGAAATGCCTCTGTGGGAGGAGCATGTCCAGGGTGTCCAAGTTGAATACTGGCCAATCAGAGTGGGCTGGCCCCTACACTCGCCTCCCTCACAGGGGACTTATTATGGGGAGAGGAAGGGAAAGCAATTTTAAACTTCTTAGAGACACCTGACTGTGGACTATTCTCAGTTCTCTCAGAGCTCTCAGCCCAAATTCCCTTGTAGGGTGTCTGTTATGGGGAGAGGAAGGGAAGGCGATTTTAAATGGCTTAGAGACACCTGAGACACATCTGCTGGGTGACTGAGGACTATTCCCAGTTCTCTCAGAGTTCTCAGTCCCACTTCACTCGTTGTCTGTTATGGGGAGAGGAAGGGAAAAGGTGTTTGTAAACCGCTTTGTGACTCTTTTTGGTAGTAAACAGCAGGGTACAAAAATCCATCTTCTTCTAAGGGGCAACAGTTAAAGAATCATGTAGGCACATAACATTATATCAACAGTAAAAAAAAAAATGGAGACAGAGGGAGTAGGGCCACAGAACTGGGAGGAATTGGTTGCCATGTAATCTCCCCCTAAGAATAGACTCCTGTCTGATTTTCCCTTCACTTATCTGAAGACATGGCTCTTGAAAGCTCATCTGTAACCACTATGCCACAATTCCCAAATATCAGTCCTCTTCCACACTCAACTAACATTCCAAACCACAGGTTCTTGACATCCATCTCTCCACACCCATGCCCTCATTTGTCACCATGCCACCACAACCCCCCCACACACAACATACATATTAAATCTTATGCCCTTACAGACTAGACAACCCCTCCCCTTACTCTTCCCAATGCCAAGCTCTCTCTATCTTAATTATTGTCTTCCTTTCTACCTCCCTCTCTCTTTGCTATTTTCCTCCCCCCCCCTGCTAGCACCTATTGTATCAGCTACAACAGGCTTTAATTCTAGTAGATAAAATAATTGCTGGAATTGGCTTTTTTTAAGGGGAGGGGTCAAAAAGATTCGAGAGGTCTGTCATATTTTTGCTCGCAGAAAAAATCTCATGGTAACTGCAGGACCATGGAGTTCAGGCTTAGATGAGCAGGGATGGTTGGCTCTTCCCTGACTCTGCAAGGCAACCCTGGATTCTCTTGGTTGCCTCCCATGTAAATACTAGCCAGGGCTGACCCTGCTTAGTTTCTGATATCTGATGAGATTAGGATAGTCTAGGCCAGGTCAGGACCACGTCCAATATTGCTCTATATTTGAACATAAGAACACCAGAACAGCCCTGCTTGATCAGACTAATGGTCCATCTAGTCCAGTTTCTCTGAAAGGCCAGGAACAGGACATAGTGGCTGAGGCCTTCCC
Source organism: Paroedura picta (assembly GCF_049243985.1). Taxonomy (NCBI): domain Eukaryota; kingdom Metazoa; phylum Chordata; class Lepidosauria; order Squamata; family Gekkonidae; genus Paroedura; species Paroedura picta. The sequence goes on along the minus strand of NC_135370.1, from coordinate 27,572,025 downwards.
TTGACTTTGTCTGAAGAAGTGTCTTAGTGCCTGTAAGAGAGTCCATTTGGTGTAGTGGTTAAGAGTGCAGATTTCTGATCTGTCGCACCAGGTTTGATTCCCCACTTCCCGACATGCAGACAGCTGGGTGACCTTGGGCTTGCCACAGCACTGATAAAGCTGTTCTGACCAAGCAAGAATATCAGCCTCACCTCCCTCACAGGGTGTCTGATGTGGGGAGAGGAAAGGGAAGGCGAATGTAAGTCCCTTTGAGACTCCTTCTGCTAGAAAAAAACAGCATTTAAGAACCAACTCTTCTTCTACCATACAGGGTGTCTGCTGTGGGGAAAGGAAAGGGAAGGTGATTGTAAGCTGCTTTGAGACTCCTTTGGATAGTGAAAAGCAGCATACAAGAACCTTCTTCTACCTCACAGGGTGTCTGTTGAGGGGAGAGGAAAGGGAAGGCAATTGAAAGCTGCTTTGAGATTCTTTCAGGTAGAAAAAAAGTGGCATATAAGAATCAGTTCTTCTTCTTCTTCTTCTTCTTCTTCTTCTTCTTCTTCTTCTTCTTCTTCTTCATCTCTAAATAAGGAGTTCCCCCTCAGTCTCTATGGCTAGTAGCCATTGATAGACCTATTGTTCATGAATCTATAAAGCCATATATTCCTGTGGCCATCACTACATCCTCTGGCATCCAATTTAAAACTGAGAGTAAAAATCGATTGGGAAATGTAAAAAACAAACAAACATGTGAATGGTTACTTTCCTCCAGGTAAGCACTTGTTTATCTTCTTACATTTCCAATCCCAGAAGCATATGTCATGCAAGGATTTTTATTTAAGGTGAAAGGACGCATTTAATTTCCACTGCGATACATGTTGATCCTTTGAACAAATAACAATCTCCTCTGGAGATGCCAACCTTATGAAGTCAGAAAGCCCTTCTTAATTATGCTGAGACCTCACCCTGGTTTTAATAAGACGAGTTGGAAAAAAATTAAATCTACATGGATAGTTCAGATGAAGTTTTGTGAAGAGTCCCCCCCTTGAAAATGGGATGGGGGTGTGCAGGGGTGCTATCTCTGGGCCAGTTGATATGGTCAGCTTTTCTGCTCGACTTCTTCACTTCATTAGTTATTCCCCTCTCTTATACACAACTAGGGACAAAGCCCGTTGATTTAAGGAATACAACAGGCGCTAGATTGGGGGGCTGGGGTGGAAGAACTCTGCGGATGGCCTCTCCCTCCTGCCAGGACCTGGAAAGGCTGCAGCTTGGAGTCCCTTGGGCAGGGAACTCACCAGCTGGGGCAGCTCTCATACAGCGGGAATCTGCAGCCTCCCAGCCTTGGAGGGAAGTGGAAGGAGGAGAGGGTGTTCAGGGGTGGGGGATGGAAGGCGATTGGCTGGCCGCTGGACAAACAGGTGATCTGGTTGGAGGAGGCACACAGGGGCTGGACAGCCGCCCTGAGTGGGTATTAAGCATTGAGTGGCACTTAAGCCATAAGACCAGCTCCTCCTCCTAGGCCTTACCAGAAATATTAAATGGAACAGATATGGTTTCTGTATAGTTACAAACTACCTCTGAACCACTTTTTGCCTGGCTTCTAGACAATCCTTGGCTCTCTTGTCTACCCTACACATGTCGTACAATGAATGAATGAATGAATGAATGAATGAATGAATGAATGAATGAATGAATACATACATACATACATACATACATACATACATACATACATACATACATACATACATACATACATAAAGGTAAAGGTATCCCCTGTGCAAGCACCGAGTCATGTCTGACCCTTGGGGTGACGCCCTCTAGCGTTTTCATGGCAGACTCAATACGGGGTGGTTTGCCAGTGCCTTCCCCAGTCATTACCGTTTACCCCCCAGCAAGCTGGGTACTCACATGCATACATACATACATACATACATACATACATACATACAATCAATTAGTCTTTAAAAAGCCAGTAGTGGTTAAACTGTTGTTCTAAGACTAGGGGATTAATCCTGAAATCCTACAAAAATGCTTTCCTATACTTCTGGATAGGTCTTTTTAGGATTACATCGTAGATATGCTAACCTAGTTGACCACGGGTTTGGATTTCCTTAGTCATTTCAGGTGCTAACTATCTTAGCAAATTTGGAATCCCTCCCCTGTTACTAGTGTTAGCAAGTCTGGCATAACTACTGGAGATCTCCTTATTTTTCTGGATTAGATTTGACTTTGGTGTAATGACCCTGTACCGTCTACCTTTTATGGCCCCTGGACACCACTACATCTTTCCATCCCTCTGGCCTAAAATTCCTGCACCATGAACATCCAATTAAAGCATCTGGAAAAAGTCATTGAAATTATGAAGTTTCAGTGTGGTTTTTGAGCTGGATTATCCTGTGCCTAATGCGAAGTGGATTGAAAGTGCATTCCCCATCATGTGTGGAATGTGCCAAAGTTGTGTATTGAGTGTTTTGCTTTGCACAGAATAGGTTGAAAACTCTGGCGGCCCCATTCTTCTACACTGATCAATTGATGCACAGCTCTTCTGTGCATACAGAGAGGGGAGTTATCTGAAGTTTTTTGAATGTATACAGCAAGAGAGTCTTTGGATCGTTGGATAGCCGACAGGCTTCCTCCTCAAGAATCCAGGAAGTTGAGTCCATCGCATTTTTTGGATTAAGGCAGAAAGCACCTGGCGAGCGAGCAAAAGCATCGGCATCCGATTCGACAAACATGAAAACTTCTGCCCCGATTGCAAATGTCATTGATTTCTGCTCACGTTTCCCGCTCTGTTACACATTGCGGAATGTATTTTCATTCGAAATCTATTTTGTCGCTGCCAAATCTGTATCACCTTTTATCAAGCAGAGGGGTTCAGAAGCCTGCTCAGGAAAGAGTGCATTACTTTGGACAGAATAGGATTCAATACAGTAGGGAGCTCACCTAAAAACTCGGGCCTTTTGCTATTCAAAAGACACACACACACACACACACACACACACACACATGAATTGTTTCACAAGCTAGAAATGCTGAAGTAAGTTTTTATATCACAGTCACCTTCATGTTACCGAGTTGTCAAGGAGTCCAGACCTAAATCCCGTGGGTCGCCAGGACTGGTGTGTGCAAGAAACAGGCTTTGTAAAAGTACATGTGAAATTTATTAGGGTAAATATTAAAACGTCAGTTTGTCAATAAGCAACACCAGTCTGTAAAATCAAGCAGCTCGGAAATCAACAAATGCTAGCTTAACTACCTAACACAATGAAGAATTGCATCAGACGGCACAATCTTGCAGTCCTGAAAATGCAGTTTTCATGCAGAGCCAGATAGCGTCTCCCGCCCTTTGGCCTTGAAGATGATAAGAGGACTCTGGGCTGCAAAGGTCTACTTAGAAACAACAGCAAAATGGAAACAGTTAGACATGACCCACATTAACCCCTGAAGGTTGCTTTGCCTGACACCAGGTTATTGAAAAAGTAGCCCAAATAGAGGGCGCAAATGAGACAATATGATTCTTAACGAGTTGAGTCCAGGTTTGCAAGAATAGGACATGTACAGCTTCACAATTTGGCCAATAACTTCCCCAGGGGGCAGTTTCAGCTCAGGAAAATGACAGATGGAGTAAGGCAGGAATCTCTTCTCACCTAGCACTGGGATGCTGAGCTGAATCAGGCATCTGGAGATTTTTAAAAAATGTGTGGCTGCAGGGAAAGAAAGCTATTTGTGGATATGACCCATTAAAAGATCAGATTGTGTTGCTCAGCCCAGAGCCGACCAATTTTTGTGTATGCGTAGAAGGATGCAGGCTTTGAAGCTAAACAGGATTATTCTTCAAGAACAATGGGAAGATGGCCACAACTTTAGGACCAAAAGACCAGGTTGGTTTGCCACAGTGTTGAAGTGAAGGGACAGTGATGAAAGACTGATATCTTTTTCTAAATCCAGAGAGCCATGGAGAGCTAGTTCACCAAAGGAGTGGAGCAAGATTCTAGACCTCATGGAGAATGGCTATATTTTTTTAATTGCCCCCATTTCTCTCTTATTGTGCTCAAGGAGGTTTATAATGTTAATAAAATACATAGGCTACGTGTGTGTGTTTATTCAGTTGCGAGACAGCCGTAAAAATCAAATGTTAGAATAAGACAACCTTTCTCAGCTTTTTCACCACTGGGCCCTGGTGGGACCTCATTCAGTTCTGTAGGGCCAATAAAATGGACCTGTTCCATTGGGCTTATGGTTGGGGCCGACAATAATAACAAGATGGCTGGCCTTACAGCTGGGAAGAGGAGGAGGAATAGGAATAGGAGGAGGAGGAGAGTGAGAACATCAACAACTCATAAAAGGCTTCCCCTCTCTGGGAATTTTAATTGGGCGCACCTTGTAGAATTGTAAAAGTTTAACTATTTTAACTTCATGTAGTGATTTTACTACAGTTACCCACCCTGAGCAATTTGGAAAGGTTAGAAATAAAATGTATTATTATTATTATTATTATTATTATTATTATTATTATTATTATTATTATTATTATTATTATTATTATTATTATTGTTATTGTTATTGTTATTGTCATTGTCATTGTCATTGTCATTGTCATTGTCATTGTCATTGTCATTGTTATTATCGTTGTTGTTGTTGTTATTATTATTATTATTATTATTATTATTATTATTTGTTAGCTGAGTTTCGATTATGCATTCTGTGGTTATCTCAAGCTGAAACCTTGGTTGTCCGGGAGATTGAGATTCTTATGTCTGTGCTGAACTCTGCTGTTTTGCTTTCCAACTCTCTTGGGTGATAGTGGGAAAGCCCCTGGCGTTTGGGAACCGACAATCCGGAGGGGAGGGGGCGGGGCCTGGCTCTAATTGATTTCTATGCCAGTCAATAGGGACTTCTTTGCTGCTACAAATGGCGGATTATTGGAGGAAGTTCAGCAGGAACTTCACATTTCAAATGGGTTGACTTTTTTGCTGTCAGTACAAAAGGAACATGAAACCCCAAATTTAAAATCATTGTTTAGAACCTGGGTGAAACGTGCTCAGGCGCCTCCTAAAGGGTACCAGCTGTTGGAAGAGTTTAAATATGCAGTGGGGCGATGCACCAGTCACTTAAAGAATGAAATAGTTTTATTAAGAAGAGAAAACAGCTTTGTAAGTCAGAGTGGAGAGAGAGAGGGAGTCCTAATTGTCTAACTGACTAATGTTCTGGAGGGAAACAGAGGACGTGTGCTTAAAGGAACAGGAAGTCTCCATTTGAGCCAATCAGAATACAGGAGAAGACTATTTGAAAACACCAGGAAGTTCCTAATCTAAATATGCTAACCCTTCCATGATCTCTTGGTCTACCTTATATCCCAAACTCCATTGCACATTATTTTTCCAACCTAATAATACCATCGTGTCGCAGAGCATTTATGTTAGCTAGACTAAATGTATTTCCTTCTACAGTGGTTGAAGGCAGGTATAGGAAAACTCCCCGTAAAGAAAGAACTTGCAGGTATTGTCGTACAAAACCAGACTCAATTTGCCATATTATTTTTGCAATGTGATGTGTATAACTGACAACGTCATGATCTGATTTCCCTGCTTTCACCTTCCCCTAACGGTGCAGATGTAAGGTCTCTTTATTTGCTGCTAGCTGTCTCCCAGATAAGATTCTCCTCACCCTCCCTCAGTTGTCCCCTAAGGCAGGGGTAGTCAACCTGTGGTCCTCCAGATGTCCATGGACTACAATTCCCATGAGCCCCTGCCAGAAAACACTGGCAAGGGCTCATGGGAATTGTAGTCCATGGACATCTGGAGGACCACAGGTTGACTACCCCTGCCCTAAGGTCCTTCAGTCCCCTCCAAAGCAGCAGTTTGCAGAGACCGGTCAACTGTCCTCACAGGAATGCTCCATCCTGCCATTAGAAAATTTACTTTGCATGCGTTATTTCCACCTTTAATAGAAGCAGAACTGAATTTCCGCACAGCTGAAATATGACAATCTGGCTGCTTGAGGAATGAATTCACACTTTGAAAAGAAACTGAAGATCTTTATTGAAAGAGAACTCCATACAGGATGGGAAAGGCAGAGTAAAGGTTTCTGGTTATCTGTCTAAGCTAGGAAAGTGAGAGATTGTAGAAAACTTGTCTGGCTCCCACAGTGGAAAAAGCAAGAGAGAAAGAGAAAAGGGAAATGGTTGAAAGGAAAGAACCTCTGAGAGGAGCATTCTGGGTAACAGAGACTGCAGTAGGAGTGGAGAAAGGAAAGGGCATCCATCAACCTCGATTAGGCGACTCTACTAATTTTCTCCTGCTCCCCTCACACTCCAAAGGCTGCAATAGCTTTATCCATAGGGTTGCCATCTCAGGGTTAAGAAATATCTGGAGATTTGGGGGTGGGGACCGAGGAGGGCTGAGCTTGGGATAGAAGGCCAGAGTCCAGCTTCCATGCCAGCTATTTTCTCTGGGTGAACTGGTCTCTCTCACCCAGAGATCAGTTGCCTTCCCAGGAGATTGCCAGCCACTACTGGCAGGCCTAAGACATTGCAAAGGCAGTTCCTTTTAGCACTCTGAAGAACAGTTTGCATCGTCACCTCTTCCACACTCACGCTCAGCGATGTGACGTCTGGGACAAAATTTAGGACCATTCCGCACAGAAAAAAAAAGCTTATGCAAGTGCAATGGCATAACACTACCCCCCCCAAACAAGAAAACCTGCACCTCCCGGAATTCCCCACCTGCTGGCTCCTCTGCTGCTGTCTCACGCTTCCCGCTATTTCGCACGCCTACTTGAAATGGTGGAAGAGGGAATGGGCTAGATACACGCCTCTCTTTCTCCTGTCAATCAAGACAGGCAGCCAATCACCTTTCACCTTCTTTAAAAGGGACTGCAAGCTAATTTTCCCCCCTAAAAATGACTTCTGCAATTAAATACATATGCAATCCAGAGACCTGAAGCTTTAAAAATAATTGGGGAGGTGATTTGTTTTTCTTTTAGGTGGGGGAGAAGTATGCTGTATGGGCAAACTGATGGGGAAAAGTTTACTTTGTGCTCTGCCTGGGTGATTATGTGTCTATTAGTTGCTCCAGACAGGGTTTTTTTTTTAAAGAAAGCCCTGTTCCAGGTGAAGAGAGAGGGAGGCGGCCTCGATGGTGGGCACTGGAGCTGGAGATCTCGCTACTTTGGCCATTTTGGTAATGCACATGTCTTGTGCGAGTGTCTTGCTGGCTGCTCTCATCCTGCTAGCGCTACATGACAGGGGTAATCCAGTTTTGTGGATTCCCCTGCAAGCACTTTAAAATGGAGGATGTAGCAGCCGATTTGCAGATGTAACGCTGGATGTTTACGACGTCGTGCAAAATGCCAAAAATATGGCATTTGCAAAGGGTAAGACTCCCACTTCTTTAATCGGGTGCGGAATGGTTCCCAAATCCCCCACCTTCTACCAATCTTCTGAAGCAGACTCTTCAACCGGAAGTTAATTAATGCACATTATAGAAACGTTAGCTAGTTTTCAAACTGTGAATAATTTATTCTAATAGCACCATCTGGGGTGGGTGTGTGCATGGATGTGAGAAAGTTCCAAATATTAGTCTGCCTTTCATCTTTCCTGATTCTAAAGCAAGAGATGCTATACCTTATAGGTATTTTTAAAAATTGTACTTTGTGAATAGATTTCTCCTGCTGAAGGGATACGGAAAAGAGCCGTTGGGGCTCTTAGATGCAGTGAATAGAGATGACTAATTCATAAATACCATAGCTTTGGGATATTTTTAGCAGAAGTGGCTCAGTGCAGGTACGGAGGCTCAAAGAATGGAATTAAGGACAAGCTTAGATCATGTCAATGTTTGTCTGCAGCCAAATTTTATTACTGCTGTGTCCTATCTGAGTTGGTAAAAACAAGCCATGGTGACAGACCAGCATTCAGGCCCACTCTGACCCAGTTTATGCATTGTACATCAGACTTTACAAACTTTCCTTTTCATTTAAAAAATGGAGGAAAATTGAAGGGAGGAAAGGAGAATGACGGAAGTCTATTTGAATCCCTTTTTTGGGGAATATCGGCCACTCTGCATGACATCGCCAAACTCTTGCATCTAGCCAGCAAACTATAGCCGCCATTTTAAAGCGCAAGTTGGTGAATCCAAAAAAGTGGATTCACCAACCTAAAAAATCACTATACCCCAGTGGACAACCAGCAGGACGCCAGCCAAAGAAATGTATTGAGGCGAAGAAGCACTACCTCTGCCTCCAATGTCCTGCCCTCACACCCGCCTCCTGCCCTCACACCCACCTTCTTCCAGGGGACAGGAAGTGCTTTTTAAAAATGGAAAACAGCTTGGAGCAACGACTAGGTGGACAAGCATACAGGCAATGCCAGAAATAAAAGAATTATTTTCCAAAATTGTAACACAAAGCATGTCTCTCTAAAGGTTCCCCCCCCCCAAAAAAAATCAGGAACAAGATTAATGTTTAAAAGTATCAAAAGACTCCTGTTCAAAAAACACTATGTATCTATGATTCTATGCATAAGCATTTAAATGAGGTATGAATTGAAAAAAAAAATAGCAGGCATCACGGGACCTGTAAAGCATGGAGAAAGGGGATTGGCTGCCTGGATTGATTGACAGGTGGAAGAGAGTTGTGTATAAAGCACATTGCTCTCCTCCACCATTCCCAGCAGTAGATGTGGATGGCAAGAAGCACAAGAACGAGACAGCAAAAAGGTGAGGAGGGTTGGGAGGCACAGTATGATTTAGCACTACGCCATTCAGCTAGAGTAACACTATTTTTACTGATGTGCGGAAATGCCCCAAGAGTTGGTTGCTGCATGTTGTGTAATACCAGAAGTTTTGGGAAGGTAGAGCCTGAGGAGACCAGAGTTTAGGGAGGGGAGGGACTTCCATGGGGTATAATGTACCTTCCACAGCAGCCATTTTCTCCAGGTGAATTGAACTCTGTCACCTGGTGTCATCTCAGGTGATCTCCAACCATGACCTGGAGGATAGTAACTCTATGAATAACGACATTTGCTGGTTACCTAGCACAAGCAGGGTATGAAGAATGAAATAACTAGGAACAACAGGACTTATATTCATATAGCAGAAGAAAGCTGTCTCCGAGTCTCGTGGACCTAGTCCCAGCAGAGTCCAGTGATGCAGAAGACTCATTTGAGGAAGAGGCAGACCTGACCTGACCTGAACTCACAGCGACACTGCAGGGGGAGGCAGTACAATGGGCCCCCAGGCCTGAGTTGGCAATAGAATCTGACAGCTAATTCATCTCCCCCATCACCAGAATCACAGGAACAGCATAGGAGGGAGAATAGAAGGGAGTTGCAAGACAGAAGGTACAGTCCCAGATTGGCAGAAGAGTGCCAGCTCCATGTCAGCGATGAGGATGAGTGCTCGCAGGACTAGGGCTGAGGTGGTAGACAGTTGTTCAGCCTGATGTTTAAAAGCAGCCAGCAAGGGAGTGGCTGTGTGGAAGGAACATGTCTGACAGTTCTTGTCTTTGCATCCTCCATTCCTGATTGATTTCCTGGTCTCTGACCCCGGCCTGTGCTCCAGAACGCTGCATCTGGATTTCCCTTTGGACTTGAAGCTGTGAGTGTGCCTTAACTGACATTTTGACTGCCTCAGTCTGTCTGTGGTGTGTCTGCACTCAGAGCACCAAGCCACTGACACCGTGTTTCCCCGAAAATAAGACATACCCATAAAATAAGCCGTAGCAGGATTTCTAAGCATTTGCACAATATACCCCATACTCTAAAAAGAAGTGTGTCCTCAGGGGGAAGAAGTAAAGCTGTGGCTGCTGTTTTATTCAGCATTGTGGGCCTCTGTCCCCCAGCACTAACCAGCAACAGTCTGTGGCAGGGTTGCGCCACTTCAGTACTCACGGACGCCCGAGGAAACCAGTGCTGTGGCGTGGAGGGGAGGGGCAGTTCCGGCACTGCCGCTCCAGAGCTCGCAGGCATGCCACCAGCATCAGCACCCCTCCCCTCCACACCATGGTGTTGGCCTCCCCAGTCTCTCTCACTCCCCACAAACACCAGTAAAGCTGCTGCTCCCCAGCACTGACCAGCAACAGTCTGTGGGTCTCTCTCACCCCACACAAACGCCGTTGTTGATGGCATCGACTTTTCTAAATACCAATAAGACATCCCCTGAAAATAAGCCAGTCTCTTATTCTCGGGGAAACACAGTAGTATAGTGATACATAGAGGTATAAATCCCTACGGTATTGCTTTGCTCACAGAAGCAGTTCAATAGATGAGCTAATCCTTGAATCACTATTATCCAATGCATAGCTGGTCCCCTGCTTGTAAAACAGAACACTAGGGAAATGGCGCTCCAGTGGAATCAGCCCTCCCCATGCTATTTGTGTTGAATAGTCCCTTGAGCCATTTGGATAAATAATTTGACCATTTGGATTTGGAGAGCCAGATTGCTCTTTTCAAATGTATGTCACTGTTTAGACAGGTGGCCTTTTCTACTTGTATCTGATGAAGGGAACTTTGACTCTTGAAAGCTTGCACCCTGAAAATCTTGTTGGTCTTGAAAATGATATCGGACACAAATCTAACATATGACCTTTGTTTGTGTCCTGGACACAGAGAAAAGTCTACATGCAGTAGAAGAGTGATAGCGAGTAGCCATCTTGGTCTCCGTCAGGAGAGGATCTCTTGAACTCCTACAATGGTTTTGAATTAAGGAGAATGTAATTGAGCTTTCTAAACTGTTCTTTGTCTTCATGTAAGAACATCAGCCCTGCTGGATCAGACCAGTGGTCCATCTAGTGCAGCATTCTATCTCACACAGGGGCCAACCAGTTCTTCTGGAGGGCAAACAACAGAGTCTTCTTAATGACAACATCAGAAGAGCCCTGCTGGATCAGATCGATAGTCCATCTAGTCCAGCCTCCTGTCTCACACAGGGACCAGCCAGTTCCTCTGGAGGGCCAACAACAGGGCAGAGAGGCTGAGGCCTTCCTAAGAACATCAGAAAAGCCCTGCTGGATCAGACCAGTGGTCCATTTAGCCCTCATTCTGTCTCACACAATGGCCAACCAGTTCCTCTGGAGGGCAAACAAGCGGCCGAGGCCTTCATGAGAACACCAGAAGAGCCCTGCTGGATCAGACCAATAGTCCATCTGTTCTAGCATTCTGTCTCACACAGGGGCCAACCAGTTCCTCTGGAGGGCAAACAACAGGGCGTAGTGGCTGAGGCCTCCATGACAACATCAGAAGAGCCCAGCTGGATCAGATTGACAGTCCATCTAGTCTAACATTATGTCTCACACAGGGACCAGCCAGTTCCTCTGGAGGGCCACCAACAGGGCAGAGAGGCTGAGGCCTTCCTAAGAACATCAGAAAAGCCCTGCTGGATCAGACTGAGAGTCCATCTATTCCAGCATTCTGTCTCACACAGAGGCCAACCAGTTCCTCTGGAGGGCAAACAACAGGGCGTAGTGGCTGAGGCCTTCATGACAACATCAGAAGAGTCCTGCTGGATCAGATCAACAGTCCATCTAGTCCAACATCCTGTGTCACACAGGGACCAGCCAGTTCTTCTGGAGGGTGAACAACAGGGCATAGAGCCTAAGGCTTTCCCATCACATTGCCCCAGAGATTCAGAGGTTCAGTGCCTCTGAAAGTGGAGGTTCATCTTAGGCTGTGGAAGTATTGTAAAGCACAGAAAAACAGATAGATTCAAGTCCAGCAGCACTTTTGAGGGACCAGCAAGATTTTGGGGATATGAGTTTTCTGAAGCCAAAAATTACCTTACTCCTACCCTGAAAACCCTTGCTGGCTTCTAAGATCCCGCTGAACCCAATTCTAGCTGCTGTACTGAAGACCAACCGACTGCCCACCAAGATTAACACAAACTGGAAATGTTGGAGGAAAGATACTTACCACCACAAGGGGGCAATTTGACCTCAGTCATCCTGTATTTCCGTCGTCTCCATCCACAAAAACTCATCAAGACTGACTTAAGAAAAAAAAAAAGAAAGAAAGTCATAAGGCCGGCAGACAAAAGCAGATCTCAAAACGGTGATGAAAAATCATCAGATGCCTTCCTCCATTAGCGATAAGCCTCGGAATGCGCTCGTTAGGTTCCAAAGACATGACTGGGTTGACTGACAGGGGGAGGATGTTAATAAGCAAAGAGTAAAGGTAGAAGGAGGCTGACAGGGGAATGGACGGGTTTGCCGGGTTGGAGGCTTTCAGGCAGAGAGCTTGGTTGCTCACCAAGTTCCGGCCTGCTTTGATTCATGCTCTTTTAGCAGCCTTTAATGAGGCGCTTGAGAAATCCCTCGGGGGATTATTACAGTGGTGTTTTCTACCCGTTACTCACGCTGGTGCTAGATGACAGATCGAGGTGCCTTCGTTGCAATGATGCCGGCTCTGAAATATTGCAGGGGGAGATTTTAAAGAAAAGGAAGAAATCCGGCAAGCGCCAAGTCCTTAATGACACGTAGGTCCTTCGACGTCCTGTCGGTTTCAGTTAGGTCTTAGGGAATGGCTGGATGGGGAGTTGACCTCATCTTGAGCTTCTGCTTTGGGAGCACCTCTTGATGTCGTTGTCGAGATAGAAGCAAAAAACCGCACAGCTGGATGCCCTTTCTCGGGCTCCCATGCGGAGAAACCAATCTAGATGTACGGAAATAGTGATTATTTTTCCAACTTGCTGCTGGTGCTCAGGAAATTCAAGAGGGCTTGCATTGCATTGTACTAGATGATTTGCAAAGTTACTTGGGAAAAAATTATTAGGGACTACAGGCTGCCTCTATGCTACTCTGTATACCTTGCTGAAACTAGGAACCTACTATGAAATGTCTCGTCTAATACAGACCGATTCCGCATGGAGGCACAAAACTCACTTTGTCTCCTGCTTGCAAACGCATGGTTGTAAGCCATGCATTTGCAAGCTTTATAACGGGAGACCCCCTCCCTTGGTTTCCTGCTGCCACGTTGTGGCTTTTTGCCTCCCAACTAGGTGGCAAGGGGAAACAAGTCAATCTTCTCCCCCCTTTTGAGTTGAGTTCAAAAGTCAATCACGGCAAGCCACCAATCAAAACACAGTCATTGTCTTGGGGACTCAAACTTCCTCCCCCCCCGAGCCCCGATATTAATTTTTAAGTACATTTCTGTGTTGCTATGCAGTAACACCACAACATAAATGCATTTTTAATAAAAATCAACACTTTCACATTGCTATGGAGAAACGCCACAACGATAAAGCATTCCCCCCCCCTTTGGGGATTTGTGGTGTTTAGGACTCTATTTATGTTTGGGTAGAGTTGTGAGAAGCTAGCCATGGTAACTGAACCCCGAAGAGTGATTGTGTGTAAACAGTAGTCTTAAAAACAAAGAACAGAGACACCTAGCTGAATGAGAGAGGCCCCTTTCTCTGTTCATTCCCCATGGCCAGAAAACACAAACGGGACTGTGTTTTGCCTGCCTGATCCCAAAAAGACCATAGGCACTTTAGGGAAAATTTTATTTTAACATATGTAAAATAGCTTTGCAGTCCCACAGCAATGCAGACATTAAAAAAAAATCTCGAACAGGAAATGGAGAGGAGAGGGTGGGAAAAATGCTGCAGGGACTGTCACGTGTTTCTCCCTCCACACAGGCTTGCTCCTGTTGCTTTCTGATGTGAAGTGAGATAACAAATGGCAAATCCAGTTTTGATGATTGCTCTCATTTCAAGGCAAATCAGCCCCTGGACAGCCTTGGGATGCAGATGATGTCATGTGGAGGAAGCTCTAAATCCCGCCAGCAACCAGAGGCTGTCCAGGGACAGATTCCTTGTGCAGAATCAGTCACGTTGTGCTTCAGTTCTTATTTTAGACTTCTGGTTAGCTCTGCACAGAGTTGCCAGGTCTCTCCTTATCTGTAGATATGTTGTACACCATCTAGAGCCACAAGGGAAGAGCAGGATATAAATTAAATGAATAATAAATAGCAATAATAGAAATAGGAAGGTTCAGGCCACGTAGCCAGCTTTGCACAGGAAGTGATGTCATAGTGCCAGTAACTTCTGGGTGACACTCTGGTATGTGGATTCTTTGTAAAGAGGGCAGAATAATGCACATTGTTGTTTGTCCTCTGGAACTGGGGCACCACATAAACAGAGGTGTCATTCTGTTGGAATTTGAGCAAACCTTCCTGTAAGAAAGGACAACAGCACGGTCTGGGATCACATAGTGGCAAAGGCTAGTCCGAGATGTTTAAAAGTGATACTAACTATTTGCAGAACTCTTTGGTGACTGGTCTTAATGCATTTAGACAAAGGAGGAAATTAGATTGTAATATTAATTGCATATCATAAGAGGCATGGTTCTGCAAATTTAGTGAGTAGTCCCTCTGTCCCCTCATCTGTCATGAACCATGGGCTGTTCCAGCTGACCAAAAGAGAACCTCTCACAGAGAATAGCCCCATACACACGTGGTGCAAAGATTCAGTCTTTATTGAAGGTTCCAAAAGAAAAAACAGGACAAAGCATGGTAAGAACAGGAACACTGACAAAGACAAGCACAGATGGTTCCCTTAGGTGTCTATATAGGGGGGGAACAGTTTAGGCGGGAGTTCCAGTTCCCATAAGGGAGGCTTTTGATCTAAAAGGCACAAATCCAGGAGCTATCCAGTCTGTTTCCCCCGTCATCTTCGGCAGTAAATTTCTAGCCCCTACTATGCAAACCAAGGACATGGACAAATAAGAGAGAGCTCTTCACAGCAGGGGAGATAGTCTCTGCAGGTCATAAACCATGGGATGGAGGTGAGAAGGAAAGCGCAGAAGAAATGAAAGGAACATGGGGGGAGGGAGGGCTCTCAGGCCCGCTAAACCTCTAAGTCAACACTCCCGAGGAAATTGGGAGGGCTGTTATGACATCATCCATCTCCTTGATTAAAAGGTTGAAATGCCAAGCTCTGTGGCACCCCACAGTTCATCCAAATAGACTTCTTGCATCTCCTACCAAGTTTCCATCTTGCTGAAATAGTCATGACCTGAGCATGCAACCTCTCTGTCCATGTCAACCTGCCACCCAGACACTATACCTAGCCCACTCCCATCCTTAGATGTGTCCATATGCTTCTGGGGAGAAAAGAGACAACACAGGTACTGAGTGTTTCTGCTTTCTCTCTGACCTCTCTCATAGTTTCTCCCTCTCCATCCAACAGTTGGCCTATTGCCCCATTTACCTTATGTTTGCTTCTTACTGCAGAGCTAAAAAGAACATGGGGCGGGGGGAGGGGGCGGTATCTGTGACTTTCTGTCGTTTAACCTCTAGTATCATATGTCATTTCCCCTCTTGTGAGCAAATTTGCAAAAGAAGAGGGGGTGGCAACTGTTAGAAAAGGAATGAGGAAGTGAATTAGGTTAATGAAGAGCTGCAAGGCATGAACAAATGACACCGAATGAGCTCCAGAGATAAGATGAAATCTCTCAGGAATGCCGCCTTTCCCAATCTGATCATGCTCCCTTTAGATGCTCTGCAGCCATGGGAAATGTAATGTCACGCTGAATAATTACCCTGCCCTCAATGGCTCATGCGACTCTGATCTCATTAGATCTCGGGCGCTTAGCAAAGTCATCCATGGTCTGGGGCCCATATCTCTGAAAGACCGCCTATTTCTTTGTGTTCCTTGCAGGGCCTTTGTAGGTGCAAATCTGTTCCCAAAACAGCTAAGGGCCCTGACAGAGCTTCCACAGTTCTGCAGGGCCTGCAAGATGGAGCTTTTCCACCACGCCTATGGTTGTGGCCAGGGATGGTTGTTGAGTTGGGAGGCGGAAAGACAAGGATAAAGTGGATTGTTTGACTGTTCTATTGTGAGGTTCTGTTGTTGGAACCCGCCATAGGCCAGCATGCTGGGAGTGGTGGGTAAGAAATCAAGTCAATAAATGAAGGCTGACCCTGATGAGTACTTTTAGAATATGCAAGATCTGCAGTGTGCACAATTGAGCAGAATATAAAGAGTGTCCTGCAGGGGGCATCAGAAGAGATATGTATTTAGCATAGTTAGATCAGGAACTTACTGCAATTTTCTCCTCTTCTGTTCTGTTTGGCTCAACAGGTGACTTCCTCAGTCTGAGCACACCCCCTCCCTGCTTCCCTCGAACACCGCAGTGGAATGAGTAGAATGACTACAGACAACAGTTAGAGCAGTTAGGAATCTCTTTCTCTCCTCTTTCTATACATAGTTGTTTCTCTTCTGAATAAAAAACTATTGTATTCTTTAAACAGCCTGGTGCTGCAATCTCTCTGCCTGTTCAAATTCCATCAACAAGGTCTTGGATCAGTGACCCCAGAGGAAGTCCAGGGTTGCAATGCAGAGGCAGGGTTGCAATGTAGACGAAGCCAAGCGAAAACCTTTTCGGTTCTTCTCTTGCCTTGAAAACCCCACCAATTGGCTGGGTCCGGATGGGACTTTATATACACACAAAATAATGTACTTTCCTGTTCAACCAGCCTCCTGCTTCCTTCACTTTCACAGACATAAGCAAAGTCTGTTAAGACTTCTGTTCTTAAATACATTCCCAAAGAGTTGGTGTTTTCTAATGCGGCCAAGGATGCCGATGTGATCAACTATGCATTTTGGCCCTCTTCAGAGACAGGCTTAATTTTCACCTGCTGAGCTTACCGGGGGCACCAAGGTCTGGGTTCACCATGCAGACCTTTTCTTATCTCCACAGTTAATAGAGGAGTGAAACATTGCAGGTCACCTTAAGTGAAACCTCTGCATAGCACCCTCATGAGCAGGGGTCCCAAAGTGGGTCATACCAGCAATCCGTGTATTGAGGCATGGATATTCCCTGCATTGCACCAATATGGTCCCGAGAAGTCTTTTTGCAAAGGAGAAGAGCCCTGGCTGCTTAAAGAATACAGTAGTTGCGCTGAAGTTTAGAATGGAACCAACTTCGTAAAAAATCAGCCGACAAGGATTCTCGTCCCTTATGTGGAACATCCACATAAGGGGCGAGAATCCTGACTCCCTGTCCTGTCCACTCACCCCCCCTCCTTACCTGCTAGCATGTCTGCTGGAGGGGGTGGGGCCAGAGCAGGGCGACATAGTGCTGTACGTCGTTGTGCGGCCCCCGCCGGTCTCCTGAGGCTGCCCCCGTTCTCTGCATGGTGGGAGCTGCCTCGAAAGACTGGCAGTGGTGGCGGCAACATCAGAGCAATGAGTGTGCCTCTGTGCTCTGGCACTGTTGCCGTGGTTCATCTACTGGCGCAGTCCCTTGGGATGGAACTTTGGCCATCATTTCCGTATTCTTCCATGGGGGGGGGCCGCACCAGTAGATGTTCCACATCAATGAGAGAGAGAGAGAGAGAGAGAGAGAGAGAGAGAGAGAGAGAGAGAGAGAGAGAGAGAGAGTCCACCCTCCAGGGAAACTCATCTCTGTAATCTGGAGATGTGGTGTAATTTCCAGCTGAATTAACACCCACAAAAGGGAAGAATGCCAGAAAATAATGCAATCTGCCTATGCGATCTGGAAGTAATGTAGGTACTTTGAGGATGTCAGGGAATTATGCTCTGGAATGAGACAGGAAACCTAGATCTCGATTCAGTCCAGGAGGATGCATTGTTATAGTCAGTTGCAATTCAGCAGTCTCTCAATCTAATCTCCCATTGATATTCCTTTGCAAGAGCGCTGCTACTCTTAGGATAGCAACTGAATATCCTGGAAGGTTAAAATGTCCCCTCCCTAGATTTTGAATGGTGTGATGGTTGATACTTTCATTTGTAATACTTATTCAGGGCTCATGGCCATTTAAACTAACTAATGAAATAAATCTTTATATATATCGATATCTATATATCCTGGACTTCCAGTATAGCTCAGGGTGCCAGAGCCCCAGATTCCAGGCGAGGCCCATTGTAACTGACCACATTCCTCTCCTGCTGCTCACCTGCTCACTTGTAAGCACTCTGTAATCCCTGTGCCAAGCTGTGCACAGTGCCCATCATAGGGAGGGAATGGGCCAGTGGATTGGGTAGGCATCTGTGAGTACCAGTGAGAGCACAAGAGAGGGCTCATTGGGGAGTGAGGGAAGGCGGGTCAGAGGGTGGATGTCATGAACATTGGGCTGGTCTGTCTGACCAGAAGAGACCCCCTCAAATCGAACTGACTCGTACACACGTGGTGCGAAAGAAGTTGGTCTTTACTGAAGGGTTCCATAAGGCTTAAGCAGGACAAAGCATGGCAAGAACAGATGCGTTGACAGAGACAAGCACAGATGGCCCCCTCTGGTCTATATATAGGGGGTTAGTTTGAGCAGGATATGTAGTTCTCATGGGGGACGCCTTTGATCTTAAAAGGCGTGAATTCAGAAGACGTCCATTCTGCCCTCTTTGCTATCCCTGGCAGTAAATTTCCACCTACTACGTGAACCAAGGACAAAGGGAGATAAGGAAGAACTCTGTGCAGTGAGGGGGAAGTTTCTGCTGGTCATAATCTGGGGGATGGAGGAGGGGAGAGGAGGTACAGAAGAAATGCAAGGAATGTGGGGGTTAGGGAGGTGTGAAGAGCCCACAGACCAGTTGAACCTCTAAGTTAACACGCCCGAGGAGACCGGGAGGGCGATCATGACAATCATCTTCCCTTCCTTTCCCCACATCAGACAGTCTGAGAAAGCTGCGAGAGAACTGCTCTGTGAGAACAGCACTATCAGCGCTGTGACAAGCCCAAGGTCATCCAGTTGCCTGCATGTGGAGGAGCAAGGAATCAAACCAGATGCCCCGGATTAGAAGCTGCCACTCATAGCCATGACACCAAGCTGGCTCTCTAGCCCCATGCCTGTTCCCTAGAGCGGCCCACCAGTATTAGTCTGCTCCATGCAAGTGGACCACCGAGAACACAATGTCCCACTGAGGAAATCCATGACCATTCATCCGTTCACCGTCAATGGAATTAGCATCACACAGTTGGTGGCTGGTCAAGGAGCACACATTCCCCCAAGGGCACAAACCTGGAACAATTGCTTGCATGTGACTCTCACTGCAGGGTCTGGTGAAGGTGATCTGAATAAACCAAGCTGCCTGTGGTCAGCTTTCTTTCTCCTGGTACACAAAGGGCACACGTGAAGAGATGGGATTTCCCAGCATGCACCGATATGCCCCTCCTTTCTCTCGCACGTGATTTATAAGCAGGTTATCGCATAGGGGCGAGCTCTCCCTCCCGCTTTGAATCTTTCCGCAGGTAGGACCACAGCTTTAGGCAAGGGGTTTTCTCCTTCGACTTCTTTTATCGGGCTTGGCGTGTTAATTAGATCCCGGTTTTGGTTTGCTTGACTGTGAAATATAATTCCGTTATCAGTGCAACCACATTCTGCCCTAGGTGATTTCTGCTTAAGCTTTAATCTTTTCTCTTCTTCTCCTTTAAAAAAAAGAAAGAAAGAAAGAAAAATCCCGTGAAATAAAGGCTATTACCTTACTTGGGCTTACTCTAAACAGAGTTCTTCCAGGAGGGGGTGGTGATGGTATGTGTGTGTGGGTGTGGGTGTGTTGCGAAGATTTCTGATTTGTCAAACCTCTCTGAAAGTTCGAGAAAAGGTAACTTTGAGGCACGTTCAAAATTAATTATGCTAAAGCACTGACTGAGCTCTATTGGGAGCCATTCCTTATAATCCGGGCATGGCATGGAGCGGGCGCGTTGTTTATCCAATGAAACGAACGGGGAAAGTTTTCGCAACCCTCGAAACAAACGGAGACACAAAATCCGAGCGCGCCTGGCAAATTGACAATTAAACGGCTTACTTGAGTGTTAACGGTTTTAGCTTTGTTGTTTTCCCAGCGGAGGGCCAAGAACTGCGCAGAGACCCATCTTCATAAGATCTTGGTGGAAGAGAAGCCTTGAAGTGGCATTGAAATAATGTGTCTTTTATTCTGCTGAACAAACCCTAATGTGAGCTACGGGTGCCGGCCTCTAGGTGGGGCCAGTGGGTCTCAGAATTACAGCTCAAATTCAAGCTATTGGAAGTGAAGTTCTCTGGGAGAAAATGGACACTTTGGAAAGTGGACTCTATGACATTGCACCTCACTGACGTTCCTGTCCTCCCCAGGCCCCATCTCCAAACCTCCAGGAATGTCTGAACCTGGATTTGGCTACTTTTACCCCCAGTCACTAGTTGAGGAGGGGAGGGGCTGGGAACCCTTGATAGGACCTACACAATGGCAAACTCATATCAAGGGGGTGATGCGCCCGAATTAAACAGAAAAATAGATGGATATGACACATGATAATAGAGTAGCCAAGTCCCTTCTGGCAACCAGCAGGGGTCGGGGGGGGGGGGTTACCTAAGAAAGAGAAAGTTCCCAGCCTTGTTGACAGGATCACACAGGAAATGATGTTATCACACTAGTGATGTCTTGGTGACACTCTGGAATTTGGGCAAAAACTCTATGGTAAAACTGGCTTCTACCATACAGTTTCCCCCCAGAACATTCCTGGTGTGATGACATCACTTCCTGTGTGATGCTGGCAATGAGTTCTGGGTCTTCCTCTTTTTCTCAGGTAAATCTCCCAGCTGGCCAGCTGCTTGTCAGCTTTGGGGCAGGGCCTGGCATCACTGGGATAGTTGGCTATCCTATATTACAGAAAGAAGGCAGAGTTTTTTTGTTAGGAAAGGAGAAAGTGAAAATGCCATTAAGGCAAAGCCATGCTAAGCAACAGCAACAGACCCAATGCACAGATCTCATTTGAGTCTCTCCTCCTTGTACCCTGATGGATTAAGCCCTAATGCTGCAGAGCAGTGGGGGCTTTCAAGAGCGCATCGTCATTAACTCTGCAATCTCCCATCGCCCCCCATCGCCCCCATTCCTCTGCCTTTCTTGCTATGGAGTACAAACTGGTTAACCACCAGGAAATGCACGACCTCTTCTCCTTGCCAGATCAGGTTCGTCACTTGGCTGGGCACAGCTCGTTTTCTTTTTTATAATCAACAATAGCAATGAGTAATTCTACTCCTGCCTATTGTCTTGATCCACTTTTTGTGTTACAAATAGTGCTTGGAATGAGACCCTCATATTCTCCCACCACTGATACGTGCCTGACGGAAACCTGAACCAGGGACGGCAAAACAGTCGCCCTTAAAGAGCTAACCCCGGCTGGGTTCTCCGTCAACCATCAGTCACGGACTGTGGGGCGGGGAGGGGGTGTTGCAATCCTGATCCGTGACAACATCTCCTTCAGGGCTCTCTCTGCGCCGAAAATTCCAGGAATTGAATGTGTTGGCCTCGGGTGGGGTACAACCGAGAGCGTGGCCATCTGGCTGGTGAATCGCACGCCCAACGCACCTCCAGATGCCCTGCCAGCCCTGCTAGAGGCGGCGGCCGCCTGGACTATTAGACTATTAATCCTGGGGGACTTTAATGTCCATGTGGAATTGCCACCCTCTGGCAATGGACTGGACCTGGTGTCGGCCATGGCGACACTAGGGCTCTCGCAATTTGTTGTTGGTCCTACCCACCAGACAGGTCACACCCTGGATCTGATTTTTGGTGCAGGGCTGAGCGTGGATCCGGTTACAATTACTGCCGTGCCATGGTCGGACCACTATACCCTGAAGACCCGGCTTAGGCTGCCACCTCCCCCTCACTTGGGCGTCGAGCAAATTTCAGCTCTCCCGCGGAGACTTATGGATCCGATTGGATTCCTGAATGCTCTGCGGGACCCAATGCCTCCCGGCACTTCTCTAGATGGACTGGTCAGTGACTGGCATGAAAGATTGCTGGCCGCCATTGATGAGATAGCTCCCGGACGTCCTCTCCGTCCCTGTCTCAAGCGGGCCCCATGGTACACCAAGGAGCTCCACGAGAAGAAACGGGAACTAAGACGACTAGAGCGAGTTTGGAGGAAGACTCACGACGAAGAATCGAGAGCATCTTATAGAAAGCAGTTAAGAGCCTATGAGATGGTGGTGAAGTCAGTGAAACGCAACTTTTACTCGACTAGCATCGCGTCTGCGCACTCACGCCCAGCACAACTATTTAGGGTAGTCCGATCTCTCACCGCCCTTGATGAAGGGCGCCAAAACAATAGCCAATTGGACATTAGCTGTGAGGCATTTGCGAGTCACTTCGTAGACAAAATCTCGACTCTCCGCCATGACCTCCCTCCAACTTTGGACACAGAAAGTGAACTAGAGGCTCCTTGGCCGTCTTTGGAGAGAACAATGAGTTACTTCAAACGACTCTCATTAGATGAAGTGGACAGGATGCTAGCAACAACGAGGCCAACCACTTGCCCTCTAGACCCATGTCCATCGTGGCTCCTAAAAACAACAGACCTAAGAATAGGAGCTCCCCTCCGGGAAATAATCAACCTCTCCCTTTCAACATTTGAGGGAAAGCCCTCAAATGGCTGATCTCCTTCCTCCAGGGTCGCGGACAGAGGGTAGCAATAGGAGAGAGAGTGTCTAGCCGTCACCAGCTCACATGTGGAGTCCCACAAGGAGCAGTGCTCTCTCCTATCCTATTTAATATCTTCATGCGCCCTCTTGCTCAGCTGGTGCGGAGGTTTGGGCTGGGTTGCCACCAATACGCAGATGACACCCAGCTCTTCCTCCTGATGGATGACTGCCCTGACTCCCCCCCAGAATCATTAGCCAGATGCCTGGAAGTAGTGACAAAATGGATCAAGCAGAGTCATCTGAAGCTCAATCCTGCAAAGACAGAGGTCCTGTGTTTGGGTAGGAAGGGACCATGGGAGGATGGATGGTGTGCAGCTCCTAGCGACTCACTCCGCCAGGAACCTGTACTGGATCCTGCATGCCAGCCAATGGCAATCACTCATCCCCGATGATCTCTGCTGCCAGTCTTTGCTAACCCAGGTACCCAAGAACACTGGCCCGGAATCTGGGCTTCCTGTATTCAAGGAACATGTTCTGTACCGACTTGGACCATTTCCACACTTCGGAGTTGTCATTTTTCCCCCACCACGTCAGGTGCTAAATTTCAAATCCAAAATCGCTTCTGGCAATCTGAGGTTTTCTACCGTCACCTCTCAGGACTGAATGTGCCGCCTGCATTTTGCATTGTCTTTGGAAGAGTGGCCGCCTTATTTATTTTTTACCTTGCACATGTGCAATAAGGCAGCCCCACGGTAGCCTAATTTAAAATGTCAGCCACCCAGATGTAGCAGGCAGAAACTCGCAGGTTGTGAGTCCCCATGCTTCAAGTGCCATTTTGTATTCCAGTTGCTTTTTGTTTCCCTTCCTGCGTCAGCCCAAACATACCGTGACCCCCCCACCTCCCAGATTCCTGTGACACTTGAATCATGCAAGCAAGGGGGGGGGGGTGTCTCAGGTCAATGTGAGTCTCTGGCCAGCTGTGCTCAGTCACCACACATGCACAAAGGCAAAGCATCTTGGCCAACTACCCATTTCACAGTGCTATTTAGAAGAAGAGTTGGTTTTTATATGCCGCTTTTCCCTACCCGAAGGAGTCTCAAAGCGGCTTACAGTCGCCTTCCCTTTCCTCTCCCCACAACAGACACCCTGTGGGGTGGGTGAGGCTGAGAGAGCCCTGATATCACTGCCCGGTCAGAACAGCATTATCAGTGCCGTGGCGAGTCCAAGGCCACCCAGCTGGTTGCATGTGGGGGAGCGCAGAATCGAACCCGGCATGCCAGATTAGAAGTCCGCACTCCTAACCACTACACCTAGGAAAATGGAAAACTACCTGTCTATTTTACCCCCTGTGGTTTTGTCCACAGAATCTTTAAAGGAGAAAAACATTTAAATCCCCCCCCCCGATCCTATGATACCCCCTCAGCAATTCCACCTGGGATGCTTACTAAAATAAGATGTGCAGTATCCCTTCCAGACCTTAAAAGGTATCGTGTCCTTTTGGAGTGGGTTGTTTCCTTTGGTCCTCCTTACAGAAGATGGTTCCCTGCTGCTCGGGGGCGAAGAGAGGATTTTGAAAGAATGAGGATATAAGGGGTTGCAAAAGTTCCCTCCATTGACCCCGGACCTTCTGTTTTGTGTAAATGCACCAATCAGCATAGCCCTCCTGTTCGCAGCCTTGTTTTCTCCTTTGTTATCACTCTGAAGGGAAAAAAAGAAGACGAACGAAAGAATGAAAGGATTTTAGTGCAATGACACTGTCTGAGGCAAATAGTTCTACAGCTCTGCCTTATTTTTGTTCCTTAACCTTCCAGGTGTCGAATACCATGGCATACCTAAGACTGCATTTCTTTTCATGTGCCACGTTAAAAGCTCCCAGCTCCCTGGGGATTGATGGCTTTCAACAAAGTGGACCAGAGGCTGATGTTTTTCAACGAGAGGTGAAGGTGTTTCGATAGAGCGACTGTTTTCTTTTTGGGTTATACTCTGTTAAGTAGCAGCAAGGAAACTGGTCTGGAAGAAGAAGAGCTGTTTGTTTGTTTGTTTTGTACCCTGCTTTTTACTACCCACGGGAGTATCAAAGTGGCTTACAATTCCTTAACCTTCCTTTCCCCATGACTTTTATCCTCTGAGAAAGGTGGGGATGAGTGACAGAACAGGGGTGAAAGGTCCCCCAGCTGGCTGCACAGGAAGGAGGAGTGGGGAGTCAAACCCAGCTCTTCAGAGTAGAGGCTGCTACTCTTAGCCATGACACCAAGCTGGTGCTTGGCAGTTTAAATTCCAGTAGCAGCTTGAAGCAAAAGTTGTGAGCTATCATGAGTCACTGCTCACTTCTTCAGAAGTTAGAAGAAGAGTTCGTTCTTATATGCCACTTTTCTTTACCAGAGGGAGTCTCAAAGTGGCTTACGTTTGCCTTCCCTTTCCTCTCCCCACAACAGACACCCTGTGAGGGAGGTTGGGCTGAGAGAGCCCTGAGATTACTGAAGAAGAAGAGTTGGTTCTTATATGCCACTTTTCTCTACCCGAAGGAGTCTCAAAGCGGCTTACATTTGCCTTCCCTTTCCTCTCCCCACAACAGACACCCTGTGAGGGCGGTGAGGCTGACAGAGCCCTGAGATTACTGAAGAAGAAGAGTTGGTTCTTATATGCCACTTTTCTCTACCCGAAGGAGTCTCAAAGTGGTTTATATTCGCCTTCCCTTTCCTCTCCCCACAACAGACGCCCTGCGAGGGAGGTGAGGCTGAGAGAGCCCTGAGATTACTGAAGAAGAAGAAGAGTTGGTTCTTATATGCTGCTTTTCTCTACACGAAGGAGTTTCAAAGCGGCTTACATTTGCCTTCCCTTTCCTCTCCCCACAACAGACGCCCTGCGAGGGAGGTGAGGCTGAGAGAGCCCTGAGATTACTGAAGAAGAAGAAGAGTTGGTTCTTATATGTTGCTTTTCTCTACACGAAGGAGTTTCAAAGCGGCTTACAGTCGCCTTCCCTTTCCTCTCCCCACAACAGACACCCTGTGAGGTGGGTGAGGCTGAGAGAGCCCTAATATTCCTGCTCGGTCATAACAGCTCTATCAGTGCCATGGTAAGCCCAAGGTCACCCAGCTGGCTGCAGGTGGAGGAGGAGCAGGGAATCAAACCCAGCTCACCAGATTAGAAGTCAGTGCTCCTAACCACTACATCAAGCTGGCTTTCTAGTGGGTAGCCATTGTGGCCTGTTTTACTGCTAATTTTCTCTCATAAGTATGAACTGGAAATTCCCATTTCATTTGTCTGAGGAAGTGCATGTACACAGAAAACCTTGCATCTTGAACAAAACTTCGCTGGTCCTAAAACTGCCCCTGGACTCAAACGTTGTCCTTCAAAAGGGTGAGTCTTTAAGGTTCTACTGGACTCTTGCTCTTGTCTGCTGTTACAGACAGCCTAACATGGCTACTCATCTTGGTCTGGATCATTCTTATCCCAAAGGATCCATCATGAATGGGACCCCAGGCCGTAATCTCTGGCCATTTCTTGAGTGACATCCCTGCTGGGTTTTGCCCAGAAGTGCTGTCATGCAGTCGAGCTGGAGGTGATTTTTGAAAGTTAATTTTTCTCCCACCAGCCAGCAGAGTAGCTGTGAGATTGCTGAAGTGAGGTTTTCTGTCATAGAGGGAGAACGGACAACCCTATATGTGATAGAGCCAGCATGGTGTTGTAGTTAAATTGTAGTTAAATCTGAACTAAATGCCACTTTGTCTGGCTGGGCCATCTGTGCCGTGAAATGTTATGCCAGTGGCAGAGATACAAAGTTGATAAAGGACACAGGGAATCCAATTAGCATAATTATTTTTTTACTCAAAATACAAACATGCTTAAAACATGAACACTTTTACAGTATGTCCTTGTACTGTCCCTGATTATTACTCTCCCACTTCTATCACCCATTAGGCATTAGCTCCAGGACAGCATATAGGGACATAACGCACAGCTTTTATCATCTGCTTACTCAGATGGGCATGAAACTTGTCCTGCTTTCATCCTGCTGGACTTGTGAACATTTAACACCTCAGAATTAGATGTTTGTTAGAACTTCTTTGGTTTGCTGTCACTGGAGGGCTATGTCTGACCAGGGTGTAGTCTGCACAGGGCTTTTTACCCAGTTCCAGTTTGAATGAATCCCTACCTTCTTCATTGAATTCGATTTCCAGTTTGATTTGGGACACTTTAAATTTCCCCTCTGCAACATGCATGATTGATCCAAGGTCACCCTACCTTTCCCCCGCAATATCCAGAAGTGGATATAAGCCTTGATATTTGAAAAACTGCCATCAGGAAGTGTGCAGGATTCTGCTTTGTGCAAAGAAACTCCCTTCCACGGGCCTCATAGCAAAGCATTCTTCCCTGACTGGCCAGGGTGTCAGTCCAAAGACTTCCTGGTTCCTAGTTGCAAGGCTTGTCTTAAAGTGACTGCGCTCTAGAAGCCCTAATTTCTCTCACCAGTGATTAGCCTCTTGTTATTTCCCTCTCCTCTGCTGTCTCCAATCCTCCTCACACCCCATTTAAAAAGACTCCTGCTGTGCTTGGCTCCCCTCCCTGCTCTGAACTTCCCAATCAAGTACAGAACACTTTCTGTTTCAATTGGGGGGGGGGGTGGAGAAATAGAGGAAGACCCAAGTTCAAATTGATCTGAATTCAGCAGGATCTACAACGGAAAAAACAAAGTAAGTGCAGAATGAGCTCAGGAAAAGTCCTGGTTGGTGGTGGCATACCTCAGGACAACAGGAGAGGCTCTCCTGAGCACTTGTGGATGAGTCACCCTTTTGTACAACCGGTCATTCTGTTAACTGCCTCCACTCACAACTCGTACAACAAGCTCCACACACTGAGCTTACGCTTTAGTGACAAGTAGCTTCCAATGTTCTTGCAAATAGAGTAGGTAGCTTCCAGAAGTATAAAATCTCCCGGATCCTGGACCAGATTCTTGGAGGATGTCCATGCCCTTTGGCATAACAATGATTTTGTTGCTATGTCATGGTCTAGGAATATTGCCTACCAGCCTTGGTGTGAACACCCTGTCCACTTTCCCAGCCTCATTTTTCTTTCAGGTTCCTTGAGAAATAATGGGTCATAAGTATAACTGAAGATTTTCTTTTTTGCTCACAACTCCTTCTCCTCCTCCTCCTCCTCCTCCTCCTTCTTCTCCTCCTCCTCCTCCTCCTCCTCTTTCTTTTCCTTCCCCTCCTCGAAATAAATATATGGGTACAACGTAATTTCCCAAAGTTACCTGCCATTCCTAATTTCTTCATCTCTGCAGTTCTTGACAATCATCTCCGTAGATGGCACCTTTGATGAGAATTGCACTTTATTTAAAACATAGAAGTGTGTAATTTCATTCAAATCCTTCGCCTGATGAGCTAGCCCCAGTAATTTCCAAAGTGGTTCTCACTGCTGAGCGATGTATTGTAGAATCACATTAACATTAAAATAAAGGCTTAAAGCTAAACATCGTTCAGTGACGTAGCCCTTCGTAAGATAAACATGTTTGCACCACAGGTCTTGGCAGCACAGTATAACTTGGATCTATTTTTAAAGAGAAAAAAGCGGTGACTTACCTCCAGCTGCCATTGACATGGCAGAGGAGCTGGGCTGTTAGGAGGGTGTGCTGGGGTAATGAGCCCAGCGGCACACAGGGTGGGCACGGCAACTATGTGTCGTGTCCACAACATGGGCTGGGAGGCGCGGTCCGGGGGCAGCTCAAAAGGCGCCATGTACAAGGGGCCCAGCCTCTTTGCTGAACTGCCACCAGAACAACTTCACTCCCACCCACCCAGTTATGTTGGCTAATACCATATATATTTAAATGGCCACTGTCAAATGTTTTTGAATTTTATTTTGTCACAGCTGGCAGTTTTGGCATAGGATGGAGCCTGTTTGGGGGGGAGTTCGGTATGTGCATCGGACTCCCCAGGTTAGGGACCTCCTTATGAGGTGGCCGGTGTCTGTTTACAGAACTAAAATTGTACCATTTTCACTAAAGGATGAGGTCAGTGCTAGAACATCTGCTTGGCATGCAGAAAGCTCTGGTTTTCACTCCCCTGTATCTCCAGGTAAAGGATCTGGCTGGAGGTGATGGGAAAGACCTCTGTCTGAGACCCTGGAGACAGAGCAGATGCCAGTCTGAGTAGACAAGACTGACTTTGATGGACCAAGAGTATGATCCAGTAGAAAGCAGCTTCATTTGTTCATGGGGATCCAAGGTTGACTTTACCCAGTGTCTGAGATGCAGAAATGATGTCATCATGTCTGGGATGTTAAGGGTGATGTTCTGGTATTTGGGCTTCTACGATAGAGCTTTTGCCCAAATACTAGAGTATCGTCCCAAGGTCCTGATAGAGATGCCATCACTCCCGGGAAATGTGGACAGTGATATGGAGATGCTACTTCATGTCGGATGGATCTTCCTCTTTTTCGGGGTAGGATCCCCCCCTCTGGCCAGCTGATTGGTGATGGGGAGGGAGGGTCTGCCAGCGGATGACCCCTTCCTACACTGGAGGGGACCTGTCAACCCTACTATTGCGATAGACAATGTCTGGTGTACAAAGAGAAGAAAAGAAGACCCTGAAGGGGGCAGCAAGAAGACTGTTAGGTAGGTCAGAGATTTCAGGACCTTTCTATCTGTTAAGGGTGCTTTCTTGTCTGTCCCTAGATTGCTACTCTTAGGGCAATTTCCTCCTCCTTCTTAGAAGCTTCTCCCATCTCTCTCTACTTAGGCAGCCATGTAGACAGACATCTGTCCCTATCCCTCCTCTGCATTATCACAGTATGTTGTTCCATAAATAAATCCTTTTATCTCCTTTATCCTAAAATACAGCATGTGCATATCTATGACTTATTTACCCTGCCAACACCTACTGCTAAGAGAGAATGTCATGCTTTGCTCCTGTGTAAGGAACGTTTAGCAGGGTCTCACAAGTTTCCATCCACGTGCTGCTCTACGTAGTCTAGGCTTCTAATAACTGACTTCTTTGGTCCTGGGGTTTCAGGAGAGACTTTATGGGCTCTGGAGGTATACCTAATACCGATTACTTGGAATTTGAATATTGGCAAGAGTCTGGGTGACCACAGGATCTTTTCAACAATGTTCATGGGGGTCTTTCCCCAGGTAGAACCCTTGATTGATAGATTTATTGATTGATTGATTTAATTTGATTTGATTTCTATATGGCTCCATATGGCTCAGGGCCGTTTACATACAACATGGGGGGATACATGGAACAAATTAATATCTTTAATCCGCCCCTGCGGAGCGCATTAAATAAAAGAGTAAGGGCTGTCGGGGAGGAGTTAGGGCGGGCCCTGTCTGGAATAAAAACTCGGAGGGCCCAATCAGGAGCCGCGAAGCAGCTCCTGGTTGGGCCCTCTGAGTGTCAATCCAGGGGCAAGCCACCAATGGAGAGCCGCGCAAAGTGCGGCTCCCCATTGGCGGCTTGGCCCGGCCTTGCCAGGCCAGCTGGGGACTCTGCAAGTCCTCTGGCCCCGCCACTCCTCCATATTCGGAAAGGAGCAGGGACGCCACATTGAAGACACAGCATCCCTGCTCCTTTCCCACCCCCAGGGACCATGGCCATTGGGGGGGAACGATGTCACCAGCCGCCTTCTCCCGCCGCCCTGACGATGCGGGAGGTGCAAAGCGCCTCCCGATCCGCCCCCCTCCCACTTCGGCCGTGTCCCGCAAGCAGCCGCTGCTACCATTACCTCCTGACCTGTCGACCGTGCCACTCGCCGCCTGTCCCGACGCCCAGGATGGCCCAATGAATGCGCCCGTCGCTGTCCTACTGCCACCAGCCGCGCTCAAAAACATGATGCCTCGCAGCCGGGCCACGTGGCCAGGAGCGGCCTGCACAGCCACCCACCGCCACCACGCCTTCCTCGCAGGACCACCCAGACTCCACTGGATTCTGCCGACAATGAGCCACGGCCGTGCCCCTGCACCAGCCCACCGCGATCAGCCAACCCGCGCGGCCGGACCACCAACCTCACCGGCCCGCCTTGGAGTTCCTGACATCAACGCCACCCGTACCCCAGCTCCAGGTAGGACGCCTACTGTCCGGAACGCTGCTCCAGTCATCGGGTCCGGGTCCTAAGCCCACACAACCAAGACGACCAACTGCTCAGCTTCTCTAGCGCCCGCTGTATTCGCACTACAGCGGGCTTATTTTCTAGTATAACATAAACCAATACAACAACAACAATAATCTAAATAACACAATTTCAGAGTTATTCAGTGACACCCTGTGAGGGAGGTGAGGCTGAGAGAGCCTTGCTATTACTGAAGAAGAAGAAGAAGAAGAAGAAGAGTTGGTTCTTATATGCTATTATATGCTGCTTCCAGTCGCCTTCCCTTTCCTTTCCCCACAACAGACACCCTGTGAGGGAGGTGAGGCTGAGAGAGCCCCGATATTACTGAAGAAGAAGAGCTGGTTCTCATGTGCCACTTTTCTCTACCGGAAGGAGTCTCAAAGCGGCTTACATTTGCCTTCCCTTTCCTCTCCCCACAGTTGAGGTTGGTGAGGCTGAGAGAGCCCTAATATTCCTGCTCAGTCAGAACGACTTTATCAGTGCCGTGGCAAGGCCAAGGTCACCCAGCTGGCTGCATGTGGAGGAGTGGGGAATCAAACACGGGTTGCCAGATTAGAAGTCCACACTCCTAACAACTACACCAAGCCGCAAGACTTCCTGATGGGGCCTACAGCCATTGACTCATGGCAGTAATGATATTACACGGTAGATATTGATAGCGGAGAGGGAGAAAGCACTCACAACAATCAAGACTTGTAATATCGGGAGCTGGCAAAAGCAAGTTCAGTGCTATAGCCAAATGCTGAAATGTCACTCTCCTGAGAGAACAGGAAGACAGAAAATCAATCTCACAAAATCCACTTTTCAAAAGCTCATAGAAACCAAATCAGGCCTTGAACTGGGTAGCACCAGGCCACCCTGATCTCATGAGATCTTGGGAGCTAAGCGTGATCTTCCCGAGTTGCTATAACTTCTGAATGTCTGTTACCTTGACAACGCCATGGTTTGCTGCAATTTGACAGTCAAAGAAGAAGTGGAAGTCGAAGCAAGCCAGTTCAGTTTTAGAGGCTAATGATGTTAGTTTGCAGTAGAAGAATGAGATTCAAGACCAGTGGAAGAAGAGCTGATTTTTTTATACCCTGCTTTTCACTACCTGAAGGAGTCCTGTCTGCGCAACAGACAAACAGTAAGATAAGTCCTACAGGTCTTGCCAGACCAACCTGGGCTCAATCTGCACTCGGCTTTTTCTCCCTGGCAACCCCAAATAATAAAAAAAGTTATCTTATTCGATTTCTATTCTGATATTTAGAGCTTTAAATTTTCCCTCTGCAATGTGTCTGATTGATCTGCAGTGATGCTATCATTCTCCTGTGATATCCAGAAATGGATATAACTTACTACTTTTGAGGAAACTGCTCCCAAAGCCCCAGTAAAGTGTAGATCTTTGCATTTTGGCTTTTATATGTCGCTTTTCTCTACCAGGAGGAGGTTGAGGTTTAAGGATCTGAAAAGTTGTCACTTAGAGGACAGTGGGAGAAAGATTCCTGATGGCAGCAGAGGAGATGACCTGCAGTAATGGGTTTAAATTATGTGGGAAACTGAGATCAGCTAGATATCATTAATTTTTTTTCATAATCAGAGCAGTTCAGCAGTGGAATCGGCTGCCTAAGGAGGCGGTGAGCTGCCCCTCACTGGCAGACTTCATGCAGCAGCTAGACAGGTACTTAGACTGGACGCTTTAGTCTGATCCTGCATTGAGCAGGGGGTTGGGCTAGGTGGCTTGTATGGGCCCTTCCAACTCTATGATTCTACCGCATTTATCAGCTCTGCAAGAACAGTTCTAAGAGAACTGGAACTAGCCCAAGGTCAGACAGATGGCTGCATGTGGAGGAACGGGGATTTGTTCTCGGTTTGCCAGATTAGAGGCTGGCACTCTTGAGCCATCACTCCACCCTGGCTCTCAAATGCATCTTAGAAACCCACAAGATTTTCCAGGTACAGGAGTCAAAGCTCCCTTCATTAGAAATGAAGATGTGTATGTGGTGGGGCTAAGAAAGTTTAAGAAGTTGGAGTAAGATTGAAGAAAATTGGGTTGGAACTAGCCTAAAATCTCCATTGGTGGATTGGAACTTACCTGCTTTCCACTCCCACTACAGCCCACCCACCCTCCATTGTGTATGAACACAAGAGAAGAACAACAGGAAGGGATTCTACAGTCAGAAGGGGGAATCAGCAGAAAATGACCGATTCATCTGGATCCAATCCATGTATTTTTTTCTTGGCAATTTATATAGGCTTTTAAAAACAATGGGGGGTTTTCTTATGGAAGACTTTCTTGTTCAAATAACATTTCTCCATTTTATCAAAAAGACTGTTTACTCCTAGCCTTGAATGTCAGATGGTTACAGCTTTCTTCACACACAGAAAAGCTGGTGAGGTGATTATTTTGAGTGCCCCGGGCCAATGAATGGCTCAACCTTAGCTAGGAGATCTGTGCTGTCCAAGCAGCTGATAATGCTGGACCTTTTACAATAAATGAAAGGCAGGCGAGAGGCTGAGAGGTTACCCTCACCAGCAGGGGTTTAAGAATTGGAAACTTGAGTCTTATGAACACAAATAAAGCTGCCTTTTACTGAATCAGACCCTTGGTCCATCAAAGTCAGTACTGTCTATTTGGACTGGGAGCAACTCTATGGGTCTCAGGCAAGAGTCTTTCACAGATCCATTTAATTGGAGATCTGGGATTGAACTGGAGAACTTTGGCATGCCATGCAGATGTTCTACCACTGAGCCATGACCTTTTCCTAATGAAGGGGAAAGCTAGGAAGGGAAACCAATGGAAAATACGTTTTGCATGGAAAATCTTTGGATCTAAGAACATTAGAGCCTTGCTGGATCAGACCAATAGTCCACCTAGTACAGCATCCTGTCTCTCACAGTAGCCAGTCAGTTCCTCAGGAGGGCCCAGAACAGGGCAGAGAGGCCGAGGACTTCATAAGTAGAGCCCAGTTCAGCATCCTGTCTCACATAATAGCCAGCCAGCAACATGACTGAAATAATTAACCTCCCAATGTTACTGTTAATTGTTACTTATGTTATAATGTGGATTTGTAATCTTTTGATGCCTTATTGAAAGTTGCTTTGATGTTACAGTCTGTTTATTATTCCATGTAAGTTATATAATGTTCAATGTAAACCGCCCAGAGCTGCAAAGAAATGGGCGGTATAGAAATCTAAATAAATAAAAATAAATAAACAGGGCAGAGAGGCTGAGGCCTTCAGAAGAACCTCAGAAGAGCCCTGCTGGATCAGACCAGTGGTCCATCTAGTCCAGCCTCCTGTCTCACACAGCAACCAACCAGTTCCTCTGGAGGGCCAACAGCAGGGCAGAGAGGCTGAGGCCTTCAGAAGAACCTCAGAAGAGCCCTGCTGGATCAGACGAGTGGTCCATTCTAGTCCAGCCTCCTGTCTCACACAGCGGCCAACCTGTTACTCTGGATGGCCAACACAGGGTATAGGGGTTGAGGCCATTCCCTGATGTTGTCTCCCAGCTCTGGGATTCAGAGGCTTAGTGCCACCGAAAGCCCAAAGCACGCAGCACAAGGTGGGAGACTTTTTGCTGTCATCTTCTCTTTTTCACTCTTCATCTGTGCTAGGAAGACATGCAATTCCACTTATGCCAATGAGACCAACAAACTAAATGTCAAGCAAACAGAGAAAAACGAGTGAATGAGTATGTATATGAGTGTGCACAAGAGAAAATCCGGGGCAATTTTCCTATGACATTTCTTTCCTATTGACATGCCACTTAAATCAAGGGAGGTAATTCCTTCTCCGATTGCCCATAAAAATGATGATTTATCTCTCTTGTTCACAGGGCAATTCTCGTGATATATGGAAGTATATGTATCAGTGTTTGTGCAAATATATCCAGTGCTCCTGATACATGAGCTTATTTATTAGGAGCAGATCTGCCATGTAACCCTCTTTTAAAGCCCCTCATTTCTCTTCATTTGGCACTTCTTTGTGTCAGACGATTTTCTTTTCCCCTTAGCAGACCATACTCTTAAATGAGGCCATGTCCCCTGCAAGCATCCCCCTGTCATTTTCTTAAGTGCTGAACGTGGCATTTTGATATTGCGGAAATGTTAACTGCGTCCCCTCAAGCAGAGCGACACCTTTTCGAGTCCATTGAGGTCAAAGGGCTTCCACAGGTGGTGTCACTCCTCTTAGAACGGCATTGCCGGTGATAAGCAATGACTAGGAAAGGACATGATTGAGCATGAGCATCACTTAGGCCCATTATGCACGGAGTGGAAGGTCCGCATTCGGGGTGGAATGGCGGCGGCTAAAATCACCAATTATGCACGCTGCAGGTGGCAACCGGGTGCAGAGTCAATGTATGCCACCGAAAAAGCCACGTTAGTGAGATGCAGAAGAAAGTGGAGCTTCCCAGGACCAGGGCGCAACCAGAAGCAGCTCTGGAGTAGCCGTGTGCATAATCGGATACTCTGGGTTTTGCCGCCGTTGCGTTCCGTCCCGTGCGTAAACGGTTTGCTTCGCTTCTTCCTCCTCCGCGTTCTCCATGCTGCTGTTTCAGTGGCCGTGCATAATAGGCCTTACAGAGGTCCATCCCATGGTTTCTGAGGACCTCTTTAAATAATGGCCAATATGAGATTCTGCATTTGTTGATATCCACAGCCTGTGTTCAGTGATTCAGAGGGGTATGTGATTAGCAGGTGCTCCTTACCCTAGTAATCATTTCACTTCTTTCCTTCGCCTGAGGATCTCAGGGTGGCCTCCATTACCTTCCTCCTTTCCATTTCCTTCTCACAAGAAACGTGTAAGATAGATTTGGCTCAAACAGTGTGACTGGGCCAAGATCACCCAATGCCTTCTCCAAGAATAGTACAAAATATCTGAAGGGCTTAGAGAAAGTCAAAGCCAGTGTAGGGTTGCCTGGGATATTTCTGGAGATATGGGAGGCCGAGTGTCATGGCCCCGTCTCCAGAGGGTGCCTCTGCACCACTGCCTGAGCTCATTCTGCCAGCTCCCTCAGAGGAAGAAGTGGAGGAGATGGAGCAAAGCAGCAGGGTGCTGCTTAGAGAGGCAAGTCCCGATAGGGAGCCACAACCAGGTCCCAGCCAGACAAGCACCATGCCCTCTGCACCAGCATTTACCTCAGCCTGCAGCAACACCCCTGAACAGCCCAGGCTCATCTCCAGAGCGCAGGAGGGAATGCAGGAGGACAACGTTGGCAACACGAAGGAAAGTGCCCGGCTTGACCCTTGCTTCACCCTAGACTACGCTTTGATTGAATGCTCCACAGATTCCCGGCTTGACCTTGGTAAAGATAAACGACAACTCTTTCGGTTCTCCTTTGGACTTCATCCACTAGCAATTCCTGATAAGACCCAGACTGGACTTTTGACTACTCTCTGGTACGCGCTTTGAACTTGCTTGACTCCGTAACCGTGCTTGCCCTTGCACTAACCCTGCGTGTGCCCGGCTAGGGCAGCACACTGAGCTTGAGGAGGGTGGGGTTGGGAGGAGAAGGCCTGAAGTGGAGTGCAATGCCATAGAATTCACCTTCCAATTCATAATTTTCTCCAGGTGAATGAATCAGTACTGCCTGGAGATGAATTGCAGTCCCAGGTAATGTCTAGCCACCACGTGGGGATTGGCAAGGTTGAGCCAGGGATAGCCTCCTCAGCACCTCTAAAAGCAGATTGCTCTGAAGTCTAGTCATTTCCATGGTCAAAGCCTTGACACAGTTATCTTTCTTACAGACACTATGTTATTCTGGGCTGGATCACATACTTCTGTTTCATATTGACACTGTATGATGCTGAGCTTGACCACATTCAGGTGGACTGGAAGTTTGGACTCATTCCTACTGGCAAGCCATCGCAGGATGCTGCAGACATCATGAACCAGGCCTCCGAGGAAGGGTGACCTAATCCAATCGGCAACAGGGGCAGCTGTCTCGGGCCCCACACTTGAAGGGTGCAACTAATTATGTCCCGGCATCTCAAAGGAATGGGGAGAAGAAAGGAAGGCTCCTGTTGCTCCCTACACCCCTGGGATATTGGCAGCTGGCTCCCAGAGGCAATGGGGGATCCTGCCTACCGCACTTTGGGCAAAGGCCACTGTTTGCCTGACTATTATGAGAGGAGGTTAGTGGTAGGCTGGCAGTGATTCTGGGGGCCCATCCTGGACTCCTGACCAAGGCCCCAGAAGGCGGTTGAGGCTGTCAACCTCTGAATCCCAATGCCAGAAGGCAACTTCAGGGGAAGGCCTCAACCTCTGCCATCCTGTCATTACCCATTGTGTGAGAAGATGCTGGAGTACATGGGTCACTGGTCTGATTTCCTGAGACTGCCCCTGCCAGGCCTATATTTCAATGCAAAGGTTCCTCTAAGTCAATGGAACTTAGGACATATAGCATCAACTGGGCAAGAATTATTCATGGCAGATAAACCCATCAATAGCAACTAGCTATGGCGACTGATGGGGGTTCTTCACATTCAGAGCAACTAATCCTTTGAATCCCAGAGCCATG
The DNA here is from genome assembly GCF_049243985.1 of Paroedura picta. Taxonomy (NCBI): domain Eukaryota; kingdom Metazoa; phylum Chordata; class Lepidosauria; order Squamata; family Gekkonidae; genus Paroedura; species Paroedura picta. The sequence goes on along the minus strand of NC_135370.1, from coordinate 27,535,078 downwards.
AGGCAACATTAGGCAGCAGGCCTTGGATTCTATGCCCTGTTGTTGGACCATCAGAGGAACTGGTTGGCTACTGTGTACGACAGGATGCTGGACTAGAGGGACCACTGGTCTGATCTAGCAGGGCTCTTAGGAGGGCCTTGCTTCTCTGCTGTGTTGTTGGCCCTCCAGAGGAGCTGATTGGCCACAGTGTGGGGCAGGAAGTTGGACTAGAGGGACCACTGGTCTGATCCGGCAGGGCTCTTCTGATGTTCTTAGGAAGGCTTTGGCCTCTTTGCTGTGTTGTTGGGCCTCCAGATGAGCTTGTTGGCTACAGTGTGGGAAAGGATGCTAGACTAGATGGACCACTGGTCTGATCCGGCAGGGCTCTTCTGATGTTCTTCTGGTTTGGTTGCAAACTGAGCAAACCAACCAAGCTGCTTTTGGAACACACTTCTCGTATAAAGCGAAGATAGGATGACACAATCCAGTGTACCTTTCTAATCAAATGAAACATCTCTTTGTTGACCTAGGCGCTCTACTGAGCTTAGCTTTAAAATAAAGAGCAGCTCTTTAGAGAGTGTAAAGCAAATGAAAAGAAAGCAGTCTATTGTCTGATTTAATGAGTTTTTAAGAGCCAGCTCTCCCAGTGATGGACATGACATTAAACAGAAATATGAGACAGCATCTCTCTTGCCAGATTGGGTTAGCGTGACCACAATGAAACACGGCTTGAGTTACTTACTTAAGTCTGAGTAATGCAATTTGTTCTGTGTAACACTGACAAATCGGAGGGTGCCTAGCAACGAAAAAGGGAGGAATGGCTGGAAGGATTGACTTAGGGCTGTTTTATGGCAGGGGACGGCTCTATGCTGGCCGAGTAAGAGGTTGTAAATCAGATTTCTTGAATACCTGCTGGCTTCCTAATTGCCCTTCTGCTCCATCTTATTCAGCATCAGAAAAATGTGAAAGAGGACTCCGAGTAGGGTGGTGGGTCCCAGTGTGTGGCTCTGTGTATGCAAGGGAGATGTTTAAATGTTTTAATTTGTTGGTTTTTAATTTGTTAGCTGCCTTGGTGGCCTTTGATGTAGTGGTTAAGAGTGGCAGCCTCTAATCTGGAGAACTGGGTAGGATTTCCCACTCCTCCTCCACCTGCAGCTAGCTGGGTGACCATGGCCCAGTTCTCTCGGGGCTCTCTCAGCCCCACCTGCCTGATGAGGCGCCTATTGCAGGCAGAGAAAGGGAGGGTGATTATCAGCCATTTTGAGCCTCCTTTACGGCAGAGAAAATCAGGGTATAAAAATCTTCTCTAAGTACTAACCAGGGTGAACACTTAGCTTCTGAGATCTGACAAAACCAGGTTGTCCTGGGCCATCCAGATTGGGCAGAAAGGCAAGGTGTGCATTTTGTAAAAGAAAGAAATAGATAAATGGCACCTTGTGAAAAGTAGCCTCAGACACCCTACCTCTCATGTTCACCTGTTGTCATATCCGCCATCCTGTCTTGGACAGGAGAGTTGAGTTAAAGGTTTAACTGAGAATCACACCCCTTTCCCCAGTGAAATTCCTGACATTTTCCCCAGCCTTCCCCCCACCTCCCTCGTCTCCATCACAAGGTTTTATGGCCCTGAGAGGCCCTCTCTTCCCCACTGTGAGAACTCGCTCTTATCTACCCATGTCCTTGGTCTGTCTAGTAGGTGCTGGAAATTTACTGCCGAGAACAACAGGCAGAGCAGACCAGATGTCTCCCAGGATTCATGCCTTTTTAGATCAAGAGTCTTTCCTATGTGAACCCATCTTCCCACTTAAACTGCCCCCCCAATATATACCCCAATGGGGGCTACCTATGCTTGTCTCTGTCAATATCTCCTGCACTTACCATGCTCTGTCATGTTTCTCCTCATGGATCTCTTCAATAAAGACTGACTTCTTAGCACCACATGTGTCTGGAGCAGTTTTGTATGAGGGGGTCTCTTTTGGTCAAGTGGACCAGGCCACGGTTCGTGACACTTGTATATTCAACATCGACCAGAGCCAGGGCCTTTTCGGTCCTGGCCCCTACCTGGTGGAATGAGCTCCCAGGTGAGCTGCGGGCCCTGCAGGATTTACCAGCTTTCCGCAGGGCCTGCAAGACGGAGCTCTTCCGCCAGGTTTTTGGTTGAGGCCGGGATCAGCGCATGAGTGCCAGCATCCCCCCCCAGACCTAGTAAGTTAGATCGCCTCCCCACCCTCCCTGCCGCTCTGATAGCAGGGGATAGGAATAATGAGAGCTTCCGCCATGTTGGGATTGTTTTTAAAGTCTTTTAATGGGTATTTTAATGGGGATAGGACTATTGTGACCCGCTACGAGCCTACAGGGAGTGGCGGGAAATAAATCTAATTAATAATAATAATAATAATAATAATAATAATAATAATAATAATAATAATAATAATAATAATAATAATAACATAATTGAAAACCGTATTACAGATTTTTTTTGGCATAACTTTGGAACACTGCTTTCATGTCTCGGTCTTTCTTACCTCTCCACCATCCCTTTTGTGTAACCAACAGAAATGGGGGAACTTTCCAAAAGAAGTTCTACCCTTTGGCCTCTCAGGGCCGTTGGGGTACAGGGGAAATGAGGACACTTCTCTCTTTAGTGTCCCAGAATTTTCATGAAAACATTCTTGCCCAAGAAAAAAGGAAGGTAGAGCGGAACCTCACTCACTGATAGATTGCAACTAGAACGCAAGGGCAAACAATCAAGCCGATGGACAGTGGGTTCAGGATAGACAAAAGGAAATACTATTTTACACAGAGAGTGGTCAGAATGTGGAATTTGCTGCCAGAAGATGTTGTGACGGCCGCAGGAAAAGACAGATTTAAATGAGGATTAAATTGATTCATGTACTTGCAATCAGCAAGTAATTTGGTGAAATCCCTGAACTGTTGTTGTTCAGCTGTTAAACTGAGAAGCTGCACCTATGTGCTTGCTAGTGATACCAAATGGTCATTGGTGGGATCCTAGCCATGAGTAATGGAAATTCACCAGCACATATGGCTGGGACATCTCTTAGCTTAAGCTTGGCCACAACCCTCTTCCTCTTTCTTCAGGAAGAGAAGTTTCTTCTGCTGGCAAGAGGAAGCAATGCTCAGCTCTCTCCAGCTGCTGATGTGTGGGCATGTAGTTCTCTTTGCAAAGCCAGCTATAGGGACTTGCAATGTGTTTCTTTGTACCAGCCTTTTTTGGGCACCGTTTCAGTAAAGAGACTGAAGCAGATTAATATGATATATGTGCTTTATTATCTTTCTAGTAAAGATTATTCATTTGAAACCTCAAAGTGCTATAAGTCTGGGTCGGTGCCTAATCCACAAAACATAACATAACTGCAAACACTCTCTTATTCTGTAGCTCTGTTTTTCTGGAGGGACCTAGGGCCAAGTCTAATCCAAAAGTCCCAACAGTAAATCTATCAATGGCTACTAGTCATGGGAACTGAGGGGAAATTCTATGTTCAGTGTTAGCTTAGTGTAGTGGTTAGAAGTGCCAACTTCTAATCTGAGGTTTGATTCCCTGCTCCTCCTCCACATGCAGCCAGTTGGGTGACCTTGGGCTCGCCACAGCACTGATAAAGCTGTTCTGACAGAGCAATAATATCAGGGCTCTCTCAGCCTCACCTCCCTCACAGCATGTATGTTGTGGGGGGAGGAAAGGGAAGATAAATGTAAGTCACTCTGAGACACCTTCTGGGAGAGAAAGGCAGTGTATAAGAACCAACTCTTCTTTGAATTCCAGAGCCAGGAGAAGGCCTCAGTCTCCCTGTTATGTTGTTGGAACTGATTGGCCACTGTGTGAGTCAGGATGCTTAACTGGATGGACCATTGGTCAGATCCAGCATTGATCTTACGTTCTTATAGATAGAAGAGGGATCATGCAGGAAGGGTCTATCACTGGCGACTAGTCATGGTGAGAATTGAGGAGAACCTCCACATTCAAAGGTGCTAAATCTCTGAATCCCAGAGCCAGGAGGAAACCTCAGGGAAAGATCTTGGCCTCTATGCCTTGTTCCTGGTCTCCAGAAGAACTGGTTGGACACTGTGAGATAGGATGCTCAACTAGATGGACCATTCATCTGATCCAGCAGGGCTCTTCTTCTGTTCTTAGCAGATGGGGGGGCAGGGGCCTCTTCTCTTCTTTGTCATGCCCGAATTGAAAATCCCCAGCTAATAGCGGCTAGAGTGGACTGGATTTAATGGGGAAGGGAGGAGCTAGGCCCCTAAAACTATACTACTCATGTTTTTATTTATTCAGGGATAACATTGAAACTCTGCAACTGCTGCTCTGCTAAGAGCTCTGTAAGATGTCTGTAAAAGGAAGTTCTGTTTCAAAGAAATGAAAAATTGCAGATGAGCACCGTGTCTTTAAGGACAAATGGATTACTTCTTTGTTTTAAACAAGGATAAAGCAGTTTGCCTCCTGTGTCTTGCAAATGCCTCACTATTAAAAGAGTACAATATTAAAAGGCACTTTGAATCCTGTCACAAGAGCTACTTAATATATTAAGGTGCGAGTGAACAAGATAAACTCCCTTAAAAAATCAATGTTTATGCAGCAAAATAATTTTAGAAAGCATATTGAAGAGAACCTGTCTACTGTGAAGGCTAGCTATCATGTTCCTAAATGTATTGCTGAGAGTGGTAGACCATTATCTGATCGTGAATTTGTTAAAAATTGCATGGTTAATGGAGGAAATGTTACCTGAGAAGGTATTTTGTGTTAGTTGTGTCATTTTATCTACATCTACAATCATCGGGTCTCTTGAACAATTAGGAAAAGAGCTACATATCACTGGTTATCAAGGCAAAAAGTTTTGATTTTCTTTCTTTGGGATTAGAAGAGACCAGTGACAATATGGACATTGCTCAACTACTAATTTTTATCAGGGGGATAGATTCCAACTTCAGAATTACAGAAGAGTTGTGTGCGCTGCAAAGTTTGAAAGGTATCACGTCAGAAAACATATTCTTGAAGGGTTGATAATCATTAGAAAATCTTGGTCTGAGATGGGATAAATTGAAAAACATTACAACCTATGGTGCAAGAAATATGGTGGGAAGTAAAATGGATGTAGTTGCAAAAATCAATTAAGAGATGTTGAAATTAAACAGTACACTTCCCATGCAATTTCACTGCATCATCCATCAGCAAGCCTTATGTAGTAAGATTCTTCAGTGGGAAAGTGTGATGCGTATTGTTGCATCCAGCATTAATTACATCAGGCATCATGGCCTTGCTCATTGTCAGTTTCAAAATTTTCTCTCAGATATAGATGCAGAATATGGGGGTATATTGTATCATGCAGACGTCGGGTGGCTTAGCAGAGGCAAAGTCCTCAAATGTTTTTTCAGTCTTCATCAAGAAATTGAAATCTTTCTTAAGGAGAAAGGAAAAGGTAAAGAAATACTTTCTGACCCTGAATGGATTTTTCATATGGCTTTCTTAATGGATGTCACAGAGTATCTGAACACATTGAATCTAAGGTTGCAGATGAAAGGAAAGCTTGTGTATGACATGTATACTGAATTTAAAGTTTTTAAAGCAAAACTAAAAAAAAATTATGAAGCAAGTCAGTCATGGTAACTTTTCAAACTTCTCATGATGAAATGGACTAAAGTTTGTGAAGGATGTGAATTTACAATTCAGTGTTGAAAGACACATCAAAGCACTGAACCTATTGCAAGTGGAATTTCAGAACAGATTCACTGATTGCCATAAGCTTGGAAAAGAAATAAGAATGTTTCAGAATCCATTTGAAGAAGCACCAGAAGATGCAAGTGATGTTTTTCAGATGGAACTGATTTGCAAGCCACTGATCATTTCAGAGACATTTACAATGAAAATAGTCTGTTAGATTTCTATTCTGGTCTACCTGATATATTTATTAACCTAAAGAAAGTTGCTCTACCACACACATCTGTGAACAAATCTTTTCCACAATGAAAATTGTGAAATCAAAGTGTAATTCAAGGCTTACGGATGAACGTTTACATGACATTTTAAGAGTTTCTGTAAGGAACTTTGACTTGGGTATTAATGCCTTGGCTAACAGAAAAGAACCTCTTATCGCGCAGAGTGTTAAGGCAGCAACATGCTTTCTGAAGCTGTCTGCCCATGAGGTTGGGAGTTCGATCCCAGCAGCCGGCTCAAGGTTGACTCAGCCTTCCATCCTTCCGAGGTCGGTAAAATGAGTACCCAGCTTGCTGGGGGGTAAACGGTAATGACTGGGGAAGGCACTGGCAAACCACCCCGTATTGAGTCTGCCATGAAAATGCTAGAGGGCGTCACCCCAAGGGTCAGACATGACCTGGTGCTTGCACAGGGGATACCTTTACCTTTAACAGAAAAAAGCTACAAGAATCACACTGACTAGGTAAGCATGTGTAGCTAAATAAAAGGATTCCAAAGTAAAATATTGTTCCAAAATGGATTGCATTAAAGTTAACATTTCTTTATTTACCTATCAATGTTTACTTCGGATTGAAATAAATAGGTTAATAATTTTGTTACATTTTGTTTTAAGATGTGGCCTTCTTTAGGCACTGGGAACACTAATGTGGCCCTCATATGCCAAAAGGTTGGGGACCCCCAGTTTGGAGAGCCAGTTTGGTGTGCGGATTTCTAATCTGGCATGCCAGGTTCGATTCTGCACTCCCCCACATGCAGCCAGCTGGGTGACTTTGGCTTCACCACGGCACTGATAAAACTGTTCTGACCGAGCAGTGATATCAGCGCTCTCTCAGCCTCACCCACCTCACAGAGTGTCTGTTGTGGGGAGAGGAATGGGAAGGCGACTGTAAGCTGCTTTGAGCCTTCTTCAGGTAGGGAAAAGCGGCATATAAGAACCAACTCTTCTTCTTCTTCTTCTTCTTCTTCTTCTTCTTCTTCTTCTTCTTCTTCTTCTTCTTCTTCTTCTTCAGACGATCCGTATTGGAGAAGGCACTGCCTACGATTTTGCTTACTCCATATATTCCCTATATCTCCTAGTGGACGGACGGCTGGATCTCGCCTCAGAAACATTTGCCAGTTGTTTGGAAGCAGTGGCTGGATGGATCAGGAATCGTCGTCTGAATCTCAGCCCATCCAAAATGGAGTTCTTGTGGCTGGGGAGAAGGGGGCAGGAGCAGGAAGCATGACTCCCCTGCCTGGATGGTGTGCAAATGACATCTGCACTCGTCAGCCAGGAAATTGGGGGTGATATTTGATGCCTCACTATCCATGAAGGCTCAGGTCATGAAGGTAGCCCAGATGGCATTTTTTTCATCTGTGCCAGGCACTGCTACTAGCAACCTACGTGTTCTTGGGACACATGGCCACAGTGATCCATGCAACAGTCACTTCCAGATTAGACTTCTGTAACTCAGCCTATGTGGGCCTACCCTTGTCTTTGACCCCGAAATTACAATTGGTACAGAATGCGGCTGCACGAACCCTCACGAAGCCATCTTGGAAGGTCTCCCCACCTCCCACCCCTGGGTCAAGACTGGGTATTAGACCTATCCGGAGCCAATAGGTTATCTCCCCCCTGGTTTGCCCATCGCCAGTCGTCAGTGTTCCATATTGACGCCAAGTGCTTGAAAAGGAGTTTCTAAAGAGTTTATCTAGAATATAGATCATATTGTACCGCCATTTTATTGCTGGTATTAATTGTTAATGATTTTTATGGGATTATGATGGAGATGTTTTATGTTATGTCTGCAATGTTTTATAATATGTTGTAAACCTCCGTGAGTCAGCAGTGCTGGGAGTGGCAGTATAGAAATATGATTATTATTATTTTTTCAAATGTCTGAAGGGCCAGACCACTCAGAGTGCAGTCATCTTGGTGAAGTGGTTAGGAGTGTGGACTTCTAATCTGGTGAGCCGGGTTTGATTCCCTGTTCCTCCTCCACATGCAGCCAGCTGAGTGACCTTGGGCTCGCCACAGCCCTGATAAAGCTGTTCTGACCAAGCAGGAATATCAGGGCTCTCTAAGCCTCACCCCCCTCACAGGGTATCTGTTGTGGGGAGAGGAAAGGAAAGGTGATTGTAAGCTGCTTTGAGACTCCTTCGAGTAGAGAAAAGCAGCATATAAGGACCAACTCTTCTTCTTCTTCTTCTTCTTCTTTTCTTCAGAGATCCGCCCATCTCATCCCACTGAAAGAGATGGAAATAGATTGGAATACATCTCCCCTGAAATGCAGTTATTGTGGTAAGTACCAGTGTTGGGTAAATTCAATGAAACCTGAATAGCAAGGCATACCGGGACTTTCCTGATTTTTTCTTCCAGTGCAGTCCGCTTAGTCCAAATTATGTTACTGATTCTCATAAACATTGTTTATGAGACAAAAAAATGGGGGTGGGGGTCTACTTTGAAATAAGGATGCAATCCTTCAGGTAGGACCTGGGGATCCCCCAGAATTACAGCTCAACTCCAGATTACAGCGATCGGTCCCCCTGGAGAAAACGGCTGCTTTGGAAAGGTGGGCAATTTAGAGCGTTGTATCCCATTGTGGTCCTTGTCCTTGCCAGGCTCTACACTCATATCCAGGCAACCCTACCCCCCCCCATCCCCTGGTGGTGGCCTGGCAAGCCTACTTTGGAACAAGGGTTTCTAGAAATGAATAAATGGTCAACCCTGAGAGGAAGAAGTTGGTTCCTATATGCCGCTTTTCTCTACCCCAAGGAGACTCAAAGCAGCTTACAATCACCTTCCCCTTCCTCTCCTCACAACAGACCCCCTGTGAGGGAGCTGAGGCTGTGTAAGCCCTGAGATTGCTGCTCCATCAGAAAAGCTCTATCAGGGCTTTTGCAAGCCCAAAGTCACCCAGCTGGCTGCATGTGGAGGAGAAGTGGGGAATCCAGCCCAGCTTACCAAGCTGGCCATTACACTAAGATGGTCATTTGGGCTGATAAGCTAACTGGAACTCAGCTCTATTCCGGAATATATTTCATATCATATATCTACTGGAAAGGACTTGTTTATGTCCGCCCATCTTCTAACCTACCATCTCTCTCTTTTTAGGTGTTCAGCGGACTACTACGCCCTGTTCTCTGCTCCATCATTTCCTGTTGCCAAGACTAAAAGCCAGACAGACGCTTGCAACCTTTCAAGCCTGTCAGATGTTTGCTTTGAAGCACACGATGGAACAACGTTCAGCCTCTCTGTTATTATCCTCGCCTCTTGCATTCATCCCCGCGCCCACCGAGAGTTGGCTCTCAGTGGCAGTAGACAGCTTGAGAAATGGGAAGAAGTAAAGTCGGAAAGGAGCAGGGCTCGTCCATCTGTCGGACCATTTGGCGGTCAACGACCACGGGAGGGACAGCAGTAATGGCCAAACTGCTTGTCCCTGAGCTCCATCATGATCAGCCGTGTCGCCATCGTGGACCACCTGTCCTTCTGCTATGACCTGACCCAATGGGTAACATTCTGCTCTTGGGCCACCTACCTCTTTCGTTGGAAGGTGCCCAACCAAAAAGAGATATTCTTCAATAGCCGGTTGCACTGAAGGGGACCTTGCAAGCTAATAAGCAAAGCTGGCTTAGCAACAGAAGCTTGTGGGTCACTTCACAGAAGTGAAATAATAGATTAAAAAGTCGGCAGAATTCAAATACACACAGAGAGGCAAAGCGCCAGTTTGCTTAATAGAATGATGTTTTATTAAGAAGAGAAAGAATTTTGTGTAGAAAGAGAAGAGAGACTGTTCTGCTTCCTTTATTCAGTCTGTTCTGGAGGCAAGCAGAGAGGAAGTGTGCTCAAAGGAGCAGGAAGTCTCCAAATTAACCAACCAGGACATAGGAGGAGACTAAATGAAAAATGCCAGGATGTTCCTGACCTAAATATGCAAACTACACATCTCCTCTGATGCCCCCTATAGGATATTCTTCATATCATGTTGAATCATACACACTATAGATCATGCATATTCTGACAGAAGACCTAATGGGGTAGAATGTCATAGAATCCACCCACTAAAACATCCTCATACTCCAGGGGAATTGATCTTCATAGCTTTGAGATGACCTGTAATTCCAGGAAATCCCTGGAGGCTGGCATCCGGAAATAGGGTTGCCAGCTCTGGGGTTGGGAAATTCCTTGAGATTTTGGTAGTGAAGCTTGAGAGGGATGGGGTTTAGGGAGAGGAAAGACCTCAGTACATCATCTTACCTTATGTTCCTCCCTCCAAAGCTGCCATCTTCTCCAGGAGAACTGATCTTGGTTGTCTGAAGGTCAGTTGTAATAACAGGAAATCTCCAGGTGCCACCTGGAGGGTTGACAGCTTAGGCATCAACTGGAGCCGAGACTATTTGCATGGAAGAGGTGAGGGAGATCCCCTCCCAGGAGACCTTCTGGAGGTCCTTCAAAGCCTGCCTCTCTGCCAGGGCTTCTGAAGGTGTTTGAACTGATAGGCCTCTTTTAAAGGCAGGAGGGAGACAGAGAGATTATTTTATTTTTTTGTTTTAAAATGAAGCTATTTGGGGGCTCTTCGTGTCTCTCTCCTTGAACCACAAGGAAAGGCAGTAGGGAAATGTGCCCATCAATAAGTAGATGGACCCCATGAATTGCAGCTGCCATTTTCTTGATCAGGCTTTTCGTGTTGGGGGAATGGATCTCGGTTTTGGAAAGGTTTGGGATTGTGATGATTAATAGCACAGAAGCAGGAATCATCCCCCCTGCCCTTTCTTCCCATAGGGATGCCAGCCTCCAGGCGGGACCTGGGGATCCCTGGTTTGACAGTTCATCAGCAGGTGACAGAGAGTAGTTCCCCTGAAGAAAATGGATGCTTTGAAAGGAGAACTCCCTAGCATTATACTCCACCAAGGCCCCTCCTTGCCCCCAAATCCCACCCACTCCCAGCTCCACCCCCAACATCTCCAGATATTTAATAACCCAGAGCTTGCACCCCTATCTTCCCATCGAATCAATGTAATGTGGGATTTCAGCCTCCTTTATTGGTTTTGTATGTTCAACCTTATCTACTCCATAGGGATGCTAGAAGAGCCTCTTGTGGCGCAGAAAGAGCCTCTTGTGGCGCAGAGTGGTAAGGCAGCCGCCTGAAAGCTTTGCCCATGAGGTTGGGAGTTCAATCCCAGCAGCCGGCTCAAGGTTGACTCAGCCTTCCATCCTTCCGAGGTCGGTAAAATGAGTACCCAGCTTGCTGGGGGGTAAATGGTAATGACTGGGGAAGGCACTGGCAAACCACCCCGTATTGAGTCTGCCATGAAAACGCTAGAGGGCGTCACCCCAAGGGTCAGACATGACTCGGTGCTTGCACAGGGGATACCTTTACCTTTAGGGATGCTAGGCTCCAGGTGGGCCCTGAGGATCCTTTGAAATTACAGCTTAGACTGTGGAGATCAGTTCTCCTGGAGGAGATGGGTGCTTTGGAGGGTGAAATCCATGGCATTCGTGCCCCATTGAAATTTCTGTCTTCCCCGGGCTCCATCCCAACCTGGATCTGGCAACCTTACCCCCCCTCTGATTATTCAGGGGGATACTGTCAACCTACCACTCCGTTGGTTCATAGTCAAAGCCTGCTTTTCCGGAGGTGGGTGGGAAGCCTGATATAAACATTCTATTTTGTTACCACTAAGAACAGTTTGCCAGGTCTTGCATGATTTACTGTTCGGTCTGCCCCAGTCTGAAGTTCAAAACATCCACTTTCGTCTAGCCTTGCTTTGGAGAGACTCGGTAGTTTTATTTGGCACTTGGATTCCCACCAGAATGTCAAAGAGCCAAACTCAATTCTCTTCCCAGCTAAACATCTGCTTTGATTTTTAAATAGCTGCTTGTGTCTGTGTGTGTGTGTGTGTGGGGGGGAAGTCTGCTTCTAGGGCTGGAGTTTCAGTGAGAAAGGCAGACCATGAAAAATATAAGAAAATAAAGACAGCAGAACAGGAGCAAAACTCCTTTGGCATCCCTCTGGAACGCTGCTGAGGACTTCGTTTATCAGTTAATACCACATTGGTTCTCTTGCTATTTTGATTTTGCAATTTGGTTTATGGGCTACTCCTGAACTTCTTTGAATTGAAAAGCACTCTATTTCACATGCAAAAAGTTCTAAACAGGTAATTTCAACGCTACAAGTCCAATCCAATTACCACATTTCCATCCATGGTCATGAACAAGAACACACAACCAGGTAAAAGAAACCTTTAAATACTCTGCGCTAGAAGTGCCTTTAAATGTTTGGCCGTCTGTACAGTAGATTGCTTGGAAATGTGGGGTTAGAAGCGAGATTTATAGATATTGCCAAACAGACAATCCGTGGGTCCTAGACCACGTCAAGCCTGAGCTCTCCCCAATAGCTAAAATGGCTCAACCACAGCTGTCACAATTTGGTGAGCAGGAAAAGAGAAAAATCCAACAGGAGTTCTGAAGGCCTCACTTCAAAAACGACGCTGACAAAATGCAGAGGGTTCAGTGGAGAGCGACAGGTCCTGGGGGACCAAGCCCTATGAGGAAAGTCTGAGGGACCTGGGAATGTTCAGCCTGGAGAAGAGGAGGTTGAGAGGCAACATGATTGCTCTCTTGAAGTACTTGAAGGGTTGTCTCTTAGAGGAGGGCAGGGAAAGGTTCCTGTTGGCAGCTGAGGATAGGGCCCTCAGTAATGCGTTTAAACTACATGTAGAAAAGGACTGGCTAGATATCAGGGAAGTTCACCGTCTGAGTAGTTCAGCAGTGGAACTGGTTGAACTGGTGAGCTCCTCCTCACTAGCAGTTTTCAAGCAGCGACTGGACAGAGACTTATCAAGGATGCTCTAGGCTGATCCTGCATTGTTCAGGGGATCAGACTAGATGGCCTGCATGGATCCTTCCAACTCTAGGATTCTATGAGATGCGTTGACTCAATAAAAGAAACGGTGGCCATCAGTTTGCAAGAATCAAGAATGGCTGCTATCAATAGGACGTTTGGGAGGATGTTATTTCATAGGGTCACCTTTAGTCGGAGCCTACTTGATGGTACTTAACACACATATAGTAGCTCAGTTGTTTGCACCCCTTTATAACCAAGACATTTTTTTCTTACCCAGGGAATCTGAGCCAGCTCCAAGTAACAGGAGAATTAGCTTAAATCTGAAAACACAGGACAGTTTAAAACTATATAGTCAATAGAATCTGTTCAGCCTGGATCGTAAGCACATCTATCAGAGAAGAATGAGGAGGAAGAGGAGGAGGAGAAGAAGAAGAAAAAGAAGAAGAAGTGGTTTTCTGTACCCCCACTTTACACCACCTGAATAAGTCCCAATGTGGTTTACAAACACCTTTCCTTTGCTCTCCACAGACACCCTGTAAGGAAGGTGGGGCTGAGAGAGTTCTCAGAGAACAACTCTGTGAGAACATCTCTAAGAGAACTGTGACCAGCCAAAGGTCACCTGGCTGACGGCTTATGGTGAAGGAGTGGGGAATCAAACCGGGTTCTCCAGGTTAGAGGTCGCTTCTCTTAGGCACTATACGAAGCTGGCTCTCAGTGCTATGTATCTAGTTAGGGATAAAAACTAGGATAAAAAGTATCTTGGCTAAGAGAGATTTTTTAGAGAATTTATATAATTTATTTATTCAATTCGTATACCACCCCTCACTGTGAATTTTGGCGTGGAGTACATAGAAGCCAGTAAACTGAACATGCACCAAACTTGCTTAACAGTAAGAAACGGGTCGTAACATCCATAACAGTCAACTTCAACATAACTTGGAAGCACTGAAACATTGATAATTAAAAGAGGAGAAGCTCATGAACCTGGGGACACTAGGGTGGTACAGTTGCCTGACAGGGGTGGGTCCATGCTGCAGTACAGCTTCCCGTCACTGGCCTTCAGCCAAAAGCCTGGTGGAAGAGCTCTATTTTACATGCCCCATGGAACTGTTTAAGCTCTTAGGGCCTTGATTTCATTGGGGAGCTCGTTCCACCAGGTAGGGGCCATGGTCAAAAAGGCCCTGGCTCTTGTTTAGGCTAGCCACACTTCTTTGGGGCCAATGTTCACCAATCTTTTTGAGTGGATTCAACATGGTGCTCATCAGGGGATATGGACAAGGAGACAATCCTTGAGGTACGCATGACCCAGACTGCATATGGCCTTGAAAGTGAGTACCAGCACCTTAAACCTGATCTGGTATTCAATGAGTTGCCTGTGTTGCTGCTGAAGGATTGGGACCATGTGGGCTCACCATGGTGTTTGGGTAAGAGTGTGGACACCTGCATTTTGGGCCAACTGTAATTTCTTGAGCAGGGATAAGGGAAGGCCTGCATAGAACAAGTTACAGAAGTCCAGCCTAGAGATTATCATTGTTAGGTTCACTGTGGCAAGGTGTTCTGGGGCCAGGTAGGGTGCTAGTAGCCTGGCTTGGCAGAGGTGGGAAAATGCCAGCTGAGCTACTTTCGTGACCTGAGCTTCCATAGTTAAGGAAGTGTTCAGGGTCATAAGGACAAGTGGTAGGCCGCATTGAAGCTAGCAGCCAGTCCATCCTGTGATAGGTGCCTGAAATGATTAAATCCCTCCATCGAAGGGTTCTTTAACTGCATTAAGGGTTGGGAGAAGGTTGAGAAGGGTTGGCAGACCTTTGGGATTTTATCTGCAAAGAAGCCTGCAAATGCCTCACAGCTGATATCCATTTGTTATTAATTTGGCACCCTTCAAAGAGGGTGGTTAGAAACCAGACTATTTTAAGCAATTGTACTGGGCTTGAGCTAGCAGACGCAATGGAAGTTGCATAGTAAGCATGTTTTGCAGATTCCACTGCTATATTGTAGGCTGTCATAAATGTTCTATAGGATGCTCTCAATGCTTCATCGCAAGTTTTTCTACAAGCTCATCTCAATGCCCTCTTTTTCTCACAAAGCTCCTCTATGTACCAGGGAGCTGGATTCAAACTGGGGTGGAGAGGACATTAGGGTACGATTTCCAGATGTTCAAGTCATGAACCATTACATCTCAAGAGTCGGAAGAAGAAGAAGAAGAGGAAGAGTTAGTTCTTATATGCTGCTTTTCTCTACCCGAAGGAGGGTCAAAGCAGCTTACAGTCACCTTCCCTTTCCTCTCCCCACAACAGACACCCTGTGAGGGAGGGGAGGCTGAGAGAGCCCTGATATTCCAGCTCGGTCAGAACAGCTTTATCAGTGCTGTGGCAAGCCCATGGCCACCCAGCTGGTTGCATGTGGGGGAGTGCAGATTCAAAGCCGGCTCTCCAGATTAGAAGTCTGTACTCCTAAACACTACACCAAGCTGGCTTGGTTCCCTCAGAGCATTCAGAAATCCTGTCAGATCCATAAGTCACCCCGGGTGAGCAAAAATGCAAAAATGCAAAAATGCAAAAATGCAAAAATGCAAAAATGCAAAAATGCAAAAATGCAAAAATGCAAAAATGCAAAAATGCAAAAATGCAAAAATGCAAAAATGCAAAAATGCAAAAATGCAAAAATGCAAAAATGCAAAAATGCAAAAATGCAAAAATGCGACCACCATTTAATAGGGGAGGGAATGGGATGGCATGGCTTCATCTGCAGTCAGATTCATTTTTATCCCTGCAATGAAGATTGGGTCAAGAATGTGGCCAGCTTGGTGGATTGGTCTAGTGACAATTTGTGAGAGCCCTAATGTTGCTATGGTGAACAACTGATCTGGGCCTGAGCCCGAGGCATGCTGGTCCACATGAACTTTGAAGTCACCCCAGAGGATGAGTTTTGAGTGTTGCAATGCACAGCTGGTGGTTGCCTTGTGTAGGCCTAACAGGCCAGCTGCTGGTGTCTTAGGCGGATGGTACTCCAGCTAATTGGCCGGGCTCTCATATCTATCACAACTTAAATCCTGTTTGTTTATTTGTTTGTTTGTTTGTTTATTTGTATTTATTTATTTATACTTTAATTATGCCCCACCAGTCGAGACAATGTCATCTCGTGGCAGCTAACAACATGATCAAAATAGACAGAATAACCCATTTTAAAAAAATCATTAAAACATTAACAATATCAGACAATATCAAAACATTATCAAAAGATGGTGGTATGAACTTCCTTAACAACCCAACTCAGCTGTCCCAGCCTGATGGAATAACACAAGGGCTCTAACCATATCCACTTAGCAGGCAACGCTTAGCGTAGGGCGGGACTTAAAATTGCTTTGTATCACCCCCCCCCTTTTTTTTTTGTATCCCTTTATTCTGCTATCTTGTTTTTGAAAATAAGAAAGTATCTTGACATTTTAATCGCAGAGGGAGCGTGATTGTGTGTGTCTGTGTACCAATAGTAAAAGTGGAACATGATCTATGGACTACGGACGATTTATGGACTATGGCTCAGCCGCCTTGGTGATCACCGAAGCCCGAGGGCATTGGAAACCAGTGCCATGGTGTGGAGAGAATGGGTGGCTGCCACCCTTCCTCTCTTCGCCATGGCACTGGGCTGCTATGCGCTGCCTCAGGCTTTGGTGATCGCTGAGGCGGCCAAGCCGCGCTGAGGTGCATATCCCTACTATGGACTCTAGTGGTCCTTCAAATGAAATTTTATCAGTTGTTTCAGTTCCTGTTTCCCCACGACAACCATTATTGATACAAGGCTGCAATTCTGTGCTTTGTAGATCAACCTGTTCAGCATCCAAAAACTGTATGTATTAGGAGTGGCAGGACAATGCAATACAAGTAATCATTCATTTGCATGCACTAATTAATTTTAACTTTATAACGCCAACGTTTGGGACTGGTTGGCCTTATTAGCTCCAATGAATTTACTTCTCATCAGAAAGTAAATTGCAAACAGTCGGAACGAAGGTCACCGCTTTTTCTTTAAATCATGAAGGTTAATTATGAAATTAATTAGACCCATTTGTAATGTTGATTAGAAGAATGTACCCTATTTTATGGCTGGCAAAGAATTTAGATCAGGAAAGAAAACTTTCCCCTGATATACCCACAGTTCATTTTTATTGGTCTAAAACATCTTACTAAAAATTATTTTGGGTTTTGTCCTACCTTCAAAAACATTGGTGTTATCTCCTTCCCAAAGGATAAATGACTTATAATTGAAATATGGTTTCATCTTGCAATAAAAAAATCAAAAAGTTCCTTTGGTGCTTTGCCAGATTGTTTTGCAAATGTATTTGTTTATTTCGATTAGAAGTAGAGTTGGTTTTTATACTTCAATTTTCACTACACAAAGTGGATTACAATAACTTTCCTTACCTCTTTTCACAACAGAAATTGTGAAAAGGTGGATGGGGTTGAGATAGCTCTAACATAACTCTTATGTGAGAATTGCTCAAAGAGAACTGTGGCTAACTCAAGGTCACCCAGCTGGCTTCACACGGAGGAGTAGGGCCTGAAACCTGGATCTCTAGATTAGAGGCTGCCACTCTTAACCAGTACATGATGCTATACTACACCTCCTCACAAAAGAAACAGGAGTCACAGCCATACCCTGTAGAGGCTATTTTACTGATACTGAATTGTTCAGCACATCAACTTGAAATGCTTTACATCATCGTTGGGTTTAAATAAGATCCCCAGGCACACCAGAAGGCTTTATGTCTACAGCTGTGATTTTTCTCAGAATTTGTCTTTCTTTCTTTCTTTCTTTCTTTCTTTCTTTCTTTCTTTCTTTCTTTCTTTCTTTCTTTCTTTCGAAAGTATATATGCTTGTGGTGACTTATACGTTTGATTGCCATCACTGCTTCCTCGAGGAAAGAATATTTACAAATATATATCACATTCATCTGCTCCAGTCTCCTTACTGAAGCAGACAACAAAAGCTTAAAGAGTGGTTACAAATCAGCATATTGCAAGGCTTTATGGTTGGGCTGCAAGCAGACTACATGCCCACACATCCGCAGATGGCGAAAGCTGAGAGCCATAATGGTGGCTGCTCACTTGCTTCAGCAAAGGACACTGAGCTGTTCTTCCTGAAGAAGTAGGAAGTGGGTGGGAACCCACCTAAAATTAAGGAATCACCAGTGGGTTTTTCCCACTGAACCCTCTTCAGGGACCACTAGATACCATTAGGGAGCACACAGGTACAGCTCAGCTGCTTCATTAAATTACTTGCTGACTGCAATTTCAACACTCTTTCTGTACATTGTTGTTTCTCTTCCAAATAAAACTAATTTATTGTTTTAAGCCACCTGGTGTTCGATTCTCTTTGTATATTTAAACTCTGCCAACAGAGGGTGGGCTTTTGTTTGCTTTTGGCAGCAAATGGCAAGCCTATTTCGGAGCAAGAAACAATACAACAAACCACCATGTTGTACTCTATAGTTATTAGAAATCCTTCTTAGTCCAATGCTGCAGCAAGCTGTGCAAGTTGAACTAATGTCAACAATTCCTTAAGGGTTTGTTAAAGAGGAAGAAACAGACACGAGTTTAGCCACTAGACATGTTGCCCCCTTTTTGGAGATGAAAATAGTAAGGTGGTTCCTGTTTGCAACTCTTTTTCAACTGCTGAGATGACAGCTCTGCAGCTTCACATTGGTCCAGTTCCTTCCAAAGTTTTGTTTCTGTCTCTACTAAGTCTCTGGAGTTGTTTCGATGCCATTTGGAAGCCGAAATCTTGCCAAAGGATTAGCATTCTATTTTATTGTTATTTCATGTTTGTGTTATGGATTAGGACTGCCAGCTTTGCAAAGGTCAGTTTTTCTACATAAATGGCTTTGGGGAAGAAAAGTTCCTGGGCGCTGACCCATCAGGCCAACTGGGCCAAGCTGTGACTTCTCATGGTCCAAAACCGGAAAGCAGGCCTGAACACAGAAAAAGGAAAGGAGTCCTCATCTTGACTGATCTACATGGACAAAACCAGTATTCCAAATGAGACTGTGCCAGAGGCTAGACAAATATCAACACACTGATTTGACAGTTTCATCAAGTTATTCATTATGACCCTGAAATCTTTTCCCCAATCAGTCTAAGCGAGAAGGGATTCCATTCGCCTGTACTTGGAATTGGGTCTTCTGTCCCTAGGTGCATCATCTTACACTTACCAACTCTGAAGTTCATTAGACACGCTAGGTGCAAAGCCTGTTGTACCCAGGAATGCACTGGGCACTAGGATGCAGGCTTGCACTGTGTCCTTCAGGGATGCTGGCCCTCCTCCCCCTGCTCAATCTCGAGATTCAGCATGGTGAAGTGATTAAAGAGCAGCAGACTCTAACCTCAATGGCTGATTGCCCATCCCTTCTCTATATGCTGGCAGCTGGGTTGCCAGCCTCCAGTTGAGGGGGCTGGCGATATTCAGGAAGATCAACTAATCTCTAGTTCCTCTGGAGAAAACAGTTGGAAGGAAGGAAGGAAGGAAGGAAGGAAGGAAGGAAGGAAGGAAGGAAGGAAGGAAGGAAGGAAGGAAGGAAGGAAGGAAGGAAGGAAGGAAGGAAGGAAGGAAGGACGGTCACAATTCTCACAGAGCTCTCTCAGCCCCACTTGCCTTACAGAGTGGCTTTTGTGGGGAGAGGAAGGGTAGGTGACTGTCAGTTGCTTTGAGACACATGAGGCCTGCTGGGTGACCATAGGCCTGTCAGTGATACACAGTTCTGACAGAGCTCTTTCAAAACATCCCGTCTCACAGGGTGTCTGTTGTGGGGAGAGGAAGGGTAGCCAAGCGTAAGTCGCTTTGAGACTCCTTCAGGTAGCAAAAAGCACATTAGACAAAACAGTCCTTCATCTTCTTCATATAATACTTGGATGGGAGAGCCAGTGTGGTGAAGTGGCTAAAAGTGGCAGCTTCTGATCTGAAGAACTAGGTTTGATTCCCCGTTCCACCCCATGCAGCCAGATGGGTGACCTTGAGCCAGTCACAGTCCTCTTAGGGCTGTTCTCACAGAGTAGTTCTGTTAGAGCTCTCTCAGCCCCACCTCCCTCACAGGGTTTCTGTTGTGAGGAGAGGAAGGGAAGATGATGACAAGTCACTTTGGGACTCCTTTGGGTAGTGTAAAGCAGGGGGGGGGAACCCTTCTCCTTTTCCCAAGATGTGCAGGGCATACAAACCATAACAAGGATGTACCCCTGACAGCACATTCAAGTATATCGGGGCAGGCCTGAATAACTTGCCACCCACAGAGTGCAAGGCAGGCCGCCAGTCATGACTTCTTCTTGCTGCCAGCTTGGGGCGGATCAAAACAGGAGCTATGATGTGACATAGCTGGCAAGTTGCCATTCCCAGATTAAAGGCTGCGTTCAGCTTGATTGGTCTCAAGCATGGCAGGACTGTGCATTCAAAGCTTACCCGGGAACTCACCTTTTGTTAAAAATGTCAAAAGCCCAGTAGGATCCTTTGACAAGGCAAAGAGCAGGAATAATGGACAAGACGGGGAGGAAAAAACAAGCTCAGATTGACAGACATTAACTTGCCTTTCGCTCCCAAGGAAACACAACATCGAGCTTGTCTGATCGTTCAGCTATGACCAGCACATTAAGAGAATCTTATGTATTCTAGGCATGCCACGACCTTCGACACAGACATGATCTCCGGGCAAACTTCCCTTGTTTGAACTCCTTCCATGACATGCAAGCCAAACTCATGTTTGGATTGCCTTCCTCAGGAGTACAGTATTATGGCAAAGTACTGGGTCTGTGTAGTAGCCACTGGTGATACAGCACAATGGATCTGACCATTCTAGCATTCTAGGTAATTTCACATATTGAAGAAGAGGCAGCCCCCCCCCCCCCATCATGGTTGGGTTATTATTTCAGTCAATTTAAGTAAAATGCAAGATCATTTCCAGTTCATTCCATCTTTATACCTTCCCCACCATCTTTAAATGAGCAATATTGACTGTAGAGATGGGCAATTTGGTTTGGAGAAGCTGAAAAGTACCCGAATCAATGCTGATTTGGGTACTTTTCAGACCTATCCAAGCCAAATCGCCCATCCCATTACATTAAACTGGCTGAATCAGTGTTATCTGACTCATTTGGCAATGATTCAGCCAGTTTAAAGGAAGGGTCTGCATGGGGGAGCCTGCCAAACAGCTGATATGTCATGATCAGCTGCTTGGTGCACCCTTTAAATGCCTCTCCTGCAGCCTTCTTAGGCAGTGGAGAAGCTCTCTGTGGCCTAGAAAGGCCAAGGAAAGAGAGGCACGTCCGCAGAAAAGAAAATTCTGACAATTTCAGATTCAGCCCAAATCGATTTGTACTCATCCAAACATGCAAAGTGTGCAAAGTTGTGAGAAATTAGTGTGATCATGCAACAAAGCACTGTAATCGTGCATCCAACCAACTCAAACAGCTCTCTCCTTGTGACTGGCTTGTGACCTGCTCATGGTCAGAGACCGTATTCCCCAACCTTCTAGTCCTTGTGGGCACCTTTGACATTTTGACAAATGGCAGTGATCACAATCCCAAAATGCTTGCCACAGGAGGTAAAGCCAGTGACGAAATCACTGTTGCTGCAGGTGAGACTAGCCACTAAGTGCCAGGGATCGAGGCTATATACAACTCTTCTAGTATCAGCATGTCAGGCAGAAGTTCAGTTTAGCAGAATTTCTTTTCATCTGGAGGTATTTTGCATGGAGCCAAACAAGCAGTTTAGACCGCTTTCTTATACTACAATCGTTGTTCTGCATTGAATATGCTCTGTTGAAAAACTAGGCTGCAATGATTTCTGCATGGAACAATTCATAGCCCTTCCCACGGTAGTTTTGCCAACTCCACTTGCTAGAGTTAGAAACTCAGTGACATGCTTTGTTCTCTAATGCAGTCACTAAACTGCATAACCAAGGAGCTCCCTTGTAAATTCACTCTCCTGTGCAGAGATCAGAATAACCACGATGTTTTTAGTGAGTGCTCATCAGCTTTTCCATCGTGCAGAAGAGGCCCCGGACAGCCAGTCAGAAGCCCTGCTGTGAAAAAAGCCCTACCCAACCATGCATATTTTCTCAAAGTACTTGAAAAGCTTCAGAAAAGTTGTTGATGGGCGCTGTCTCACCCTGGGCACCCTGTTGGGGACCCCTGGTCAAGCGTAATGACTTTGTTATTGCCTTTACCATGAGCAGTTTCATCAAGCTTTGAAAAAGTCTGCCTGGATTGCTGATCAGGTGGTGTCAACAAAAGGCCATCTTTATGAGGCTGAAGGCCACCTCATCATGCAACATCTTTCACAAATGGGATTGAATATGGAAATGTTTGAGGAAGGGTTGAGGGGAAAAAATAGAGGAGCCATAAAGTGACAAAATGAAATTGGGTGTGCTTGCTTTATGCAGAGCCAAGAATTCTCTTAAAGCACTGCGACAGCTTGCTAATGTAGCACTGCATTTCACTAAACACCAACAGTAAACAGATTTATGCCATAACGTATGAAATGCCAGGTGGATGAGGAGGTATTCTGAAAGTGCAGTACTTTGTTTACTGCTTTTGCCTCCGTAGGCTGTTCCAAACATGGGGTAAGATCCAGCAAAACGGAGTCTCATTTGTGAGTGCCTTCTTTTTTCTTACTTCCAATCTAAATAGGGCTGAATCTGCACGGAGTTTTTATTCCAATCCCAGGTCGATTCAATCCCTGCCATCTACACTTGCATGTGATTTCCATTTTGATTTTGGGCGATTTAAGTTTTCCCTCTGTAACAAGCTTGATTGATCCATAGTGACCTTACCTCCCCACCCTGCCTCGTGATATTCTGGAGTGGATATAACCCGTGCTATTTAAAAAATCGGCATGAGTAAAGGTGCAGCTCTCTGCTTTCCCCAAACTAACCTACTAACCTGTCCTACTTGGTTTCATTATTATCTTCATGTGTTGGTCTTAATAGGAAATATTGGTTTTGGTTTGTGTGTGTGTGTGTGTTTGCTTTGAACCAACAGACACAAGATTTTGGGAGTTTATACTACTAACCCAAGGAATGCTTTCTTCAGGCAGAGAGCAGGGAGATTGTTGATCTCTTGCCACAAATATGTTTGACTATTGAACGTAGCCTGTTAGAAGGTGTCTGTCAGATGTGACCCAATCACATGTAACACGTTTGATTCATGCCGAACATCCCCGAATGCCTGTTGAATGGCTGCCGGGGTTAATTGCTTCTTTGTTTGTAGAACAATGTGTGTTCAAAGATGTTGCTAATTCAAATGGACCAGCAGTCATTAGCATCACTCCTTAAATCAACCCTGAAAGGTAGATGTTTATTAAAAGACAGTCTTTACTTATGGTTGACTGATATGAATTGGGATTGCTGAGCAGTTATGCGGCAAGGAAGGAGGGGATGGTAGAATTGAATGGGCCTATGTGAGAATGCACATGCCTGAAAAAGTAGCATCACAAAATCAGAGGCCTGTGGCACCTTTGAGACCAATGAAGTTTCATCCTTGGTATTAGCATTCACTTGGTTGCACATGTCTTCAGATTTCTTTGAAACAGACTTCACCAGCCATGATGTATTGGTGGGGTGGGGGTGGGGTAGTTTCCAGGAAGGGCTAATTACAGTCAAAATGCATAAGTAAGTGGGCAAGAACAACTAAGATTGGATTAAAGCAGTTGGCAAATCTCCTGAATAGCAGCAAATTAGCATACAAATAACCCCAATTCTCTTTAGTATGGGAGAAGAGAAGAGGATCTGGGTTTTTGGTACTCCCATTTTTTCCCTGCCCCAAGGAGTCTCAAATTGGTTTACAATTTCCTCCCCTTCCTCTCCCTACAACAGATACCATGTGAGGTCAGTGACGCTGAGAGAGCTCTGAGTGAACAGTCACTGGCCCAAGGTTCCCCAGGGGACTGCATGTGGAGGAGCAGGAGGAGTGGGGAATCAAGCCCAGTTTTCCAGATAAGAGTCCACTGCTCTTAACCACTCCAACAAACTAGAGAGCTACAACCCCAACAGAGTCAAACTGCATGCTCATGTTGCCTATTTTTATCTAGATCAGCTATCTCCACCATGGATTAGAGCAGCGGTCCACAAGCTTTCGCTTGCTGCGGACCGCTGCGGCGTAGTGGAAGGAGAGGGCGGTCTGGGGGCCCGCGCATGCGCGGTAGCCCCAGTGCAGGAGCACAAACGTGCGTGCGCCGCAGTCTGCACATGCGCGTTTGCGCTGCCGCCATGCCGGCGGCCATCCCGGCAGCCGCGGCTCTCCCTCTCGGCCCCTCTGGGCCACGAGCAAATCGGCTGCTAAAGCGGCCGATTAGCTTGCGGCCTGGCGAGCTTCTCACTTCGGGGGGGGGAGGGAAGAAGGAGCCGCGGCCCGGCGCCGAGGCCTTCGCAGCCCGGCACCGGGCTGCAGCCCGCGGGTTGGGGACCACTGGATTAGAGATTTGCTGTTCTGGGCATCAGAAGGTTCCATTATGCTGTTGCATCTCGGTCATAAAATTCCTTTGAGCCACTGTATATCAACACGTTACTTCTCGGCAAGCTTGCCAGAGGCAGAGAGGCGTCCTTCAAATACCTGTTCTGTTCTTTCACGTGTCTCCCTTGCCCTGGTCCCTGATCTACACTCTTTCTTTCCATTATCATTCCAATGTACCGGGGAAAGTTTAACTTGCAAAACTGCACCAATTAAATGACCACATTTCCCCCTCTCAATGTGCAGAAAGACTGGTGGTAGAGTGGCCCAGTTTCCAAGACAACTCAAAGAATCTGTGTGGAAATGTCATGTTCGAAAGAGGCAAAACTTCATGGACAAGTGACAGAGTACATCAGGATGGGAAATTGTCATTTAAGAAGAAAAAGGTAATTTGACTTTACGTCTCTGAGGGCTTTTCTGCATGCCATACGTTTAGCGTCATCCTGAAGATGCTATATTCTGGCTGCTCTACATGATGTTGCCAGCCTCCCATATCTGGCCAGCAAACTGCTTGCTTCATCCACCATTTTAAAGCGTGAGTTGGTGAATCCCTAAATGTGGATTCACCAACCTAAAAAACGCTATCACATGACAGACAATCGGCAAGCCACCAACACAAGAAGTGTATGGAGGCGAAGAATTGTTACATCCACCTCTAATGTCCCGCCCTCACATACGCCACCCACTTCCCTTGTCCCGGGATGGGAAGTTCTTTTTTAAAATGGAGAACTGCCTGGAGCAACGAATAGGTGGACACACGACTCAGCTGTGATTGTCTGTGCCTCTATGAATATGCGGATAAGCATTAAAACAAAGAAATCTTTTAAAAAAAATGAATCGGCGGTCACCGGAAGTTCATATGTCAATCAGCCATGCCAGGAGGGGATTGGTTGGTGACAGTGGTAGGCGGGCCAGAGTGCAACAAGACTAAAACACCTTGTTCTCTCTTCTCACGTTTCTGGCAGCAAGTGAGGAGTGAAAGATGCGCAAAAAGTGCCCAGAAACATTTGAGACAGTTTGAGAGGTGTGGAGTGCCAGTGAGTCACAATTATTTCTTGTGCTTTGCCATACAGCAGGCTTTATGCAATAATGCTCAATGTGCGGAAAAGCCCTGAGTTTTCGTTCGTAATTTACGGAGATTTGGTGGCATATTGTTCGGTGGGAATAAAACAATATTCAGCGTTGCTGACAAATCATGAGCTCTTCGATCGCGCTCAGGCATGGGGGAACAATTTTTGACACTTGCGCATGAAACATAATGTGGATAAACTGGTGCAAAACCAGTAATCACCTATTTGGCACCCACCGTATTGACTCACGCTATTACCCGTGTAGGAGAGATCTGATCCGATAAATAAACCATTGCACATTCACGGCACGGCTTGCCATTTGAGGAGGTAAAAAATTCACTTCCCCATTCCATGCGACTTTGATACCATCAATCACCATCCATAGTTGCCCACGTTACATAGAAGAACGTTTTATGAAGAGCATTATCTTCGCGGTATAGCAAAGAGCATTGTTAATGAAGCATGGAAAAAGAATAAATTCGTCTAATGGGTAGATGTGTCAAATTTCAATTAGGGATACGTTGGGAAGTGAAAAAGAGAGATGAGCATACAAATTAAACCTTTGACCTTCACAAGAAGTGGGGGAGGAATGGAAAGGAATCTGTTTAAGGCTCATGTAGAACATGCTTCTGTAATGGGAGAAGCAGAGGAGAGAAGAGGAGAATAGAAAAGATCGCTATGGAAAAGATGATCTCTCCTTCAAAGTGATCTCATTGGATTCCATCTCTGAAATCATCATAGAGATGAAAGGGGCCAACGGGGCCCTCTAATCCAACCTCTGGTTCAATGTAAGATCAACCTAAAGCATTCCTGAAAAATGGTTATCCAGCTGTTGAAGACTGAGAGGGGGTGAGGGGGAGCTTACCATCTCTCTAGGCCAATGGTTCTCAACCTGGGAGTCGGCACCCCTTTTAGGGTTTAATGACCCTTTCACAGGGGTCGCGGCAGGGTAAGCAGCTTGGCCGAGAGGGGGACGCCGCCACTGTTGCCGCTCCTCCTGAAGGCGCCCGTCAATTTATGTACAATTTATAACTAGTTTATATACAATCATGAACAATGGATCTTCACGCCATTGGTCAGTTTCGGTTTAATTTCTGTGAAAGAACACTTGCATAATTTTATGGTTGGGGGTCACCACAACATGAGGAACTGTATTAAAGGGTCACAGCATTAGCAAGGTTGAGAACCACTGCTCTAGGCAGCCTATTGTACTGCCAAATTACTCGGAGACTGTTTCTGCACTAGAAATAGTATTCGGATTTGCATTTTTAAAGAGTCAACTTTTTCGTCTCTTTCTGCGCTAATGTTTGCTTTTTCAGGCACAGTCCTGAATGGCTCCACAGCAAAGGAATCCTCAGAAAACTGGATTTCAAATACTTTCAAATACTTCAAGGGTATATGGACCTTGTCTTCCCCCCTCTCCCCTTGACCGCCTCTTCTCCAGACTGAATGTCCTCAGGATTCTCAGCCTTTCCATGTAGAGCTTGGTCTTCTCTTGCTCTCTTTTGCAACAGCTCCATTTTGTCCTAGAATTAAACCTGAGTGCAAACCTGAGAGTCAGATAAACAGATATGAAACTGATGGCACCTTGAGGACCGACATTCACATTGTGAGTCCACTTCACAGATGAATAAAGGATGGAGGAAGATGGCAGGGAAGGGGTCGTGATTACAAATGGAGGACAGAAGGCCAAGCATCAGGCCAAGACATCGGAACATTACATTACTGTACAAAAAATAGAAGACTAAACCCAGTCACACCGATACCGTTTCAACTAAAAAGAAGAGGGTCTGAAAATCAATACGTCAAACTACTATGCAGCTGCCATCTTGTCCCTCCAACCAGCCTTTTCTGATAATCACTAAACCCTTGCTACCTGCCCTAAAATAAACAGAATAAAAAACCATGGGATTCTAACAAATTTTCACAATGGTTCATCAGATAAGACAGGGAAGTTCTTGACCAATGGACTTTCTAATGAACTCAACTTACACGTAGGAAAAGCATTTCCAAATGGACTTTCTAATGAATTCCACCGAGACACAGGAAAGGCATTTCCTAGTTCTGGTCCATCCTCTGGGACACTCCAAAATTGTGATTGTGGGAAATAAATAAAATGTCCAGCAACTGTTCACACATTCCCCATGTTGGCACAGAGAGATTCCCATCTTGCCATGTCCATGTTCAGGGACTAAAAGAATCAGTCCACGGCCATGCAGTCCAGAAATCCCACAACAACCAGCAGACTACGTGTGCTTGTCTCTAGCCTAGAAACCCCCTCGGATCCTGCAGCCACCATGAGCTGGTTGCAACTAATGGCACACTATTAATAATTATAGCATGTCTTTTAAAAATAGATACTTCTATCTAAATGTGCTCATTGCAGCCTTGTTTGCACATTGGCCGTTATAGCAAAAGTTAGTCATTCTCCAGATATGCACTATGAGTTAACCTAATATGCCAGAACCAGATTACTAAAGTTCTGAGTATAATGAAGAATTCAAAGTGAGTTTGAAGAAAATAATCACCTTCCCCACCTACCCCCAAAATAAAAAAATCGAGTGCAGTTCTGTTCGGTATTGTTAGGAGGATGTCATGCAGTATAGATTAATGGCTGCATTTTCATACATTTGAAGTGCCATTCAACGAAGTATGAACCCTTTCATATATGACATCAAAAGGCACCTGTTAGAATTCTTATCATATACATCAAATGGCTTCTCTGCATTCACCGATATCATCTGAATTCCTGAATGCCTGCTCTTTACAACCTCTGATGTGCATTAAATCAGGGAATCAATCTGTTACTGCAGTGCAATTTGAGATAAACTCTTGCAATTTAACTTTTGATCACATGTTACTCCATAAAACTTCACTGTCTTTGAACTGAGACCGGGGTGGGGTGGAAAGCATTGCTAAAAATATATGCTGGAGAATTCAGTATAGATATCAAACCAAAATGCATCTATGCTGCAGCTGCTTCTTCTAATTCTCTTTCTTTCCTTGGGGACAACATGGGCATGGAGATCCTGTGACCAGATTTCAGAATGTAAGCAGAATCAGCCCTGGCTAGCATTAGGATGGGGGACCTCCAAGGAACACATGATGCTGATGAAGGTAATGGCAAGCCACCACTGAAAGTTTCTTGCCCGGAAAAACCTAGCCTACAGAGTCTCCATAAATAATCTGTAACTTGATGGCAGAATAATAATCCTTATCCATTGTTCCTCTTAATATTTGTGAAACAGCCCTGGGGGTAGAGAGTGGCCTGGCTGTCCGAGTTGGAATAGGGCCAATCAGGGTGCAGCCAGCAAAACTGGCAGCACCCTGACTGGGCCTGCACCTACAGCTCCTGCCTTCCCTCCCTGGATGCTAGCCACTTTGCTCTCAGGTGCCTGAGAGACACAGACAGAGACACAGAGAGTCCTGCCAAACCACAAACCAGCCCTGATTACTTGCTATGGCTCCTGCTGAGAGACAGACAGAGAGAGAGAGAGAGAGAGAGAGAGAGAGAGAGAGAGAGAGAGAGAGAGAGAGAGAGAGAGAGAGAGAGAGAGAGGCCCAAATGAGCCCTCCTGCTACAAACAGCCCTGATTACCTCCTATGGCTCCTGCTGCGATGGCGAGAGAGAGAGGGAGAGGGAGGGAGGGAGAGAGAGAGAGAGAGAGAGAGAGAGAGAGAGAGAGAGAGAGAGAGAGAGAGAGAGAGAGAGAGGGAGATCCGTGCCTGTCCTCTGGGTCCTACTGCCCTTTGCATTCCTGGTTGCAGTGGGCTTTCTTGCTAGTATATTATAATGATTGAAACTGGTTGTGGTGGGCTTTCCAGGCTGTGTGGTCTGGTAGTTTAAGGCCCTGACAGTTTATTAATAACTGTATCTGGCATCTTCAGAGGTAGGACATGGCAATATAGGACATAACTCTGAAGATTCCAGCCACAATTACTAACAAAATGTCAGGGACTAAATACCGGGCCACATGGCCTGGAAAGCCCACAACAAGCAGTTGACTCCAGTCATGTCAGACCTCCCGAAGAAGCCTGTTCCACTGAGGAACTGCTCTAACTGTCAGGAACCTCTTCCGGATGTTTAGCCCAACATTCTTTTGAATTAATTGCAACCCATTGGTTCTGATCCAACCCTCTAGGGCAACAGAAAACAACTCTACTCCATCTTCTATATGCGAGCCCTTGAAGATGGTTATCATATCACTTCTTAGTCATCTTCTCTCCATTGATCTGAGTTATTTATTGACTTCAAATTTTTCAGAATGGAACACCCAAAGGAAGGTCAAGGCTCATTCCCACCATGCTGATTCTTTCCTCGCAAAGAGTCTTCGCAAAGAGAACTGAAACACCAGTCCATTGTTCTATTTATTTGCTTGTATTGTTATATTTCTAGCCCAACTTTCCCCAAATACTCAGCACAAGCTAGAATAGTAGAATCAGAGTTGGAAGGGACCTCCTGGGTCATCAATTCCAACCCCTTGCACTATGCAGGACACTCCCAACCCTATTGCTCATCCACTGTCACCTGCCACCCCCTTAAGCCTTCACAGAATCAACCTCTCCGTCAGATGGCTATCCAGCTTCTGTTTGAAAATTTCCAACGATGGAGAACCCACCACCTCCCCAGGTTAAAATTGCATCCTTTCAAATGTACACATTTAAAATATAAGCGACATAAACTTTAAAAATTCTTATAAATATAGTCTCCTAAAGATACAAAAAACTGCTTCACCCAACATCACACCCTTGTCAAGAAAGACGGAGGAGGCCAGTGTATGAGAATATAATCTCTCAGACGAGAATTAATTGGATGGATTAGGGTAGGGATGCCAGTTAAAATACTGATACTACTGCAAGGCCTCAACCGCTGTGTCCTTGGACCTTGGTTTCTCTCCAGGATCTGCCAGAGTTTTACACTCAGTCTTGGAGGATGGTTAAAATATTCCAATAGGCAAATCTACTGCGTTTTCTTCTGTGAAGCTTATCTTTCAATTGCTACTAAGCAGCGTATGGCTCAGGGATTTTTGATATATTTTGGCCTATTGATGTGTTATATCCAAATGGATTGCTTTAATATGCTATTAAGCATATTTCCCCCTCTGGAAAGTCATTGCATTATAATGAATGATTATCCCATATTTTGGCATACAGTCTCTCTCTCTCTCTGGTGCTATCAATATAAACTTTGTGGGAAGGTCACCTGGGACAGCAGTTCAGACTCTACAGCAGAAAACTTTCAGGCACAGGTAGATGGGGAAGGGCTGTGTTGTTCGCCAGCAGAACAACTTCTTGGCATCTAGAAGGTCCTAGGTTCAGTTCCTGGCATCTCCAGTTAAAAGGATCAAGCAGTAGTTGATATGAAAGACCTCTACTGGACACCTTGGAGAGCCACCACCAGTCATAGAATTATAGAATTGGAAGGGTGCTGGAATTGCAATCAGCAAGTAATTTGGTGAAGTCAGCCTTGAAGTGCTGTTGTTAAGCTGTACCTGTGTGCTAACTAGTGCATCAAGTGGTCACGGGTGAGGTTGCAATGGAAAAAAACCCAATCATATGTCCTCAGGATTGCTTTGTTTAAGGTGGGCTCCCACCCACTTCCTCTTTCTTCAAGGAGATCAGTGTGTGACCTTTGCTGAAGCAAGAAGCAGTGTCCTCCATTAGGCTCTCTGCTCTCTCCATGTGCAGATGTGTAGGCATATAGTCTTCTTGAGCCAGCCATAGGGGCTTGCAATGTGTTTTCTTAGTAATTATCTTTCAAGCTTTTGTACTCTGCTTCAGTAAGGAGACTGAAGTTGATGAATATGATATATTTTGCAAATAATCTTTCCCAGTAAAGATTATCTCTCTTTTAAACCACAAAGTGCTGTGAGTCTGGATCTGTGCCTCATCCACAAAGGTAACTAATAACTACATCAGGATTTCTCAACCAGGGTTTTGTAAGATTGGAAGGGGAAAAAATATTTAATTTTTAGATTTTCTAAAAAGTATGGGTGAAACTTAGGAAAAATGACCATATATGGTCGTGGTAGCCCACCCTCCCTCCCAAAATGGCCTGTAATTGGCCCAGAGAGGATGGGAAGGGGAAGGGTCTTGCCCATAACATCCTTGCCAGCCCACCAAAGCTCGTTGCATGTGGAACGACTGGAGGTGAGGGCTTTTTTAAATTAAAACTTATTCTTAATAGGGGGGCTCCAGTGGGATGATGGGTGTCAGGCCCGTGAGGCTTTGGGGGTGGTCAAGGGGGGGAATCGGGCATTTGCCGCTGGCAGGAGGGCAGGCCCATGAGAATTTGGTAGTGGGGTAGAGGTGAAGGGGGGAAATTGGGCATTTGCTGCTTTGAGGGTGGCTCTTGGGGAGTGTAGGGACCTTAATGGGGCACAATGTCAGGATGTCTACCCCCCATAACAGGCTTTTTCTGCATGGAACTGATCTACAGTTCCAAGGGGTCCCCAGGTCCCACCTGGAGCTGGCATCCCTGGCTGAGAGCTCCTCTACCTGGATCCAGTGCAAGGATGGTGCCCAGCTGGCATAAGAATTCCTTTCTTCCCAGGTTTATCAGGTCTGGCAGCCATTTCCGACCTTGAGAAAATAGAATTGCCAATCTCTTGGTGGTTTCATGCCCCCGCCGACGCCTCCTGGGCCCTCTGAGGCATTGCCACAGCAACCAGAGCCAGCTAAGTATAAATAAATGCCTCAGGTGGCTCCACCACACTGCACAGCATAGTACAGCCAGCTAGGGCATTTCTTTTTATTTTCAGAAATGCAGTCCTGCAGGTCTGTGTGGGGGGAATCTGGGCCAGGATGGCCCAATTCTTTCCCTTCCAGATGGGCCAGGCCCAACATACACCCTAATGAGGCCCGCAGCAAAAAAAGGGGATGCAGATTTATCCATGTTTTCTGCGAAGGGTGAACTGAGGGCCTGAGTCGCACCAGGCCTGGGTCTGTCCCAGGCTAATGCCAACATCATCCAGAATCAGGAATTAGCCCTGCAGCCAGACGAGCACTGGGCCAGGCTGAATTCCTGGTATGGAAGTGATCCCTGTGTTTCTTTGTAGCTACCTTTTAAGCTTTGGTGCACTGCTTCAGTAAGGAGAATAAAGCAGATGAATATGATACATATGTGTGTGTAATCTTTCCAGTAAAGATTATTTCTTTTAAACCTCAAGGTGCTCTGAGCTTGGATTTGTTCCTAATCCATAAAAGATAACCAAATAGATGCAAATATTTTACAACTCTTTTTCTAGAACCCTACAACTCTTTTTCTAGAAATATCTAGAGCTGTACTTAGTTCAAAAGTCCCAACACATCTTGAGTCTAACCAACCAAAAATAAAGCATAATGCAGCCAGAAATGGATCAGCATGCTGTTGTCCTCTTCACTTACAATATGCTTTTCATTGATGGAAGGGACTATGTTGGGATCTTCCTTTGTCCCAGCATGGCATTTGGGTAGAAATATTCTGCGTGGTTCCAGTCCTTGTTGTTGGGACTTTTGGACTAAGCTCAGCCCTAGATCCCTCCAGAAAAGTAGAGGTGCAGAATAATCGAGTGTTTGCAGTTATAGGTTACCCTTTGTGGATGAGGCATATGTTCAGACTTACAGCGTTTTGAGGTTTAAAAGGAATAATCTTTACTGGAAAGATTATACATGAAAATATATCATATTCATCTGCTTCAGTCTCCTTACTGAAGCAGTGCACCAAAGCTTCATTAAATACATTGTCCTTTTGAAAGCAGGGTTACATGCCCACACATCAGTAGATGGAGAGAGCTAAGAGCTTAACAGAGGATGCCTTCCTCCTTGCAAGCTGAAGCTTCTCTTCCTGAAGAAAAAGGAAGTGGGCAGTGGCCCAACCTAAATCAAGGGGTCTCTCAGCCCATGTGCTCAGGTTTTTCCACTGCAATCCCAGCCATAGCCATCTGGTGTCACTAGTGAGCATGGGTGCTGTTTAGCAGCTTAACAACTTAACAACAACAACCCTTCAGGGCTGCACCGACCAAGTTATTTGCTGATCGCAATTCCAGCAGTTGGGATCTTCCTTTCTCCCAGCATGGCATTTGGGTGGAAACATGCAGTCTGGGTCCAGTCCTTGTTCCAAAGCATTCAGAACTTTTTTTTCCCTCTAGCCTTGTAGATTGCTCTTTATCAGTTGGCAAACCTCCAGCTGCCTTAGAGCAAGACGCCTCTGACAGACGCAGCAGAGCAAGGCTAGCCAAGCCACACAGACCCTGAAGGGCACCACACAACTGGATTACCCTAGATGCCATAGCAAGAGGAGCAAGGGGAAGAACTCTCTAGATTTAAATGTGTCTCTACGTCTCTACATCTAAGGCCACCACTAGTTACCTCCTGACAACTTCCTTGCACCTGCAGATGGATGAGGCTCATATGATGCTTCACAAGCACGGAACGGTCTCAGCTCTTTCACAAGTAGGGAAAAAAAGAGAGAAAAGAATGCATCTTTGGGGGATTCCTGAGCTGTGACTCAGCATCCAAATGTGCTTTTTATCCCAGTCAGCTTCCTGTATCTATTTCAGGAAATAAATTGTGCAGATGGGTGGAGAGAGGCAGTGGAGGGAGGGGGGGGGGCGAGGGACCCTCTTCAACATCCGGAGGTTCATTTTGGTGCCGCCGATAAATATAATTGATTTTATACAGGTTAAAAATGGCTGTAAACTGTCAGCCAGGTATATGATGCATAAAACGGCCTTCCAGAAAACAGTTCTGCAGTAAATTGTTTTTTGTTCATAATGAAGCCATATATAATCGACACAATGAGGCAAGCTGAGCCCGGGGGGGACTGTTTTGGAGCCTCTAAACCGGCTATTATTACCTCATTATTTTTTATTTTCTTTCCTGTACAGTCCCTTTTGAGTGCTTTAAAAAAAACATTGAAAAATGCACGTTATTTTTTTTCCCCCGCAGAAATTGTCGTCGGAAAGCGTTGGGTCAGGAGCAGCGTGTTTTGCATTCATGGCTCTGCCTCAAGTCATTTTTATGGCTCTCCTCGAAGGAAATTAGTCTCTCAGAATGAGAGGGAGAGAGGATTCAAGCAACAGAATGGGAGAACTAGCGTTCTCGTAAAAAAAAAAAATTCCAGTAAAGGTGAACTAACGCCAGCTGACACCAATACATTCATCAGGTTCACCCAGGGACTGGATCTGGTGGATTTCACCATGGCTGAGATCTGAAATCTCATCTTTGCATTTCTTTTCAAAGCCTTCTGGGTGGCATCTTTGCCCGCCAGTCATCTGAGGAGAGACGGGATTGAAATTGCCTTTTCAAATGACCAATGGGCGGTCTCTTTGGATTTTGATAAAATATCGTGATGACATTACATTTACCAGATTGCCCACTATGTTGAACAACCACCTACACCCTTGCTTAGGTTTGCCAGGGTGTAGCTGGCAACTCCTGAGAGTAATGGAGGAGAGGAGACTGACACCCCAGCGACATGCTAGTTTGTAGGTTGAAGCTCTGTCCTGTGCCTGATTCAACAGCCTAAGAAGAATCTCCTATGGGGGGCATTGTGTAGCTAGCATATTTAGATTAGGTACATCCTGGTATTTTTCAAATAGTCTCCCCCCCCCCTGTCATGATAGACTTCCTACTCCTTTGAGCACACTTCCTTCCTGCTTGCCTGCGAAACAGAGTGACTGGTTAACAGAACTGTTAATTAGAATTCCCTCTTTTACTAGACATAAGAACATAAGAGAAGCCATGTTGGATCAAGCCAGTGGCCCATCCAGTCCAATACCCTGTGTCACACAGTAGCCAAAACCCAGGTGCCATTAGCAAGTCCACCAGTGGGACAAGAACTCCAGAAACGCCCCCCCCCCCCCAATGTTGCCTTCCAAACACCAAGAATACAGAGTGTCACTGCCCCAGATATAAGAAAATCATAGAAGCCATGTTGGATCAGGCCAGTGGCCCATCTAATCTGTGTCACACACTAGCCAAAGCCCAGTTGCCATCAGGAGGTCCACCAGCAGGGCCAGAACTCCAGAAGCCCTCCCATGGATGTCCCCAAGCACCAAAATAGGGATGTACTGATGATACCTCTAAGTTCCTGCTGGAACCAGGTTTCTACTGTACTATTGTTACACAGGACAGAAGGTTTAGCTCTTCCTGCAGTATCCAGTTCCTCTTCAATAGCCCTTCTACTACAAACATTAACTTAAAAGCCACAGCAGGCTTTCTTGCTGCTGTTGTTAAAGATATGCAAGTAAATGTATTAAAAACAGCTATTTGCTTCCTTCAAACAGCCTTCACAGGATTTCCCCCTAGTCTACTATACAGGCGGCAAACCCAGATCTAGTGGGCACCATGTGACCTTCAATGCTCTACAACAGATGCAGTGCATTAAAGGTCAGGCTACGAAGTGCATAACCCCTTAGCATTACAACATATGCATTTTTCCTAAAGGCACAACCACCACAGTTCCACTCTGAGATTTCACAGAGACCCTGGGGGGAAAGCTGAACCTTGAAGAGCTCTAGCATTTCACACGCCCTGTATTTTAAAAAGGTTTCTCCCTAAAGTCAAAACAGGTAAATAAAGGCAGTGAGAATTTATGAAATCCTGCCAAATTATTCTGCATAATGTGCATCTTGGCTCTTAGCTGGACTCTTGAGACATCGTCTCATGGAAATTAATGCAGAGTTCCCCAGCAGAAGTAAGAGTCACAGGTAAATAGGGCAACCTGATGACCTGTTGTCTGACGATTCTGTCTCACATACGTGCGTTCATGTGTGTAAAGAGCCAGACTGGTATAGTGGTTGAGAGAGGTGGCCCCTAATCTGGAGAACCAGGTTTGATTCCCCACCACTCTTCCACATGCACCCAGCAGGGTGACCTTGGGCCAGTTACCGTTCTTTCGAACCAAGCACAGTCCAAAAAAGTCAAAACAGAGATAACCCTTTGGCCGCTATAATTGCAGGTCTGGGAACTAGGGGATAGTAACCCAAGGGAGGAGAAGGAATGTGCAGGGAGGATAGGGAGTCGTAAAACTTAGTGGAAGGAAACGACCTTGGGGTATCAAACCAAAGCATCAAACCAAAGCATCAGGGCAAGACAGGTCAAGCTGGCAACAGAATCAATTCATTGAGACAGAATTAAAATCAAGGTGGAAAACTGGGGATTCTGACAGCCACTGACCCAGTCCTAGCATAATTGCTCTCTCCACTGAGTCAGATCGCATGATATGGCCAAGGTAAGTGAGCCAGAGTTTCCTGATTTTGCCTTCCAAATCTCATATCTGCTTATTACAATAAATACATTTTCATGACCAGCAGCTTCTTGGTCATTATGTAGAACACGTTCTGTTCTACAGTCGCTGAGGTGGCGACTGGTGAGGGCTGGCGCCAAGCCCTACTGGCTGCGCCACCACTGCCGTCCATGTTCTGAGGCTGTCCCCACTCTCCTGAGGGTGGGAGCAGCCTTGGAAGTTGGGCAGCATCGGCGGTGGCAGCAGAGCACTGAGCGGGACAATGCTGGGCCTCGCTACTTTGCTGCCTTTGCTTCCACTGCTTGTCTTCCAAGGTCAGTTCTGCTCTCCTGAGGGTGGGACTGGCCTTGGAAGACAGGCAGCAGTGGCACGGCTGCTGCCTGGTCCTCCAGGGTTAGTGCAGCTGCTGCCTCAGCCTCTTCGGCCTCCTCTGCCAGCTACCTCCCTGCCTCTTCTGGTGTGCTCCCTGGGGTGGGATGCCCGTAGTCATTTCCATCTCAGGGTGCACGCCAAATGATGTGTTCCACATCAACAACAAACCAAAGGGGGAAAGAAACAAAAAACTCCAACCTGAAACAGAGTTGAGAACCTGAAAAGATTGAGAAAGTTGTGTCTTTTGAACTGCCCTGGGTCCCTGTTAGCTGACAAAAAGTCATATCCTTGTAAAAGACAGGGGTTTTTTTTGTTTTTATAAGAGCAAGCAAGCTGGAAATTCAGAGAACCGGGCACACATATTGAGGCATGCTTATTCCCAAAACTGAACACTGTTGATCATGGAGGTGCCACTGGACTCAAACTTAATTCTCACAGCTGCTAGTTCACTCCTTTATTATCTGCATGCTAATCTGCTGCCATTCACAGATCTTAGCACCTGCTTTAATCCAGTTATAATTATTGCCCAATCTTGACTCTAATTAGCCCTTCCTGACAGCTAACACCCATCCCACACTCTCTCCTCATATGTAACGTTATAGATCGACATGCAAAGCAAGGAGGAAATAAAAACACATCGTGGTCCTTCTCCTTTTGCTAACTAAAATTATACAGCAGTCCGTCACAGCGAGAGCTGCTGCATGCACAAATGTGAGTTACACTTTTGCGGCATGAATCTCAAGGGCTCAAGGACAGCACAGACTATTTCACTAGTACTCTTCTCAGTAAAAATATAATTCCTTCCTTCCTTTCCTATTGTGTGCATAATTTATAGGTTCGGGAATCAGAGTAGGCATTGTCTAGATGAGATTTGTCTGAGTGGTCTGTTTTTAAGGACATGCTGTTGTGGGTATGTGGGTGTCTGTCATAAATTCAATGCAAAACGCACACAGATTTGGCTGCTAGCCCCTGTAGGGTCTCAAAATTGCTTAGCTACTAAACTTGCTAGTCATCTAATCAATTTTATTTCCATTCTAATCAAATGCTTTACACGTGCTTTGGGAATCTTTTTTTTTAAATCAGATTTTACGTTCAGAACGTTGCCTTGCTTGTAAATAGGCCCCCAAGAAAGTAATGTTATGAAGGAGTAGACAAGTGGGATGGGGGAGATGTATGTTGATGGTGAATTGTCACAGTCCGATATTTGTTCTGCAAGTTGTGATCTAGCTAAATTCTTGGGAATAGCAGAGGTACCTGGGATTCTTGCTGTTCCAAGAAACACTGCCTTCTAGAACCGCACTGGTATCGTTTGCTCAATGCCTACAATGCCCAGGTGTTTCTTGAGATTTCGATGCACGGCTCCAAGGGCTCCAATGGCAACTGGCATGATGGTAACCTAGGCCTAGTCTGCACACATAGGATACTGCACTTCCAATGTGCTTTGGCAGCTGGATTTTCCTGTGCAGAACAGGAAAATCTACTTCTAAAGTGCATTGAAAGTGCATTATCTATTGTGTGCAGACTATGCCCTATTTCCTCCAGAGGCGCTCTAACTCTATTTGTATGTATTGATATTTAGTGATCTTCTTCTGTTCTTTCTTTCCTATTCTGCTGTCTCCTGGGATTACACTGTCAATAATCCAAACAACTGTATTTTTTCTAGAATTGTGATATCAGGGGTGTTATGCACAAGGTGTTTATCTGTTTGCATTATCATTATCGTTATCGTTATCGTTGTCGTTGTCATCATTGTTGTATTATGTTGTATTATTGCTATTGTACATTGTTGCATTATTATCATAATTTTATTTACAGTCAACTTTTCTGGCTGTGACTCAAGGCAGATAACATTGTAGATAGATGATATAGTAGAACACGTTCTGTTCTACAGAACGCTGGACCCGCTGGACCCTGCTAACTACCGCCCAGTGTCGCATTTAGCGTTCCTGGGCAAGGTGGTGGAAAGGGCGGCAGCGGACCAGCTCCTGGCATTCTTGGAGGAAACTTCAGCACTCGATCCATATCAGTCTGGCTTCTACCCTGGCCACGGGGTGGAGATGGTTTTGGTCGCTCTGCTGGATGACCTCCGTCGCCAGCTGTATAGATGCGGGTCAGCCGTGTTGGTCCTTCTAGACCTATTGACATCGTGGACCATGAACTGTTGGTCCATCGCCTGGCCGGTACGGGGATATGGGGCACAGCTTTGTGCTGGATACGCTCCTTCCTCCAGAACCAGTCCCAGAGGGTTGCTGTGGGGGAAGAGCTCTCGCGGCCCTATAGACTCCCTTGTGGGGTCCCTCAGGGTGCGGTCCTCTCCCCCACATTGTTTAACATCTTTATGCGCCCTCTGGCCCAGCTGGTACGGAGCTTTGGGCTGGGTTGCCATCAGTACGCTGATGACACCCAGCTCTATCTCCTAATGGACGGTCACCCGAACTCCCCCCCGGAACCATTTGCCAGATGTTTGGAAGCGGTGACAGAATGGTTCGAGCAGAGTCGCCTGAAACTCAACCCCTCCAAGACAGAGGTCCTGTGGCTGGGGGGAAGGGGGTGGGAACAGGTAACGCGTTTACCCACCCTAGCAGGGGTGCAACTTACCATCGTGCCCCAAGCTAGGAATTTGGGTGTGACCATTGATGCCTCCCTGACTATGGAGGCTCAGGTCAAGAGAGTAGCGGGCCAGGCATTTTTCTACCTTCGCCAGGCCCGGCTACTAGCGCCCTACCTGTCTCCTGACCACTTGGCCACAGTGATCCATGCGACTGTCACCTCCAGAATAGATTTCTGTAACTCGCTCTACGCAGGCCTACTCTTGTCCCTGATCCGGAAACTACAGCTGGTACAAAATGCAGCTGCCAGGGTCCTCACTGGAACATCCTGGAGGGCCCACATCCAGCTGGTGCTGAGGCAGCTGCATTGGCTGCCAATTGCTGCCCGGATCCGGTTCAAGGTTTTGGTTTTAACCTTCAAGGCCATACGCGGGTTGGGACCCACATACCTGAGGGACCGCCTACCGCTCTATGCCCCCCGCAGGGCCTTACGCTCTGTGGGTGAGAACCTGTTGATCGTCCCCAGCCCGAAGGAAGCGCGCCTAGCCTCGACCAGGGCCAGGGCTTTTTCAGTCCTGGCCCCTACCTGGTGGAATGAGCTCCCGGGTGATCTGCGGGCCCTGCGGGATTTGTCAGCTTTCCGCAGGGCCTGTAAAATGGAGTTCTTCCACCAGGTCTATGGTTGAGGCTGGGGTCAGCAAATCAGGGACATCGCTCCCCCCCTAGGAGTTGGAGTGTATGCTACTCCCCTATCCTTTCCTCTTCACCTCTTAATAATTGGGGGAGGGATGGGATTTTTAGCCGCCATGTTAGTAGACTGATATTTTAATGGGAATTTTAATGGGATTAGTTGTTGTGACCCGCCTCGAACCTATCGGGAGAGGCGGGAAATAAATCTAATAATAATAATAATAATAATAATAATAATAATAATAGTAGTAGTAGTAGTAGTAGTAGTAGTAGTAGTAGTAGTAGGTAGATGACATAGAGTTAGGGTTTCCAGTTTTTACAGTGCCCTGATAGACCTAGAGGTGCCAGACCTCTTGGTGGAGGCAGAGATCCCCCAGTCAGCTGGCTGGCGGGGGGGGGGGATATATTACTAGAAAGAAAGAGGCCTAGGCCATGTAGCCAGTGACACACAGGAAATGATATCGTCACAGAAGCAACTTCTGGGGGATGCTCTGATATCTGGACAATAACTTTATGGTAGAAGCTGATTTTGCCATTGAGTTTCCCCCACAACTGCTAGAGTGTTACTTGGAAGTTGCTGGCATGATGATGTTACTTCCTTAGAAGAAGAGTAGGTTCTTATTTGCCGCTTTTCTCTACTAGGAATCCCAAAGTGGCTTACAATCACCTTCCCTTTCCTCTCCCCACAACAGACACCCTGTGAGGGAGGTGAGGCTGAGAGAGCCCTGAGATT
Organism: Paroedura picta; assembly: GCF_049243985.1. Lineage (NCBI taxonomy): Eukaryota > Metazoa > Chordata > Lepidosauria > Squamata > Gekkonidae > Paroedura > Paroedura picta. The sequence continues at coordinate 27,494,192 of NC_135370.1, read as the reverse complement.
ACTGCTTGGTCAGAAGAACTCTATCGGTGCTGTGATGAGCCCAAGGTCACCCAGTTGGTGGAATGTGGGGGAGCAGGGAATCAAACCATGCTTGCCAGATTAGAAGCCACCACTCTTAACCACTACACTTAGATGACTTCTTTCTACAGCTAAGTCCCCCCCCCCCAATCTCTCACCAATTGCCAGATGGGACCTCACAACCCTAGTGAGACTGGTGAGCAAAATATGCCCAGTTATATGCCTGGTGTGAGATGAGAGGAAGGTTGCCTGCAGCACAAAGCAGCGTGTACTATGAACAGCTGCACGAAGCTCAAGCTACTTATAGAATCCTGTCAGTGTGAGGGCTTGACAACTCAGTCTCTAGAGCAAAGGGCAGATTCTGCCCTCACAAAATGGCACAGGGCCAAGCTTTCTCAGAGAAGCCTTCTGTTGGAATTAAAATCAGCAAGTAATTGGGTGAAGTCAACTCTGAAGGGTTGTTGTTGTAAAGTTGTTAAAGTTGCTGCTAAACTGTACTTATGTGTTCACTTGTTATTGTTGATAGGTGCAAAGTCATGTCCGACCCATCGCAACCCCATGGACAAAGATCCTCCAGGCCTTCCTGTCCTCTACCATTCCGCAGAGTCCATTTAAGTTTGCACCGACTGCTTCAGTGACTCCATCCAGCCACCTCATTCTCTGTCGTCCCCTTCTTCTTTTGCCCTCAATCACTCCCAGCATCAGGCTCTTCTCCAGGGAGTCCTTCCTTCTCATGAGGTGGCCAAAGTATTTGAGTTTCATCTTCAGGATCTGGCCTTCTAAAGAGCAGTCCGGGCTGATCTCCTCTAGGACTGACCGGTTTGTTCGCCTCGCAGTCCAAGGGACTCGCAAGAGTCTTCTCCAGCACCAGAGTTCAAAAGCCTCAATTCTTTGACGCTCGGCCTTCCTTATGGTCCAACTTTCGCAGCCATACATTGCAACTGGGAAGACCATAGCCTTGACTAGATGCACTTTCGTTGGCAGGGTGATGTCTCTGCTTTTTAGGATGCTGTCTAGATTTGCCATAGCTTTCCTCCCCAGGAGCAAGCGTCTTTTAATTTCTGTGCTGCAGTCCCCATCTGCAGTGATCTTGGAGCCCAGGAAAATAAAATCTGTCACTATCTCCATTTCTTCCCCATCTATTTGCCAGGAATTGAGAGGGCCGGATGCCATGATCTTCATTTTCTTGATGTTGAGTTTCAAGCCAACTTTTGCACTCTCCTCCTTCACCCACATCAACAGGCTCTTTAGTTCCTCTTCACTTTCTGCCATTAGAGTGGTATCATCAGCATATTTGAGGTTGTTGATATTTCTCCCTGCAATCTTGATCCCAATTTGTGACTCCTCTTGCCCCGCCTTTCTCATGATGTGCTCCGCAGACAAGTTAAATAGGCAAGGTGACAGTATACAGCCTTGCCGAACTCCTTTCTAAATTTTGAACCAAAAGTATCACTTTTACTGCATTGTCTTTTAAGATTTTGAGATTATCTTTTAAGATTATGTGCTCACTAGTGACACCTAATGGTCCCTCTAGGATTGCAGTGGAAAAATCCCAAGCACATTGCCAGGATTCCTTTTGTTTAAAATTGTCATGAACCTCTGGCTCCTGCCCTGACTTTTACCTTTTAGAGTCTGGTTACTTTCCTGCTTCCCCGCTGTTTCTGAAAACTCCCGCCAGGCTCTGGTACCTCAGCCGAGCTCAGGAGCACTACTCCTCCCCTTTAGCTTCCGTCTGCATTTCAAAGATTCTTCCTGCTTCCACAACTTTTCACTATCTATCATCAAGGCTGTCTTCCCTGGCTAGGCTAAACAACAGATTATTGAACTGTGTTAACACCTAACCATATCAAAGAACACTCTGATCCTATTTTCCTGTGTGAATGCCCCTTCATGCCTAGGACCAAATCCCCTGCCTAATTCCCATGGGCCAGGTATATATGTTTTGCCATCCCCTACTTTAGTGTCTCTTTCCAAGTTTCCTGTTTGTGAGCATATGTAAATTATGGACTTTGAATGCTAACTTCACAATAAAGACTTCTGCTTAAAGCTTCATCCCGAAGCCCAAGAGTGATGTCTGCGGCATGGGTTGGGTGGGTCTAAAATGGCTTGGTCACTGACAAAGATGGGCTCTCACTTACTTCCTGTTTCTTTAGGAAGAGAAGCTCCTCTGCTAGCAAAGGGTAGCATCCTCCTCCACTTGCCTCAGCTCTCTCCATCTGCTGATGTTTGCGAATGTAGTCTGCTTGCAGTCTAGCCATAGAGGCTTGCAATATATTCCTTTTGTAACAACAAGCTTTTGAACTCTGCTTCAGTAAGGAGACTGAAGCAAATGAATATGATATATATTTGTAAATAATCTTTCCTAGTACAGATTACTCTCTTTTAGACCACAAAACATCTGTACCTCATTTACAATGGTAACTAATAAGTGAATACTTCCCAAATGCTCTGTTACTCTGCAGTTCTATTTCTCTGAAGGGACTCAAGACCAAGCCATGTCCAAAAGTCCCTTTTGGCTTGAGCCTGAAGTTTCTTTCAGCCTAATGAGACAGCCTCTGAATGGGAGTAGCTCTTCTGTCGAAGGAAGATTTGCTTAAGTCGGAGGATGTTTCCTTACTTAAGTGCGGTCAAGTCAGATGTAGACCCAGTGTGGCTAAGTGGTTATAGTATTGGACTAGGATCTGGGAGACCCCAGTTCAAGTCCCCACTCTGCCATGGGTGACCTTGGGCCAATAACAATGCCCTGGCCTTCCCCATAGGATTGTTCTGTGGAGAAAATTGGAGGAGAGGAGATAGACGTAAGCCGCTTTGATTCCTCACAGGAGGGTGGTGGCAGGTGGGATCTTAATGAAGTTAATAAATAAAACACACAACCAATTTATGGTGACCTCAGCAAGGGCATTCAAGGCAAGTCAGAAGCAAAATTGGTTTTCCACTGTCTTCCTCTGCACAATGTTCCATGGTGGTCTTCCACCCAAGTACCAGCTCTGTTTCGCTTTGGAGATGTGACAAGATGTTACTATACCATGCTGCCTATTAAGGTTCTTCTTCATTGGAGTAGTATTGGTGGAGATAGGGTTGCCATGTTCCCCTGGCCACTGGTAGGAAGTAAGGTTGTCAGATCCTGGGAAATGCTTGGAGATTTGGGGATGGAGCCTGAGGAGGACAGGGATCTCACTGGGGTACAATGCCACAAAGCCCACCCTCTGAGCATGCATTTTTCTTCAGGAGAACTGTAATCTGCAGATGAGCTGCAATTCCAGGTGATTCCCCAGTTCCCACTTGGAGGCTGGCATCCCTATGTTCAGTCTATAGTTGGTTCTGGTCCTGCCTACTTTTGACTTGTCACTATCAACCTTCTTTCCTTACCCTTCATCTCCTCCAGTTTCTTAATGTTGTGCCTTAGGGTTTCCAGCTCTGGGCTGGGAAATGCTTGGGGATTTGGGGGGGGGGGTGGAGCCTGGGGAGGGCAGGGTTTGAGAAGGGGTGGGGCCTCAGAAGGGTACAATGCCCTCAAGTCCACCCTTGAAAGCAGCCAGTTTCTCCAGGGGAACCGATCTCTGGAGATGAGCTAAAATTCCAAGTGATCCTCAGGTCCCACCTGGAGTATGGTGTCCTTAGGTAGAAAGTCTTTTTTAAAGTTACCCTATCAAATGTTTCACATATCCCTCTGATACCTCCCCTCTCTTTCTCATGAATGAGGCCCTCCCCTTCCCCCGAAGGCTAAAAAATGCATGACGCTCTTATGCCGTTTTCAGAACCAAAACCACAGCAGTGTGAATTAGTTGCCACATTGGATTGCAAAAGCCGACACAGGGGCACGTGCTCGTGATGCCAGTGGAGCTTGGTGCCGGCGCTCAAAAGAATGGCAGGCTTGGTGACATTGCTCTCATGTAGCCATTCATTCACCTCCAGCAGCTGTCTCTCAGGCTGGCCCCACTTCCTATTTGGATGAGGCTGTTTCTCCTCAGAAACCGGTTAATGGGACTTGAAACTGCGGATGGGAGCTCAGAGGACCTACCCGTGGCCCTTAAGAAATGATCACCACCTTTCATTGTCTTTTCAAAATGGCCGCTTAAACAAATCACCAAGCATTTTTTTTATGACAAAAAGGTCTTTAGAAAAAGAAGAAGAACCTCTTGGCCAGAATGATAATTGCTCCATTTAGTTTATGGTTGGGGGGGGGGGGAAGGAATGTGATGACCAAAGCTATAAAAGCACCTAGCCAAATTCCAAAGCTGGCAGATGGTCACCGAATGGCCACATAAAGGCATGTTGGGGGGGGGGGGAACGCAGCAGTGGCTGGAACGTGTAACACGATGTCGCTTCTGAAATCTCATCCGTTATCTGGCAGAAATTAACGTTAACTACCATTTGGAACCATTAAAAACAATAAGCGCTTGGGATTCAGGGAGCGACAATGTTTCACATTGGGAGGAAAAGGATCCATTTCCTTTCTTCTTTTTTTTTTTTGGCACGCTCAGTAAGAAGCTCAGCATATAATATAGCTCGATGGTCGGTGTGCTAGAAACAATGATCCGTTCTGTGCCCTGGTAGATGTTCTTTACTTCTGAGAGAGAATCAGATATTCCAGTCACCAGGTATGTCTCTGTACCTTCTCTCTCTCTGTTACGAGCGGTGATGTCTTGTTTGCTAATTACGTTATGGGAAATATTGAACAACGAGTCAAAGGGGCACCAAATGGTGGGACCTTAAATAGAAACAGCAAAGCTGGTGTTTATTCTGGAGCCTCCGCTTTGTCCACTTGATTTATTTACTCTTTAGACTTCTCTTCTACCCTGTCTTGGCCGATGTTGCTCATGCAGGATTATGGTTGTCTACTCCGGCACGCTTGGGCTGTTTCGGAGATCACTGGAGTCTGATGCGGCCAGCACTGCAGCACAGAGGGGAGGGGCGTCAGCAGTGTGCCAGCCGTCGACCGCATGCAGGTACAGAGCCTTGCGCCTGTGTGCAGGTGCTGGCTGGTGTGCTGCTGGCGGTGTTGCTCCTCCCCTCTGTGCTGCAGTGCTGGTCGCTTCAAGCTTCAGTGATTGCCAAAGTGGCTGGAGCATGTCGGAGCACACAACCCTATGCAGGATTGGCCATGCAAATACATTCGAGATCAAAGGAAGTCCTTCTTCACCAAAAGAATAATTCACGGGTGGAATTCACTGCCAAAGGAAGTGAGCTACAAGCATAGAGAGCTTCAAGAAGAAGAAGAGTTGGTTCTTATATGCCGTTTTTCTCTACTAGGAGGATTCTCAGAGTGGCTTACATTCACCTTCCCTTTCCTCTCCCCACAACAGACACCCTGTGAGGGAGGTGAGGCTGAGAGAGCCCTGATATTCCTGCTCGCTCAGAACAGCTTTATCAGTGTTGTGGTGAGCTCAAGGTCACCCATCTGGTTGCATGTGAGGGAGTGCAGAATCCAACCTGGCTCACCAGATTAGGTCCACACTCCTAACCAGTACATCAAGCTGACTCGCAGGGGCCTGGATAAACCAATGGAGCAAAGGTCTATCAGTGGCTGAGCCATAACATGTAGATCCAACTCTCTTTCTGAGACAGTATTCTTGGTGCTTTGTGGGCAACCGTGGGAGGGCTTCTGGGATTCTGGGGCCACTGGTGGATCTCCTGATAGCACCAGGGTTTTGGTCACTATGCAACACAGAGTACTGGACTGGATGATCCATTGGCCTGATCCAACATGACTTCTCTTATGTCTAGGGCAGAGATGATTTGACCTCTTGGTGCTTGGCCCCACAAGTGGACCTCCTGATGACATCTGGGTTTTGGCCACTGTGCAACACAAAGAATTGGATTGGAAAGACAATTGGCCTGATCCAACATGACTTCTCTTACACTCTCAGGGTTGGTTATTATTAAAAGTAGTATGTGGTCCCATGCAGATCTCCAACTCTGTGAGGAAAAGAGTCTTTTTGAAATCAGGGTGAAAATGTGTAAAAGAGAAATGGAGATAATTCCTTTTAACTATGCTATTTCAGGATCAGTTTGTGGAATGCCACTTGTTCCCTGAAGATGTAGTCTCAGGGCTGATGGCTTGAATGGGACCTAGAGGGAAGGTTACAGTGTGAGAAGTTCTAAACGCAACACATTTGCCAGCCTGCAGAAAAATTAAATAGACTTTAGTACTAGATAGAATCATAGAATAATAGAGACCTCATGCGTCATCTAGTCCAACACCCTGCACTATGCAGGAAATCATAGAAAGCACTTTCTCCCCCACCCCCACAAAGAGTGGTACAATAACAATGCCTAGAGTTGCCAACCTCAGGTTGGGAAATTCCTGGATATTTGAGGGTGTAGCCTGTGGAGGATGGGGTTTACGGAGGGGTTGGAACCTCAGTAGAGCAGAGTGTCATAGAATCCATCCTCTAAAGCAGTCATTGTCTCCAAATTAACTTATCTCTATCATCCTCACTTGGAGTACTTGGGCATCCCAGTTAAAGAGGGATGTAGACAAACTGGATCATGTCCAGAGGAGGGAAACAAAGATGGTGAGAGGTTTGGAAACCAAGATGTATGAGGAAAGGTTGAGGGAGCTTGGTCTGTTTAGCCTAGAGAGGAGACGATTGAGAGGGGATCTGATAACCATCTTCAAGTATTTAAAAGGGTGTCATATAGAGGATGGGGGGGCAGAGTTGTTCTCTCTTGCCCCAGAGGGATGGACCAGAACCAATGGGATGAAATTATTGCAAAAAAAAAAAATTCTGTCTAAACATCAGGAAGTAGTTCCTGACAGTTCGAGCGGTTTTTCAGTAGAAGAGGCTTCCTTGGAAAGTGGTGGGTTCTCCATCTTTGGAGATTTTGAAACAGAGGCAGGATAGCCATCTGACGGAGAGGCTGATTCTATGAAGAATTAAGGGGGGGGCAGGTTACAGTGGATGAGTGATAGGGTTCAGAGTGTCCTGCATAGTGCGGGGGGTTGAACTAGATGACCCAGGAGGACCCTTCCAAATCTGTTATTCTATGATTGTATGAGATGGAGCTCCGGTGGGTAGCCATGTTGGTCAGAAGCAACAGGCAAATGGCTGAATTAAACTTCGCTGGTCCTAAAGGTGCCCCAGGCCCCAAACTTTGTTCTAATCCTGATATAAGTTGGTGTCCACGGGTGAACAACCGCCGAATCCCGATTTCCTAAACAATTCCTACCTTTGAAAAGATTTCTTGGCAAGGTACAATTAGCTATGAGAAGTCTAAAAAATCTGAATAAACTTCCTTTAATCAGTTGACTCCCTGAAGCCCAGCCATGAGGGACTTAGAGCATAGCTAGCGTCAAGCTGTTTAATAAAAGGTTACCGTGTCTTTACGAGCTGAAAGAAGGTATCCGGATGAACAGTGCTCTCTCCTGAGCTATGGGAGGCAGAATTATCAAATAAACACATGGGATATAAGAGAAAAGGGAAGGGGGAAGAATCTATTTAAATGACCTTTGTTCAGGCACCATTGAATTCCGAGACTAAAGCGGATTTCTTTTGCACAAAACAGAATAGAAAGTGGGGGACGATCTAAATAGCATATTTCCATGCAACAAAGCATATGTAAGCCTAATGATATGGGGGGGGGGGAAGGAATTATTTACTTTCAGACTCACAAAAGAATCCACCAGCTAATATTACAAGAAAGAGAATATAAACAGAGTTCAAGCGGCAAGCCGTGTAAATACAATGATGAAAGGGACCTCATATCTAATCCAGAGACACAGGATAATGCAGAAGGCTTCCACCTGGATTTCTGGCTTTGCACCATTAATCATAGACAAATTTTAGAACCCTCCATCCTAATTGACCCCCTAATCCTCTGTAATCTTGGTATAGGCTCACATAATAGAACAGAGAGATGGAAGTATTTGCGGCACATCAGCAAAAGGTAGGAAAGCCCACCCTGAATATGCAGAAAGAATAATGATTTGCAAAGCCATGGACTAGTTGATGTAGTCCATGGGGCAAACGACTGACCTGCGATTGGGAAGGGTTCAAATCTCTGCCACAAACTTCCTTAGTGGCCTTGGTGAAGACTCGCATTTGCAATACGAGAATGAGACGGCTTAAAAATACTATATAAGATGCTTTAAAAATGGACTTAATGTTGGAATTGTTATGAACTGGGAAGGGGAAGTGTTCAAAACAGTTTGTTGCAGAGAGCCAGCTTGGTGTAGTGGTTAGGAGTGTGGACTTCTAATCTCATGAGCTGGGTTTGATTCTGCAGTCTCCCACATGAAACCAGCTGGGTGACCTTGGGCTCGCTACAGTACTAATAGAGCTGTTCTGACCAAGCAGTAATATCAAGGCTCTCTCAGCCTCACCTACCTCACAGGGAGTCTGTTGTGGGGAGAGGAAAGGGAAGGTGAATGTAAGCTGCTTTGAGACTCCTTAGGGTAGAGAAAAGCGGCATATAAGAACCAACTCTTCTTCTTCATTAATCTCAGGGCTCTCTCAGCCTCATCCGCATCACAAGGTATATGTAGTGGGGAAAGGAAAGGTGATTGTAAGCTGCTTTGAGCATATAAGAACAAACTCTTCTTCTTCTTCTTCTTCTTCTTCTTCTTCTTCTTCTTCTTCTTCTTCTTCTTCTTCTTCTTCTTCTTCTTCTTCTAGAAGTGGACTCAAAGCAAAGCGGGAGTGCAAAACGGGAGCTCAGGTAGAATACAGTGACAAAATGGCATCCGGTGCAATACACTTGCATCCTAAATCAAGCTTCATCAAACACCAGAGAATCAGTCCAGGAAATAATCCACTCGGTGCTGAAGTTGCAGGGAAAAAAAAGATTTAATTACACATCACAACTTCAGCATAAGAGAATTGATACAGGAGAGAGGTCACATAATGGGCTGAGCTCCTGGGAAACTTCAATTGCAAATTAAGTCTTATTACACGTAAGAGAATTCAGGCAGGAGAAAAATGATATAAATGCACAAGTTGCAGGATAGCCTCCAAGGAGAGATGATACCTAATAAGACAGGAAAGAATCCACAGAGAAGCAAAATCACCATCAGACTGGGGCAAAATACTCAAGTACAAACATTACCGTGCTGGATGTGAGAGATAACATATTTATTTTCACAATAATATACATAACAATATCTGTTTTTGTACTGTTAGGAATCCTTTGAGTTGAACATCTGGTCTCACTACCCATGAAAGAATCCATGCAAGAGCAAATCTATACAAGGAAATAGTTACTTCCAACATGCAGGTACATTGTGTGGTTATTTCGAATCTGAAAATGTTTATTTCTCTTTCCTTCTATGATAGCTCCCAGGAGCAGGGGAACATTGAATGTTGCACATTCATCTCAGAAAATGGGAGGGAAATGAAACCGATGGGCAGTACATTCAGAACAAGCACAAGGAAATACTTCTCTATATAGTGAGTAATTAAAATCTGGAATTCACTGACCATTTCTGCACAAGTAATTTGCCCCTGCACAGCCTCTCATTGCTCATGGGTTTTAATGCTGCTTCCGCCTGATGTCGGCATCAATCCACGGCAGTGCAGGAGTTGGTGCGAGTTTTCATCTTGCTTGCTCTGCAATGAGGCAAATCTCAAAACACCGATTTCCTTTCATTCCTACACTGCAAATCAGGGTGCCAACAGGGGCTAGTCCATCTGAAGGGAGAAACACATGGCAGTCTCAGTAGCATTTTGCGTGACCTCACATCCACCCTCCCCTCTCAATTTCTGAATCGGATTTTTTTTTTAAATGGCGCAGTCCGCATTGCCATGGGACTGCAAAGTGACGTGCATGGTAATATTGGGATCAAGCAGCTAAAAACACATTCCTGTTTTCTGGTGGTCGGTTATGAACAGGGAAAGAAGGGGAGGGGCAATTGATGAAGCAGCCCTCTCCCTATTAACTTGGCATTCATGCTCTGTGCTTTAAATCTTTATTGTGAACACGCAATCATCAGGGTTCAGTTACCCTGGCCAGCCTATCACAAATCTCTCCAAACATAATGAGAGACCATTATATAAAGTATCCCGAAAAGGGATCTAAGGAAATGTTTTATTGTTGTTCCGTGATCCTGTAGCAATATAGTAAAATGTTTTATTATTGTGGTATTTTCCCCATAGCAACATAGAAGTGCATTTAAAAAAATTAATTTTGGGGCTCCGGAGGGAAGGAAGCTTGAGGCTCCTAAACCAGGGGTAGTCAACCTGTGGTCCTCCAGATGCTCATGGACTACAATTCACATGAGCTCCTGCAAGCAAATGCTGTCAGTGGCTCATGGGAATTGTAGTCCATGGATATCTGGAGGAACACAGGTTGACTACCCCTGTCCTAAACAACCGCTGTTAAGGGATTGGTGGCTTGCACTGATTGACAACCTGAAGAGGGGGGGGGAATGAAGGTTGTCCATGCTTTAGGTTTCTCTGTCGCCTCATTGGGAAGGGAAAAGCTGTGACCAGGCAGCAGGATAATGCAGGAGGGGTCTCCCATCAGGAAGCATGCAAACGCTTGGTTTTCTATTGTGCATCTGCAAACAAGAGGCGGCACGCATTTTATGCCTCCGTGCAGAAATGGTCACTGCCAGGGAGAGCCAGTTTGGTGTAGTGGTTAGGAATGCGGACTTCTAATCTGGCAAGCCTGGTTCGATTCTGCGCTCCCCCACATGCAACCAGCTGGGTGACCTTGGGCTTGCCACAGCACTGATGAAGCTGTTCTGACCGAGCAGTGATATCAGGGCTCTCTCAGCCTCACCCACCCCACAGGGTGTCTGTTGTGGGGAGAGGACAGGGAAGGCGACTGTAAGCCGCTTTGAGCCTCCTTCGGGTAGGGAAAAGCGGCATATAAGAACCAACTCTTCTTCTTCTTCTTCTTCTTCTTCTTCTTCTTCTTCAATGTAGCTCCGGCCAGAGGCACGGATAGTTTTAGATGAGTTCATGGAGAATAGATCTATCGGTCACGATAAATAAAGGAAACCTCCATGTCCAGAGGCAGTCTACCTCTGAATACCAGTGTTAGGAGGCATTATGAAGGGACAGTGTCAATCTCTGTGCCCTGTTGTTGGACCCAAGAAACTGGTTGGCCACTCTGTGAGATAAGATGCTGGACTAGATGGACCACTGGGCAGATCCAGCAAGGCTGTTCTTGTATAGCTGTTTCACATCCTATTTTTTGATGTGGAAACATCTATATCTGTGGCCTGGGTGGAACTGCAATGGATGTGTTCACGGAAGTATCATTGTGTTCCCTCCCCTGCACCCTCCCGCTGTACCCAAGAAACAGAGTGGCTCCCACCCAGCACAGCAAGGAGGAAGAGGACCGTGGCCTTGGTGGTGGGCCCTGCTGGGCCTGGGCAGGACCGCCTTCCCTCTGCACCATAGCTATAGGGCTGGAAGGCAGCCGCTGCCCCAGACTGACTTTGACCAGGCCTGCAGACAGTGAGCCCTATGAGAAGGAACAACATCCTAAAAAGCAGAGACATCACCCTGCCAACAAAAGTGCGTCTAGTCAAGGCTATGGTCTTCCCAGTTATGATGTATGGCTGTGAAAGTTGGACCATAAGGAAGGCCGAGCGTCAAAGAATTGAGCCTTTTGAACTCTGGTGCTGGAGAAGACTCTTGCGAGTCCCTTGGACTGCAAGGCGAACAAATCAGTCAGTCCTAGAGGAGATCAGCTCCTTAGAAGGCCAGATCAGCTCCTTAGAAGGCCAGATCCTGAAGAGGAAACTCAAATACTTTGGCCACCTCATGAGAAGGAAGGACTCCCTGGAGAAGAGCCTAATGCTGGGAGCGATTGAGGGCAAAAGAAGAAGGGGGCGACAGAGAATGAGGTGGCTGGATGGAGTCACTGGAGCAGTAGGTGCAAACTTAAATGGACTCCGAGGAATGGTAGAGGACAGGAAGGCCTGGAGGATCATTGTCCATGGGGTCGCGATGGGTCGGACACGACTTCGCACTTAACAACAACAACAACTCTATCTCTTGCTTTTGTTTCTGTCCTGAATAAAAACTATGTTATTCTTTAAGCAGTCTGATGATCTGCTCCTCTTTGCAAATTCAGAGCCTGCCGAGAAAATCCCACAGCCGCATTCCTGTGAATACTTGCTCGACTCCTCTCTGTCTGTAACGAAAGCTACACAGGCCAGCCTCATTATTTCTCTTCCTACCACGGATTCTCCCGATCCTTCCAGTAATAGTTGTGTAGCTTGGCTTGTAATATTCTGGATCATTGCCTAGAAACATGAGCAGCAAGACTATACATAAAATATGGGCCCATGCTCCCCGTCTGCTCCTCAGGGCTCTGTTGCAGAGCATCATGCTGCGGCCCACGCAACATAAACAACATGCATGCCCAATGGGATGTCAACCTTGCCCCTCTGCCAGCATTATGCGCACACCCTCAAGACCCATCACATTCCGTAGCCTCGCATTGCTGTGCTCGGAGCGCACGGGGAAGAAAGGCGAGAGTGAAATCGATGATTGTGTAGCAGCATTTGTATCTTTATCTTCTCACTTGGCAAGACATGCTCACGCAAACAAACCTTCAATGCTAATCCTTAATAAGCAGAAACTGAGAAAAATCTATGGCTAGAAAGGCTCTCCTGGAGGAAACAAATATGCATTTAATTGGCAACCGTTTCCCCCCCCCCCCACCTTTCTTCCGACAGACTACAGATTTGTCTTTCCCAGAATTTTCTTGGGGAGGAGGGGAATTCAGGATGGATCCCCAACCAGTACAGGTAGAACGAGAAACGGAGAGCCAGAATTTATTCTAACAAGCTGCTGGAAACATTTGAAGCAGGGAAGAAACAAATTGTGCTGAGGAAAGAAAATTCACGTGTAATTGGACATACGGGGTTTAATAAGGAGCTAGGTTGTTTCTTATTAATAGATGATGGTGGTGGGGGGGGAGAAGATAACGTGTGGAAAATGAGAAACCTTCCTTCCTAAATTCCAGGGTGCGCTGTTGCTACCAAGTGAAGGCACTATATTAGCTGCTTGTATGAGAAGGGGGGTAGGGGAGAGGAAAGGCAATATGGTATAGCTTGATCTTTTAAGGTCTCGGAAGCTGAGCATAGTCCGTACATGGAAGGGAGACCACCAAGGAAGACTCTGCAGAAGAAGGCAATGGCCAACCACCTTTCCTTTTCCTATCTCAGAAGTTAAGCAGGATTAGTATTTGGATGAGAGACCACCAAGGAGCTCAGGGCAGGCACAGAGCTCCCATTTTTGTCTCCCCTGAGATTGGTCCTTGTTAATGGGCATGCTCAGCTTGGTCTGGTCCTTGTCTGAGACAATTAAAGGACCAATGAAAGTCTGGTTTGTGATTGTAGTCAGCTCACGGAAGCAACTCACGGAGGCAACTGAGTTAGATGGCGCAGGATTGTTTGGTGCTATTTAGGCAGAATAAAGAGTCAAACGAACTGGAGAACTGAGAGAATGAACTTAGGTTTTTTTCAATGGAACGTAGCCCTACTTGAACAAATGAAGATCCCAGCCAGACCCTCGGTCAACAAAGGTCAGATTTGTGTCTTCGGACCTACAGCAATTCTCCAGGGTTTCAGAGTATCTCTCATCACCCAGTAAGTTATCCTGTCAGCTGAAGCTACTGGGGATTGAATTTGGGACCTTCCACCTGCCAGATAGATACTCTGCAGTGGATCCATGGCACCTTAACTGAGATAGATTTGGGGTTCTCTCAGATTTTAAAGATCTCAGTTTTAAAAAGTCCCAGTGTGGTCTTTTCTGCACACATTTCTTACTTCAGATTATCCCCATGTTGGGGTTGTTTTAATTTAAAACCTGTGACTTCACGTGTGTCTTTTTCTCCCCCTGACTTTCTCTTGGGGATCACAGAAGACATGTTCCGCACATCATCGAGTCAACTGGATACTGCTGCAACACTAGATTTTTAATGTGTGGTGTGCTTGGCCTTTCCATATCGGTCGATTTCAAAAATGGCGTGTTTTTTGAAATCGGTAGTAGAGATTCTTCAAGCTGCATTTACTGTCTGGTGGACATTTTATCTGAACGTTTGTGGTTCTCCCCTCTTCATCTGTGCACAAGTTCCATAACTGCTTTGTTTTTCCATCTTTCTGATTTCTGGAACTTTTTTTAAAGTAGATTAATGAGTCTAGCGATATTCCTCTTTCCCACTGATCCTGAAACACTGGCAAAAAAAAAACATTATTTATTTATTGATTTTTGTACCGCTGCTTTCGGCTGAGTCGTGGTGGTTAACAATAAAACGATAAAAACCCTTTAAACGCTTAACCCTTAAAAACACCCCTTAATACAATTAAGAATTAATAAGGTGGCAGTCAATAAGAATTTTAAAACAGTAACACACACAAACACCCTCCCCCATTCAGCACATGGGTCAAAAGCTCTTTCCCTGGGACCGAGGGTTCTGACCTGACCCACAAACATTGGGGATCCACTGATGGTAACTCCGGGAGAGAAGGTTTTGAACGTCCTGCCTCTCAGCAGTTGTTCGTATGCTGGGTGTGTGTGTGTGCATGCCACCGGCGAAAACACACACCGGGCTGCAGGCTTGCTGGGAGAGTCAGCATGGTATAGTGCTTAAGAATGATGGACTCTAATCCAGTTGATTCCCCACTCCGCTTGCAGCCGGCTGGCTGACCTTCAGCCTGTCCCAGTTCTCTCAGAGCATTTCTTTCAGTGCTCCCCACCTACCTTACAGGGAGTCTGTCATGAGGAGTGGAAGGTGAAAGTGTTGAGACTCCTTCAGGTAATGAAAAGCAAGGTATGAAAACATTTCTTCTTCTTCTTCTTCTTCTTCTTCTTCTTCTTCTTCTTCTTCTTCTTCTTCTTCTTCTTCTTCTCTTATAAAGGATTGTAAGATGGTGTTTTTGACAGTCCCCTCTCCCCATCTACCTGACAGTTACCAGCTAAGTGCAGGGAGCAAGGAATTACAAAGGGGGAGCAGATCTGGTTGGAAAAGACCTTGCTCCTGATGGAAACCCTTTCAAATGAAATCCTGCTTCATCGTCTGCTTCATAGGGAGCCAGTTTGGTGTAGTGGTTAGGAGTGTGGACTTTTAATCTGGCAAGCCAGGTTCGATTCTGCGCTCCCCCACGTGCAACCAGCTGGGTGACCTTGGGCTCGCCACGGCACTGATAAAACTGTTCTGACCGGGCAGTGATATCAGGGCTCTCTCAGCCTCACCCACCCCACAGGGTGTCTGTTGTTGGGAGAGGAAAGGCAAGGCGACTGTAAGCCACTTTGCCTCCTTCGGGTAGGGGAAAAGCGGCATATAAGAACCAACTCTTCTTCTTCTTCATCTGGACTGGGGAGTAAACATCTGGAATTGGAGACAAAAGCCTTGTGGAATCTAGATTTCAAAGCCCTGACAGCCACCATGGAAGAAAGCCATAAGGAACTGCTTGCAGTTTTGTGCACAGTCACCCATTCTAAAAAACAGTCTTCCACTAGTGCAGGGGTAGTCAAACTGCGGCCCTCCAGATGTCTACAACTGCGGCCCTCCAGATGTAGTCCTCCGTGGACTACAGTTCCCAGGAGCCTACAGCAGGGGTAGTCAAACTGCGGCCCTCCAGATGTCCATGGACTACAATTCCCAGGAGTCCCTGCCAGCATTTGCTGGCAGGGGCTCCTGGGAATTGTAGTCCATGGACATCTGGAGGGCCGCAGTTTGACTACCCCTGCACTAGCGGAAAGCAGCTCATTCTCTTCCGAATCAAATGTGGCCTCACAAACACCACTGTGCATAATCCCCCCTGCCCACCCCCCAAACAAGAAGCGGTATTATATTTCATTTATATCACGCGGAAGGGATACCGGCAGAGAGCAAGACAACAGAATCTTTGGTGTCCTTTCTCTTGAAAAGAAAAGGGGGGGGGGAAGCCTCAGGTGATGCTAGAAATGTTGAAAAAGAAATCCCCTTGCTTTGTTCTCATTGATTGAGCTGACAAGTGTTAGTATGAAACATCAGTTTAAAGAGGAAGCTGTGAAATGCTTTCTACCCTTAGCAACAGGGCTCTGGAGAACAAATAGCGCAGTTTTTGTGTTTCTTTGTGGCTGAGGAAGGACTTGAGTGCTTAGTTCGCTCCCCCCATGAGAAAAGATAAGGTGGTGGCAAATATTTTTCTTCCTCTAAACTAGATGTTAAACCCAATTTAGAAGATGACACAAATCATAATGTAAATACCAAACATACACTCAAATAGCTGATAATAAGCCCGCGAGCCACAGGAAATGCTATTATTTGCAAAAGCGGATATTTCTGCAGAATGCTTGATAGAAAGAATGAGGCATTTGATTTGGGTATCCAAAGAAACAAGAAGGGTGGAGGACAATGGGATTCTATTGGTCAATGACCGTGAATAAAGTTTTTGATTGATTGAATAGGATTCTGCACAAGGAAAGCGGCCTTAAGAAAAGGATCCCAGAGTGAATGGGAATAGCTCGCGGCCATCTGGACAAGTTTCAGGATGACCCAAGGGTATTGCACAGAGACAAACTGCTGGCAGAGTTTTAAAATGCAGGAGGGGGTAGCACTGGCCCCTTAGAAGTATAAAAGTATTAAGAAGAGAAACTTTGTGAGTAAGAGAGGCAAGAGACAGTCCTAACTGTCTAACTGACTAATGTTCCTCAGAGGGAAACAGGTAGGAAGTGTATTTAAAGGAGCAGGGAGTCTCCAGTTGAGCCAATCAGGACACAGGAGGTGATTATTGAAAATACCAGGAAGTTCCTAATCTAAATATTTATTTTGTTATATATTTATACCGCTCTCCCTTTCAGCTCAGGGTGGTTTACATTGGAAACTTTCATATCATGATACAATACAATAAACCTGTTGACTAAAGTATATAACATCTTCAACAATGAGAACTTGCATGGAATAAAGTGGTAAGTAACAACTCAGTTTTTACTGTACTGTGATGCCATTTTTTCTGTAGTGGGTGCAGTTGATGGTAGGAGGGGCCTCTGGGCTCTAGTTGATGGCTTGTTCACTAGTCTTGACTGAAAGCCTGGTGGAAGAACTTCCTTTTGCAGGCCCTGCAGAACTGTTTTCACTCTGCCAGGACCCTGGTCATCTGGGAGCTCGTTTCACCAGGTCGGGGCCAAGACTGGCTCTGGTCGATGAAGGTGAGCTTCCCTGGGGCCAGGGGTCAACAGTTTGTTGGCATTGATAGAGCTTGGTGCTCTTTTGAGGGCATAGGTAGAATGGTTGTCCATGGACATCTGGAGAGCCACAGTTTGGACACCCCTGGCCTAAAGTATTTGTTAGAAGTCATGAGAAGTCTCTGTCCATCTTTTTTTGCAGACTTTTTGCAAGGTTTCCCGCTGTGCATAATACCCCCTGGATTTTTGTCACTATGACAGTTTACACACTGGGAACTTCACTGCCGCAGCTCCCATGCAGCAGCACAAATCAGGGGCAGATGAGGCACACTGGGCCAAATGCTCTCCCATGTGGGTACAGGAAGAGGTGGGGCAACCTGCCATGATTACAACTCCAGCCTGCAGCCCAGCATGAAACCTCCGGTGCATAAACGGGCTATGTGACACACTGTGTTAGACTGGATGGGCCATTGACCTGATCCAACATGATTTCTGTGATGTTTTGATGTTTTTAGGCTGGGCTATCCAAGTTGAAATGGGCTCCGGGGAATGGTAGAGGACAGGAAGGCCTGGAGGATCATTGTCCATGGGGTTGGACATGACTTCGCACCTAACAACAACAACAAGTTTGGGCGATGTTCACCTACCAGTATGTTTCATCAAGTTTCCTGTTGCTGGTGGAGAGCTGCTCTTCACAAACCTTCAGACTCTGCCAATGTAATCCCTTCCCTCAAAGTTTCTACCAAAGAATCACTTAGAACTCACCTGTGGTCCCAGAGTACTCATTAACATTTCTCATAAAGATGTGGCGTGGACTCCCACTAGTGCCAACAGCCCCCCAATATAATATCCCAACTGCCCCTCTGGGTTTATCGTAAAGCTTATTAGTTATTTTCAAATGCTATCTGGGATGACTGGTTGATGGGAAATTATGCTGCAAGTCTATACGTCTTTTAACGCAGAAGATAAATCATCTCAACCGTTGAGTCTATGAATAGGAAAACACAGGGTTTTGCCATATGCTATGAAGCATTAAGAGTGACATTACACTGTATCCAACATAGAACAGTAGAGGGTGAAGTATCATTTGGAATGAAAATACCTCCTTTGGGGGATTCGGGGAACATCGCAAAATGAAACGCCAAGAGTGTCATAATTTATAAACGTCAAGAGAACAAAGTGGAAACTCCGCGTTGAATTAGTCACCTGGTGATCACTCTTAAATAACACCGACGTGTCATCAATTTTTGATTGCGTTCCTAATCTGAGAACAATCCACCTGTCTTGAGCTGCCTCTAAAAAAAAGTACCATGGCTGCATGAGTCCTAAGAGTCTTCATCCTACTGTGTCTTCTACTGCAGCAGGAGTTGTGATGTCATCAAAAAGACTAGATGGTTTGGGCACTATTTGAAAGAGGGCCTTCTCCCATACAGATCTGCCCAAGCACTGAGATCTCAAGCAGAGAGCCTTCTTCAAGTTCTACCCCTCTCCGATCAAGGGGTGGTGACATGCAGGAGGACATTTTCTGCGGTGGCCCCTAGACTTTGGAACAGTCTCCCTCTGTTGATTTGCCAGGGGCCTTCATTGTATGGTTTTCGAGACCTGGTAAAAGCACACCTCTTCACCTAGGCCTTTTGTTCTACTGGTTAGGAGTGCAGACTTCTAATCTGGCGAGCAGGGTTCGATTCTGCACTCCCCCACATGCAGCCAGCTGGGTGACCTTGGGCTCTCCACAGCCCTGATAAAGCCGTTCTGACCGAGCAGGAATATCAGAAGAAGAGTTGGTTCTTCTATGCTGCTTTTCTCTACCTGAATGGGTATCTCAAAGCAGGTTACAATCACCTTCCCTTTCCTCTACTCACAACAGACACCCTGTGAGGGAGGTGAGGCTGAGAGAGCCCTGATATTACAGAAGAAGAAGAGTTGGTTCTTATATGCTGCTTTTCTCTACCCAAAGGGGTCTCCAAGCAGCTTACAGTCGCCTTCCCTTTCCTCTCCCCACCACAGATACCCTGTGAGGGAAGTGAGGCTGAGAGAGCCCTGATATTACTGCTTGGCGAGCCCAAAGTCACCCAGCTGGCTGCATGTGTGGGAGGAGCGGGGATTCAAACCCGGCTTGCCAGATTAGAAGCCCACATTCCTACCCACAACACTGTCACAGAGTCCCCCCGAAATCTGGAACCAGGCCCACCTCAATCCAACACATGATGATGATGAAAAAGTGTGGGTTTTGTCACCCCGTTTTTCACTACCCAAAGTAGTACCAAAGTGGCTTACAAAAACCTTTCCCTTCCTTCCCTACAATAGACATTCTGTGAGATAGGTGAGGCAGAATGAGAGAACTCATTCTGGCTAAAGGTCACCCAGCTGGCTGCATGTGGTGGAGTGGGGAATCGAATTCAGTTCCCCAGATTAGAGTCCACCACTCTTCAACCACAACGCCATGCTGAGACACGAAAGAACAGATTGCATAAACCTTCCCCTGAATATCTTTTCCATGAGGTCTACCAAAAATAGAAGGCTGGATGCCCAGTCGTCAAGGGGTGATACATCTAATGGTATTGCAGTATGTATTTCTCTCCCCCGCAAAATAGTCCTGTATTCACAGCTTCGCTGCTGTATCCCACTGCATTTTTCAGAGGTAAAGAAACAAATTAACCTAGCACACGTTTGGATTGATTCACACATTATTTCCCACTCACCTCTTGGTATACACCTGAGATTTCTTAAATAGAAAGCCGAGAGTGTGAACAAGAAATGTGGAGAAAGTCGTTCAGCAAACACACATACAAGCATGGTCCGTACATCAACTTGCAAAGGAGGTGGCTGAATTAAAGGATGCCAAAGCATAACATTGCTATGTGAGCTCCATTCCATGCACACCAGATCTGGGAAGCCACCAAATGAGGATCATGCTGCTGTGGTCCCACCAGCCCACACTCCAGAAGGAGCTAGGATGAGCCGAGGTCCCCCATGATGTGTACTATTATCACAGTTATGATCCACGCTCAAATGACCTTTCCCAGTTAGGCGAAGTTACTTCCAGATCAGCCACCAAGGAGATGGACAGAAAATCCATGATTTCCTCACAACCAAGAGGAAATGTTATATATCTGTTGCCTCGTCCCATTATTTGCACCTATGGCACATCTACAAATTGTCCGGGTCAGACTCAGGGGCTCCCAATTGGTTTACACTAAAAAGCACCTTTGCAATTCTGAAAAAGGTTGGCGGGCACAGCCAGGAAATGTCTGGCCCAGAAGGCAGAGCCAGTCACAAAATGTCTGCCACAAGAGGCGGAGCCAACCACAACATGTCGCGGCTCTTCGGCATTTCAAGCAGGAGCTCTTTTTAACAGGATGGTTTAGCATCAGTCATTTATTTATTTATTTATCATACTTCTATACCGCCCTCCCCGGAGGCTCAGGGCGGTTGATGGTTTAGCAGTCAACCAATGGACATACTTGTGCTGTGGTGTCAGTGGCTGCTGAAGCAACTCAACAACAACTTGAAAGATCTGTGCGGCCTATCAGATCTCTAATAGCCAGTCAGAAGCCCTGCTGTGAGACTTCGATTTCTAAATAAGTAAACTCATGGAAACAAAGTTTCTTTATTTTAAGAAAATGCAAGCATCCACGTTGAAAGCTTAGTCAGGACTGAGGTACAAAGCATAGGGCAAACCATATAGATTCACCTCCCCTCCCTTGGGAACTTGAACTAGACACAGTTCAAAGAAGTCAAAACATAGAGATAACTATTTGGCCATCCGGGACAGGAAGGTCTGGGAAACTACAGGACACTAAAACAAAGAAGGGGGAGGAATGCGAAAGGAGGGCGAGAAGGCATAAAATTTAGTGTCAGGAAATTGACATTGGGGTGTCAGGGCAAATGAGCCAGGCCAAAGCAGCACTCTAACCAGTATCAGAATAAACAGAATAAAATCATGGCAGAATTACTTTGGGATTCTGACACCTGCTGAACAAAAGGCTGCTAAATTTCTAACAACACAGGAAAGTGTCATGGTCCCAGCGGGCTGTATTGGGGATCCCTGGGCAAACAACAAGCCATTATTTCTAAGCGCAGAGGTTTTTACTTACCTATAATGAGTACTTTCCTTAAATTATAACTTCTTTAAGACATTCTTTTTCGTATCCTGTTGTGTTCATAGTCATGGTAGCTAATGGAGAATTCTTTTTCTAAAGGATCACTTAAATATAATATGAGTAATGCGAAAGAATTCAAGAGGGCGAGCACAGATGGGCAGGCCAGACGTGTTGCGTTCTGCCATTTATGGTAGTTCTCTGACATAGCCATCTCTCACACTGATGTACCTCCTGGCGGAATGTGCAAGATCTGTAGTGTGCATGATGGAACGGCATAGGAAGACTACCCTACAAGGAGCATCTGAGGAGATCTGTAGTTAGCCTAGTCAGATTAGAAGCTTCCTGATATTTTCAAATAATCTCCTCCTGATTGGCTCTGTTGGAGACTTCCTGCTCCTTTGAGCCCACTTCCTCTCTGCTTTCCCCCTAGAATGTTAGTCATTTAAGACTATCTCTCTCCTCTTTTATGAACAAACTTTGTTTCTCTTTTCAATAAAACTACTTTATTTTCTTAAGCAGCTGGTGTTCTCCTCCCTTCCATATTTCCCCTCTGTCAATGCCTCTGAGGGTGGTTGTGAGAACACACGTGTATGTTCCCCTCAGCTTCTTGGAGAAAGCCATTGCTCTGACTGGGATGGCTCAGGCTAAGCTGCTCTTATCAGATCTTGGAAGCTAAGCAGGGTTGGCCCTGGTTAGCTTTTGGATGGGAGGCCACTGAGCAATACTGGGGTCACTTTGCAAATGAAGGCAATGGCACCTTGATTGATTGATTAATTGATAATTTAATTTATACCCCGCCCCTCCCAACACAGTCAGCTCGAGGCAGCTTACAACAAGATAAGACAATAAAATATAACAATTTCCATTAAAAAACCTCTTCAGTTAATCACCAATAAATACAACATCACAATCTAAAATTCCAACAGATGGCGGAACAACAGTCAATTTGTGTTGGCAGAGTTTGAATATGTAAAAGGCCAAGGCACTGTCTACTTAAAGAACAAATAGCTTTATTAAGAAGAGAAACAATTATGTAAAGAAAGAGAGGAGAGAGGGAGTTCTAACAGTCTAACTGACTGTGTTCTTTGTTCTGAGGCAAGCAGAGAGGAAGTGTGCTCAAAGGAACAAGAAGTCAAGACACAGGAGGAGATTCTATGAAAAATGCCAGGAAGTGCCTAATTTGAATATGCTAACTACACATCTCTTCCAATGTCCCCTTATAGGATATTCCTCCTATGCTTTTGAATCATGCACACCAGAGATCTTGCATATTCCAACTCTCTACGTCTTGCCTTGAAAACCTACCAGCAAAGGTGGCCATGGACTACAATTCCCATGCTGGCTGGGGCTTGTGGGAATTATAGTCTACGAACATCTGGAGAGCCACATTTTGGCAACCGCTGCCCTATGGGATGGCTACAAATTAGCTAGGACTGGATGGCACTTTATATACATATAGTTGCAGCTGTTACAGGCCAGAAATTTTACTGTTCTTTCAATCAAGATCTCATCCTTTTCTTAGTGACTTGTCATGACACAAATTAAAAAGTCAATTAAAAGCAAATTAGGTGACAGGAATCAGTGCTCCATGCAACAAATTCCATCCACAGTCCTCATAATGTATGAAACCGTCTCATTTTTTGATCAGGTCTGATCCCTCCCCAGAGAATGGGAAGGCCAGTCTTGCTTGTCTGCTAAGATCTGATGAGATCACAGTAGCCTGGATCATCCAGCTCAGGGTCCTAATGGGTCATACAAGTTAAATTAACAAAGCTTTAATGTGCATGACAAATAGTAAAAAAATATCTATTAAAACCAAATGTGTTTTGGCCAAGTGGTGCAAATTGTTAAGATGCATGTCACAGAGTAAAATACAAAACAGAACAGTTCTGATTAGGGATGGGCACGACCAAGCACACAAACTAAAGTTCATCATGAATTTTGGGTGGTTCGTGGTTCATGAACTAAACAGCCACCATGAATGTTCATGAACACTCTATACAAAAAGAAAAGAAAAAACACAGCTGAGTGCTGAGGAGCAGAAAGCAGGGGTTTAAAGGGCTCAGAGCCGTTTAAACCCCATGCTTTCTACTCCCTGTTGCTCAGCTGTTTGGTTTATATGGCTTGGAGCCATTTAACTCCCCCCCCCACCCCAGTTTTGCATTTTGCAACCATCCTATTTCTGATCTAAGCTTTCAAAAACACACAAGAAGTAAGGTCAGCTCATGAACTGGATAATCCCCTTCATTATTGAGACAAGGTATCTGATCTAGCAGTGAACCCAAAGTAAAATCCTTCGTGTTTCGGCTTCCAGGTCTCAGTTTGGCTGCTATTAAGACTGAACTTTCCACCTGTGGCTCGTCCTATAAAACCAAATGTCAGAGGCTGGCAAGGTTTGTGAGAGTGATGGGAAGGAAGGGATGTTATTATTTTATGCTGGGCAGGCTCTGAGTTGGAAATACAAATACTGAAGCCTCATAAACCGTGAAATGTTATGATAAGGCAAGCTCCTCTCTGTTGATCTTGCTTTCTCTTCCCCGAGCTTTATACATACGGCACTGCCACATAGATCAGATGGTGTTTCATTATCTCGCTAGACATGATCGTACTTGAGTAATATATTTTCTAATAAATCTTAGATCTGCCGACCTAGCAGAATATCAATAACTTTGCCTCCCAAGCTACTTGCTGGTTGCACTGTAGCAGCGATGTTTCATCCTTTGCGCCGGTTTCTTTACAACTTACAATGATCAGACATGACAACCACCGTAAAAATCAGTGTTTGCGTCGAGGAAGCCATGATACATCTCCCTTCTCACATGCATACATAGTGGAGTTTTGCCTAATGTACAGCTATCTATCTCTGTTTGAGTCTTCAGGCCGAAATCACCAGTTGATTAGCTTAAGGAAATCGGAAACAGAAACGTACTGGGGAGAAACTTCTTTTGGGCCTCAATCCCCAAATGGCTCAGTGGTCACTAGGCTTGTGCACCGGGGGCCCAATCTGAACTGCTCTGGCATCAGCACCCATTAAAATCAATGACGCCATTGACTTTAATGGGAATTCCAGCATTCCTGATTTTCCTGGGGTCTGAGGGGCTGGGGGTTCCAGTTCCAGTCTCAAATCTTTCTGGGTTCCTCTGGGTGGCTCTTCCCTGATGCCTATCCAAATTGCACAATGATTGGACCATAGGGTCCATGTCCAGGGGTTCCAAAAGAGTGTGCCCCCAGCCACTCCATTCTATCCAACGGAGAGTCCGTCCCATTGGAAAGAATGTAGAGATGGGGCACCTTCTTTTGGAACCCCTGGATGGTCCTATGGTCCAATCATTGTGCAATTTGGAGGGGGGTTAGGGAAGAGCCTTCTGAAGCTACCCTGAAAGTTTGGAGGCTATAACTGGAACCCATACACCCCCAAACCATGGGAAAGGCAGGAACGCCAGAGTTCCCATTAAAGCCAATGCCGCCATTGACTTTAATGGGTGCCGAAGCCGAATCGGTCCAGATCGGGTCCCCGGTGCACAAGTCTAGTGGTCACCGTTTGGAGAACAAGGAACGTTTCCAGTGAATGGGCCACTGCTGTTTCATTATATTTCATTCTGCAGCTGTTG
The DNA here is from genome assembly GCF_049243985.1 of Paroedura picta. Taxonomy (NCBI): domain Eukaryota; kingdom Metazoa; phylum Chordata; class Lepidosauria; order Squamata; family Gekkonidae; genus Paroedura; species Paroedura picta. The sequence continues at coordinate 27,469,388 of NC_135370.1, read as the reverse complement.
TGGGTCTTACAGGTTGTGTGGTAAGGCAGCCCTCAAACCACTGCCACACTGCCCAGAACAGCCACAGCTCCTAGTTGGAGAGCCAGTTTGGTGTAGTGGTTAGGAGTGCAGACTTCTAATCTGGAGAGCCGGGTTCGATTCTGCACTCCCCCACATGCAACCAGCTGGGTGACCTTGGGCTTGCCACAGCACTGATAAAAAACTGCTCTGACCGGGCAGTGATATCAGGGCTCTCTCAGCCTCACTCACCCCCACAGGGTGTCTGTTGTGGGGAGAGGAATGGGAAGGCGACTGTAAGCTGCTTTGAGCCTCCTTCAAGTAGAGAAAGCGGCATATAAGAACCAACTCTTCTTCTTCTAGTTGTCCTTGGCCATGAAAGCCTTCAACAAATTGCTTCATTATTCATTCACGGGCTGAATATTTTACACCCACTTTGTTCAGAAGTTACTTTGGCTATCAGAATGTGTTAGAAGAAGAAACCCTCACTCATTCCCCTCTTTCCCATGACATTTGCGATTCCATTATGTACCCAGGGGAGCTATTTGCTTTTCAAAAGGTGGTTGAACTAAACATACATATCCCAAATGGCACATCGTTTCCAAGGATGGCTCAAATTTCCATGGGCATCCTTCGTCTAGCCCATTGCTAGGGAGTATCAGCCAAAGGCATGACTAGGATTACCTGGATAGCCCAGGTTAGCTCAATCTCATCAGATCTCAGAAGCTAAGCACAGTCAGCCCTGGCCAGTACTTGAATAGGAGACCACCATGGAGGTCCAGGGCCATGATGAAAAGCCAGGCATCAACAAACTACCGCTGAATGTCTCTTGCCTTGAAAACTCTATGGGGTCACCATAGGGCCACGTGCTCTTTATAAATTTATTAGCTAGCTTGGTGTAGTAGTTAGGAGTGCGGACTTCTAATCTGGAAAGCCGGGTTTGAATCTGCGCTTCTCCTCCACATGCAACCAGCTGGGTGACCTTGCGCTCGCTGCAGCACTGAGAAATCTGCTCTGACTGAGCAGTAATATCAGGGCTCTCTCAGCCCCACCCACCTCACAGGATGTCTATTGTGGGGAGAGGAAAGGGAAGGCAAATGTAAGCCACTTTGAGACTCCTTCGGGTAGAGAAAAGCAGCATATAAGAACCAGCTCTTCTTCTTCTTCTTCTTCTTCTTCTTCTTCTTCTTCTTCTTCTTCTTCTTCTTCTTCTTCTTCTTCATATACCGCCTTCCCTGAAGGCTCAGGTTGAGTCATGCTACCGGTGCTACCTGTGTCCCTCTTCCAATTTTACGTTTCTCTGCCTTTATTTTTCTGCTGTGTTCCCTCGTAGTGCTGGTCAAATGAGTTCCTTGATGGATAATTTATTAGAGCCCTTTTTGTGATTTGCGCACGATAAAAGCCACCCTCGTCTCATGTCGAGGCTGGCTGGCCTGTTAAAGACAGAGGACTTTTCTGCATCCCCTCCCCCTGAGGTCTGGCTTGCCATGCTCCTGTCAAAATTATCCCTGAGTTATTTCACTACTGCCTCTGCTCAAGGATATAACAAATGAAAAAAGTCCAAAGGATTCACAGATCTGAATGATAATGCTAGAAAAAAATGTCTTTATTATTTATTAATTAAAATTATATACCTTCATGGAGGCTCAGGGTGGTTCCCAAGAAACATAGGAACATTAACAATACAGAAAAACTGGTAACCATAGGTAACAGTGGAACAGTAATAAACAGTGAGAACAGGACATTTGTAACCATAACATACAAAGGACCCATGGCAGGTCCGTTCAAGACATTGATGCTCATGAACGTTGAAGTTCATGGGAGGGAGGATTGGGGGCCCCATGGAAGCAATTGGTTTTGGTCAACCTCAATCAAATGCCTGGTAGAAGAGCTCCCTTTTGCAGGCTCTGTGGAATTGATCTAGTTCTGTTACTTGCCTGGATCTCTTCTGGAAGCTTGTTCCACCAGGTAGGGGACAGGATGGAGAAATCTCTGGCCCTGGTTGAGGTCAGGTGAGCTTTCTTGGGGCCTGGACTAAGCCCTTTGTTTTCAACATGTGATTTAGTTGATTTCCAGCCAACTGAAAAGTGCGCAGTTTTAAGTCACCACCATTTTATGCTAGCTATGAGTTGCACGTTAAAAGTGTCCGTTTAGTGTAAGAAACTAGAAAATTTCACAACAAATGGGTTAAAAGGGGGCATGAATCATACAAGGAAGAAGCTAAAGGGTGTGTGTGTGTGTGTGTTTCCAGTGCAATTCTTGATCTGAACCAAAAGCAGATGTAGTATAATGTTTTTGGATTTTGCTACAGTCCAACTTACTTTGCGAGGCACTGTGGCTCAGTGGTGGAGCACCTGTTTGGCATGCACAAGATCCCAGGTTGAATCCCCACCATCTCCAGTTGAAAGGGCCAGGCAAGAGGTGATGGGAAAGCCCTTGACCTGAGACCCTGGAGAGCTACCGTCAGTCTGAGCAGACAAGACTGACCTTAATGGACTGCTTCAGTATCAGGCAGTGTCATGAGTTCACGAGCCACTTTCCCTTACTAAGAACAACATCTTTGATCTGCTAAAAAGCAGTAGAGTGTCCCAAGGAAAATATATATTGTCACCTAACTGTAACTTTACCTTCATTTATACCACAAGCATGCGTGCCACAGACCACACATGCTGCATGAATCTTCCTTCAGAGCACAAAACCCACATAGTGGTTTAGAGCTCTGGAGGGGCTTTTGGTGGTGTACATTGCTATCAACCTATGGTGTCTAGGGGTGTGTGTTTGGCTAATCCCTGAAAAAATATCCCCAAAGATTTTGGGGGTATTAATTCAGCTGGATTTAGTTATTGCTAATTTTTTTTAACTATCTGAAGTGGCCAAGTTTGCAGAAACCTTAAAATATTCCAGATTTTTTGGGACCGCAGGATAGCTGCAGTTAAAGTGCATTTAAAGGGTTCTCAGTCCCTTAAAAGGCCTTTGGAGTGAACTCTCAGCTTGGAAAAGGCATTATTAAAGATACTGAAAGGAAAAGGAAGCTTTGACTCATGAAAGCTTCTCTTTGAAACTCTTGTTAGTCTTCAAGTTGCTCTTGAACTCGAATACTGCTCTTAAGCTGGAGTAATGCTCCTTAGACAGTTGGTTTTGGATTTTCACCTTCACATCATAGCTGATTTATGGGAACCCCACAAGAGACATTCAAAGGTGATTTGCCATGGCCTACCTCCAGGTCATGACCCTACTATTGGGGTCCTCCAATCCAAATACTAGCCAGGGCCAACCCTACTTAGTGTGAGATTCTTTGAATTCTAAATAAGCAGACTCTTTGAATTAAAGTTTCTTTATTATAAATGCAAGCATCTACATTGAAGGCATAGTCAGAACTGACCTACAAAAATAGGATAGGATATATAGGGGATCGAGGGGGCTCCACCTCCCCGAGGAACTCAAATCAGGCACAGTTCAAAAAAGTCATAATATGGAGATATGAGTCTAGGCGTCAAGGGATGGGTAGACATGGGAACTAAGAAATAAAAGGGAGAGAAATTGAGGGAGAGGAAGTGAGGAATGTTTAGGGAGGTTGGTATGCATAAAATACAACAGCAAGAAATTAGCCTTGGGGTGTCAAGTGAAAAGATCTGTTTTATATCAGGGCATACAGGTCAGGCTAGATAGACACACTAAATCATAGCAGAGATATAGTCATGGCAGAAATACATGGTGGGTTTCTGACATTTACCTCATGGGATCTGGCTAAGCTGATCTTTCCAGGTAAGGGCTTAGACCAGGCTTTCTCAACCAGGGCTTTGTGAAACTCTAGAGGTCCTTGATGGCCTTGGAAGGGTTTCCTGAATGGGTGGGAATTAATTAATTTTTAAAAAATATATATTTAAAAACTGCTAAACATTTATTGGGTGATACAACCATATGTGGTCATGTCAACTTGCCCCCCACCCCCAATGGCCAATGATGGGCCTGGAGAGGATGGGAAGGCAACGGGCGCTAGGTAGGCATGTACACCACTATGCTTCCCAACCATATTCTACATGGTTGCCTCACTTCTGGGGATTCTGGAAGCCTGAAGAATGTTTCCAGGGGTTCTCAACAGTTAAAAACATTGAGAAAGGTTGGCTTAGACTGTAGGAAGCATTTCAGTTTAGCTAAGCAGGGTGGTAGGACATATGCCAGCATCTGCAAGAGGCAAACGATACTCAGAGGCTGCACATGTACATATGTGTAGAAGAGCTTGTGGGATCGTGGGTTGCATTCCTTACACATGCCATTCACGATTCTGCTCTCAGTCATTTCATTTGCTTCAGAAACCCACAAGCAATAACCTTCCCTGGCAACAACATCCCTGACTTGGACGGCCCTGGCCAGCCCAAGCTCAATAGATCTCAGAAGCTTAATTAGTTCTTGGATGGAGATGAGAGGAAGTCCAGAGTCTGTACACAGAACAAGGCAACAGCAAACCACATCTGTTCATCATTTGTTTTGAAAACCCAACTGGGTCACCATGAGTTGGCTGTGACCTGAAGGCCCTTTCCTCTCACCTTGCATTATTCATCTATTTATTATTGATTAATTTGTTATTCCATTTGTATGCCACCTTTCCCCAGAGCAGTCCAGTCCACAAATGTCACAAATAACACACACGCACACACACACACGCACACACAAAAAATGTTATAAAATCAATAAAACTAGATAAAACCAATTATTAGCATTAAAATTATTACATCTCAACAGAATTAAAATTTCAAATAGGCCCACTCTTTCTCTGTAGAGAGAGAGGGCACATAGGTGTGTCCTTTGACCATTGATAGTGGTCTTGGTCAGCGTGTTTGAGCATTTTTAGTAGGGGGGCCAGACTTTTGATGTCACTTCTTGGCCTCAGCCATAGGTCCAGCAGAACACCTCTGTCTTACAAGCCCTACAAGGACCTGATCTTATTCGGCAGAGCGTTCCACCAGGCCAGGAGGAAAACTACTGAAAAAAGCCCTGGCCTTCATTCAGGTCAGTTCAAACTCTTTCAGATTGGGAATCTTGAGTAAGTTGTGCTTGTTGGATCTTAAGCTTCTTGGAGGAACGTAATGGGTAGGGGGTCTTGCAGATACAGAAGTTCCAGGCTGTTTAGGCCTATACCTTCTCCCCACAGGTTCTGCTTCTTACAGTTCCTAACCATAGGATGCTCACAAAAAACTCATGGAGTTGATGATGTATGATTGTTGCTTGTTAATTAGATACACACAGTCTTTAAGCATTGAACGATGTGATAAAATCACGTACATTATATTATAGGAAAGTATTCCCGACTGACCAAGTCGACATGACCAGAGTTTGGTTGCTCAATCAGCCACCATTTCTGTTGAGCAAATAAATATACTCTTGAACTCATTAATAACCTTTGTGTGGTAGAGAGTGATTGAATATTCATGTAATTTCACTTAGTTCCAGTTTGTTTTCAATTAACAAGAAGAAAAATCCTCCTGCACATAATATGCCAGTTTACGCACTGGCTTTGGTTTATTTAACTAACAAAATTACGCTCAAAGGCTTGTGAGCTGCAGCCATTAAGACGGTTGAAAATAAAGGTTATTAAATAAATGGAGAATAATGAGAAATAGACAACAATATGCATGCAAATGGAGTAAATGTAATTACTCGTCTCCGTTCCTTTTTCAAGCAAAGATATTGCTCGAAGGCAACCCGAAAAGAGGGGGTGGAAAAATTAATGATTTGCATCCGTATTGCTGAGGGCGGGCTTTAGATGTTACAAGGCATGTCTGAGGTTTGAAACCATATATAAGGCTCAGAGCATGGTTTTCAGGGATGTGACAGGAAGCTGAGAATATCTACCTGGGAGCTCCTCCGCCAGGCATTTGGTTGAGGTTGACCGGAACCAACAACATTACTGGGCCCCCGAATCTCCCTCCCGTGAATCCAACGCACCTGAACTGACCAACCATGGGTCTGTTTGATGGTTGCCCTGTTAAAATGTTACTTTCTTTGTTATTATTATCATTATTGCTATTTCTATCCGACATTACTGGGTTTGATGGATTGTTCCTCTACGTTTCATGTGAACTGCCCTGAGCCTCAGGGGAAGGATGCATATGAATGTAATAAATAAATTGAGGGTTTTATGGGGTTAGATTGTGATTGTAATCCGCCTTGAGTCCCTGGAGGAAGGTGGACTAAAATTCAATAGTAAATAAACAAGGAAACAAATAATAAAAAAAGATATGCCTCAATCCAGAGAGAAAAATGATAAATGTAATGGCTTAGAACAGTGGTCCCCAACCTTTTTGAGGCTGGGGACCAGCAGGGCAACTTGTGGCCTTGCCACTCATGTACATGTGCCATGTGCGGCTGAAATTGCGCATGCGCGGCACTTTCGCGCATGCGCGGAAGTGCCGTGCATGTGCGATTTTGGCCACGTATTGCAATGCACGGGCGCGGCCCTGATTCCCTCTCCCCCCCTCTCGCAGTAAGAAGCTTCCCAGGCTGCAAGCTTGTGGCCTGGGAAGTTTTTTACTGCGGGGGGCGGGGAAAGGGAGCCGCGGCCCGGTGCCATGGCCTTTGCAGCCCGGCACCGGGCCGCGGCCCGTGGGTTGGGGGCCACTGGCTTAGAATATATCCTTCCATTCTGTTTCGGAAGAGTGGACCATTTCTCCTGTGAAAGAGCCGTCTGCACTCCGAAACAAAGGTCTTGAACTGTTTTCAGAAGCAGCTTCTCATAGAACATATTACAGGATTCTGACTGGGGCCCGTTCTGCACACATGGGATATTGTACTTTCCATGCGTTTTAGTAGTAGATTTTTCCTGTTTCACACAGAGATCATGTCCACATTTGAAACATACCTTGCTTTACCTCGTTTGAATATCGATTGGATTCTGCAAGTTGACAGCTTTCTGCATTTGGGCTTCCTGCCCCTTGTTTCCCAGGCTTAATTTCACTATATGTTTTCTACATTGATAAGGAGGCGGCCTCCCATGATGCTTTGCTTCCTTCACCCTTTCAATTATTTTTTTTTGCAAACTGGTGCCTGCTTGCATCTTTATCTTCATTGTTCTCCTTCATTCCACCATTTTGTGTCCTTGATTGCCTCCCCCCCCCCCCCAAGTACAATGGATGTATTTTTTTAAAAAAAAACCTCCTAGGCTATTGCGTTACAATGCAGCTGCACTGTAATGTAGAAGATGGCTTTTAAAAATATTTAGAAACAGTCATTTTAGGGGGAGGGAAGAAGGGGGAGTCAGGGAGTGGGGAGGAAGGATGGCAACCAGGAAAGAGGCCTGCGCAAACTACTCAAAAAGGTGGCCATGGGTAAAAAACCCGAATTAACTCATTTCTGCATTGGGCAGCCTGAAATTACATTACGCCTTGAAATATGAAAATGCTTTAACTGGGAATTTCCTAGCTGTGCAGTCTTCGCCTGGAAGGATAGATTTTAATACAGAGATGGATGGAAATGTCAGCCCTTTAAAAATGCAAATCCAAGCAATAACACCAATGCGGAAATGGTGACAGGAAAATCCAGCTGCAAAAGCACATTGAAATTATACATTCATGCCATGCTCTTCCGCAGAGGCTCAGGATGGCTTACGAAGTTTAAAACATATGGCATTCATAAATAGGTTTTCAAACTCTAAAACTCTAAAATTAAGTTTAAAATCAAACCTGTCTGTTCCACCTACAGGTATTTAGGTGGTCACAGAACTCCATGTTTGTGTGTGTGTGTGTGTGTGTGGGGGGGGTGTTAGAAGCTCCTTCTAGGGCCTTGAGGCAATTCTCGCCTCAAGTCTCCACCAAAAAGTACAATGAAGCTGCAACACAGCAGCCATCACGTCAGCTCACAGCACAAAGATCTTGTGCTCTTCCTGCCCACAGCCATCGCCCGCTCCCTCCACCATGTCCCCAACTTCCAAAATAGATTCTGTGATCGCTGTGGCAACCACCGGGCCCTGGAATCCTGGCTCTTAATTAAAGAGCCATTTCCACCATGTGTGCTTTGTAGCCCGATCGATCTGCATGGCCGAGAGGAAAGCATGAGACATATCAGGAAGCCTTTTTCCAGAAGGTTTCTCCTGACAGGTGGTCCGACTAGAAACACAGCAAATCCGTGTGGCTAAGATTATGGAACCAAGAGGGTTCTATTGTATAGCTTTGCTATGGGGAGGGGAGGGGGGAGGAGAGAAATGTTGTAAAAAGAGACCTCAAATGTAAGCTGTTTAAAAAAAAAAATGAGGCAAGAAATGGCATTTGTACCAGATGATCATAGAAGCAGCTGGGTTCATGGGCCAATAGACCTGATTCTGGGATGCCTTTAGCACCTTCTTTTAGGGAGTGCCTCAACATGGGTGGCCATATTTATCAGTCTGCAGCAGTTGAAAAGGGCAAAAGTCCAAAATTGGTGGCAGGGCAGGGGCTTTCCTGAGTCACTGCTCGCTTCTTCAGATGGAGACGGGTGGCCATGGAAGTCTGTCTGCAACAGCAGGAAAGAGCCTGGGTCCAGAAGCACCTTCAAGACTTACAAAATTGGTGGCAGTGGAGGGGCTTTCCTGAGTCATATATATATATATTTAAAATATGGGAAGGGAAAGTGAAGAAGAGTTGGTTCTTATATGCCACTTTTCTCGACCAGAGGGAGTGTCAAAGCGGCTTACATTCACTTTCCCTTTCCTCTCCCCACAACAGACACCCTGTGAGGGAGGGGAGGCTGAGAGAGCCCTGATATTAAAGGTAAAGGTAAAGGTAAAGGTATCCCCTGTGCAAGCACCGAGTCATGTCTGACCCTTGGGGTGACGCCCTCTAGCGTTTTCTTGGCAGACTCAATACGGGGTGGTTTGCCAGTGCCTTCCCCAGCCATTACCGTTTACCCCCCAGCAAGCTGGGTCCTCATTTTACCGACCTCGGAAGGATGGAAGGCTGAGTCAACCATGAGCCGGCTGCTGGGATTGAACTCCCAGCCTTATGGGCAAAGCTGTCAGACGGCTGCCTTACCACTCTGCACCACAAGAGGCTCTGTGCCACAAGAGGCTCTGCGCCCTGATATTACTGAATAATAATAAGAAGAGTTGGTTCTTGTATGCCTCTTTTCTCTACCAGAGGGAGTGTGTCAAAGTGGCTTACATTCGCCTTCCCTTTCCTCTCCTCACAACAGACACTACTGCTCATGTAGGCGCCTGCCAATTTAGATACAATTTAGAAGGTTAAGAACCACTGAGCAATACAGTAAGAATGGGGAGAGACAGAGTCCCAGTGGGTTGTGGGAAATGTCCATTGTGTCCATCTGTTAATAAATAGATCTGTCTCCCCACACTCACCAGTAAGACAGTCAGAAGGATGGCCTGGCTGGTCAAAGGGGTCAAAGGCCTGGCTGGTCAAAGGGGTGAGCTTAGTTAGAACAAGAAGAAGAGTTAGTTCTTATATGCCGCTTTTCCCTACCCAAAGGAGGCTCAAAGCGGCTTACAGTCGCCTTCCCATTCCTCTCCCCACAACAGACACCCTGTGAGGTGGGTGAGGCTGAGAGAGCCCTGATATCACTGCCCGGTCAGAACAGTTTTATCAGTGCCGTGGCGAGCCCAAGGCCACCCAGCTGGCTGCATGTGGGGGAGCGCAGAATCGAACCTGGCTTGCCAAATTAGAAGTCCGCACTCCTAACCACTACACCAAACTGGCTTTCTACCAGATAGTTTTTTCGCTTGCCGTCTTGTTACCATTAGTAATTGTAATTACGGGTACGAATGGGTTTTATTGTGTTTTTATTCTTTCATTGTGTAACCCGCTGTGAGCCCAATCGGGAACAGCGGCATACAAATTTAAATAATAAATAAATAAATGGTTACACGTACTAATAGCTGATTGTGCTGTACCATACTGTTAGTAAGCATTGGGAAATTTGCTTAGTATAGTAGAGTTTTGCCCAGTCATAGAAGCGTAATATTATAAATATATCTCCCAAGAAGTATATTGCAAAAAATGGTAAAATGGTAAATATTATATTCAGTTCACATTCAGATTGCTAGCAGAAGGTCACAGAGAGAAGGCTAATTGAAAGAGACCCTTTCCTATCACAATGGCCAGCTTGTTTGGCACCAGGTGTGTGAAAGTATGCGGGCGCTGTGTCTATGGGAGAGACTTTCAGAGACGGGTGCCTCTATTAAAGGCCATGTGAAGAGAGGGAGAGGCCAAAGTGAGAAAGAGAAGAGGGGGGAGAGGGCAACTGGGTTAAGATCAAGAGAGGCATCCTATTCAAGGAGAAAATACCTCTATACCCTTTGAGAGATGTAGCACCTTCCAGAGTCCAGGCATGCTGAGTCACTTGCTCCAACACTGATATCATTTCCTCCTCTCCATCCCCCAAATGCCCCTAACTCTCCTAACAAGAGCCTCTTGTGGCGCAGGGTGGTAAGGCAGCAGAAATGCTCTCTGAAGCTGTCTGCCCATGAGGCTGGGAGTTCAATCCCAGCAGCTGGCTCAAGGTCGACTCAGCCTTCCATCCTTCCGAGGTCGGTAAAATCAGTACTCAGCTTGCTGGGGGATAAACGGTAATGACTGGGGAAGGCACTGGCAAACCACCCCGTATTGTGTCTGCCATGAAAACGCTAGAGGGCGTCACCCCAAGGGTCAGACATCAGTGCTTGCACAGGGGATACCTTTACCTTTTTACCCTTTGAGAGATGTAGCACCTTCCAGAGTCCAGGCATGCTGAGTCACTTGCTCCGACACTGATATCATTTCCTCCTCTCCATCCCCCAAATGCTCCTAACAGGCAGCTCTTTTTCAATGCTTTGCTTTTCACTTCTGAAAACTAAGTGCTTTCATGTCTTTTGTCTTTTAGCAAGCAGAAGGGCAGGATCTGAGCCTTATAGCCAAAGAAATACATAAATGCATTACATTTTTAAGATCCCGGTCTTGCGCCATCACTGAGTTGAAAGGAGGAAACGCCTTCAGACTGCCTCCCAGCCTGGCCTTTCCTCCTCATTGAAATTCACTCATGCTAACTAACTGGAGAGGTTATCCTTTATTAGAGCCCTGAAGGAAAATCCAGGACTCTGTGGCGAACTTCTGTGATCTGGCCAGACCCACAGGTCACAGGCCTTGGTCCATGGATGCTGCTGCCCTTATGCGAACCTTGCCTGAATTCAAATCCCACCCGCCTCCGGCCCCATCCTACACCATCACACCAACCCAGCTCTCTCATATATTAATTTGGTCTTAGCTTTATCTTATGTGGTTCCTCGTCAGTATTGGCAACAAAGTTGAATCCAATGTGTCATAATTAGCATGATTTGACAAAGTCTATTGTTTGGAAACAAACAAACACACAAAGTCAGGACAGGAAGGCTTGGAGGATCATTGTCCATGGGGTCGCGATGGGTCAGACACGACTTCGCACCTAACAACAACAACAATTGTTTGGAAAGAGTTTTGGGAGGATTAAGCAGTATCCTTGCTCTACAGAGATTTCGCAAGCGAAGGAATCCTTTAGAAGAAGAAGAAGAAGAAGAAGAAGAAGAAGAAGAAGAAGAAGAAGAAGAAGAAGAAGAAGAAGAAGAAGAAGAGTTGGTTCTTATATGCTGCTTTACCCTACCCGAAGGAGGCTCAAAGCGGCTTACCATTCCTCTCCCCACAACAGACACCCTGTGGGGTGGGTGAGGCTGAGAGAGCGCTGATATCACTGCTTGGTCAGAACAGCTTTATCAGTGCTGTGGCGAGCCCAAGGTCACCCAGCTGGCTGCATGTGGGGGAGCGCAGAATCGAACCCGGCATGCCAGATTAGAAGTCCGTACTCCTAACCACTACACCAAACTGGCTGTTTTAGGGGATACTTCAAACACTAGCCAATACTGTGTGCAGTAATATGGAGTGAATATATTTCATTTCATTAATAGATGGCAAGCTTATGCCATTTATTAAACCAATCAGGTCTATCAAACAGCCTCTGTTCTGTTAGGTCACCTTCTACTCTATCTTGGAAGTCAAAAGATGTCTTTTGATTATGTTCCGTTTGGTGGCGGAAAGCGCCAAGTCAGAGCTGTTTACAGGTGGTCTGTCTTTTCCCACCATTATGTCATGTCCCCGCAACTCCTTGGAGGTCTTCAAATAGAAGATCTCCCATCCAGCCCTGCTCAGCTTAGGAGCAGTGTGGTGTAATGGCTAAGCGCGGCAGACTCTAATCTGTAGAACGGGGGGGGGGGGGGGTTGCCATAAGAAGCCTACTGGGTGTGCTTGGGTCAGTCCCAATTTTTTCAGAGCTCCCTCAGACCCACCTGCCTAACAAAGTGCCTGTTGTGGGTAGAGGAAGAGAAGGCGATTGTGAGCTGCTTTGGGATTCCTTCAGGTAGTGAAAAGTGGCATATAAGAACCAGCTCTTCTTCTTCTTCAGTAATATCAGGGCTCTCCCAACCTCACCTACCTTACAGAGTGTCTGTTGTGGGGAGAGGAAAAAACAATTCTGAGATCTAACAAGATTGGGCTAGCCTGTGTAAGATTGGGCTAGCCTACTGAATAGACCTGAGATGGATCTTGAACAGATCTGTCCTGGATGGCACAACAGGTCTCTTTCACTAGTCCTTTCAATCAACCCACACGTGTACCACAGAAAAATATCTCTAGTCTCTGTTTCTATAAATTCCTCTTCTTTCTTTCCCCCAAGAATAAAAGTAAAATGTGTGCAACCAGAGTAGATATTCTTCAAGGTAGATGACATGATGTAGCCCACCTATGGGTGCCATAGACCCCCACATGTACCTTTCCTGGAACCCGCCAAGTGTTTTTCGAAGTGGGCAGGGCCAAGTGGGGCTTTTGCCCAGCTAGGTTTCTGATTGGCCAAGTGAGATTTGATTGACTGTATAGATTTTTTTTAAAAAAATGCTTTGGTATCAGCTTTCACCACAAAGCAAGGAGTTCACAGTGTGACCAAAGGTAGGTGATAGCAGTCATTTGGGCTGGATCCATTTCCTGCAGAAGTCATTCTGGCTGCCATTTTGTTGCCGGGGTGTGTCCGAATTCCGAAGGTTCCTTTAGGATCAAAACAGTATCAGAGATTAGCAGTTCAGCAGGGTTGGGACTCAGTTGAGGTGCATCAAAGAAGGTTCCCCTTCCCCCCCTTCCCTTCCTCTTGACATGGTAATGAATTAAGAAAAAACACCCTGTAAGAAACTCGTTAGGGCCCTGCCGGAGTTGTCAGCTTTCCGCAGGGCCTGCAAGACGGAGCTCTTCCGCCAGACATATGGTTGAGGCCAGGGTGGGGACCCGACATTCGATCTAGGACTCCTTGAGTCCATCTGACTGATCTGGTGCCTCACTCCCACTAGGAGAACAGCAAATGGTTGTTCCCCAGCTGAACGAGGGGGATAAACAATTATTGGTTTTCGCCTGCCACCTTGGTATTAATAGTATTTATTATTAAGGGGAATTATGGGGTTTCATTGTATTTTACTCTTTTATCTTTGTAAACCGCTGTGGGCCCAGTCAGGAATGGTGGTATATAAATCCAATAAATAAATAAAGAAAAGAAAATATTTTCTGTAAAAAAAAAATAAAAACCCAGAACCGCACAGTCAGAATGAATTAAAGCAATGCATGAATGCCTTAATCAAAAGACAAAAGTGTGATGAGATGAAAGAGACAAAATAACCAATAGCAGTTAATCACGTCTGATGCTCTTTTCAAGCCCTGCTCAAAGCTTTGCCATTTTTCAAGTGGCCGTCATGCGAAAGCGAAAACAGCATTGCTCTTTTGTTTTTCATTCGGCTCATTGGCCGAGCTCAGACTGCAATATGAACTCATAAGTATGCTCACTGTGTGATGGAGCAGACGTGGAGGTCCAAGGGAAGCTTTACCACAAGTACACACCAACCACGTGGAAGCATTTTTTTAAGAGCCAGTTTGGTGTAGTGGTTAGGAGTGCGGACTTCTAATCTGGTGAAAGTAAGAGAAGCCATATTGGATCAAGCCAATGGCTCATCCAGTCCAACACTCTGTGTCACACAGTGGATGAAATCCAGGCACCATCAGAACTCCAGAAGGCCTCCCAATGTTGCCACCTCAAACACCAACAATACAGAGCAGTCCTAGATCGAATGTTCTATATTTAGTGGCTAATAGCCACTGATGAACCTCGGCTCCATATGTAAGGAATGTGATTTTTTTTGCCCAGATGGGATAAATCACACATGCATGTATCAGTCATGAGATCATGCAACGGAGTTATCAGTCCAGAGATGATTCAAACATTATTGTACAAAACTATGTTTAGATTGCATGCTACGGTCATCTGCATGTGCCATTAGAGTGCTGCTGGAAACACTTTCCCAGTGGCGAAACCAGAGCTGACATTTGTCTCCTTATTTTAGAGTAAACACAGCTTATAGTCCTGAATCCTATAAGAAACATCCTTTTCAGAACCTCACCACTGAGGTTACCCTCTTCTTTGGAGATGTGAATGAATGAATGAACGATTTGTCAATAAAAGGTTACTGAATGAATAAAATAAAATAAAATAAAATAAAATAAAATAAAATAAAATAAAATAAAATAAAATAAAATAAAATAAAATAAAATAAAATAAAATAAAATAAAATAAAATAAAATAAAATACAATGAAATGAAATGAAATGAAATGAATCCCAAACACCCACAAACATTTCCAAAGTTCAGTCCCAAGATCTTGAAATCCAGGATAGGTTTTTGCATGAATATCGGCCCATTCTGCAGATGTCTAATAATGCATTTTCAATGCACTTTAGAAGCACAGTCTCCTGTTTTGCACAGGAAAATCGACCTGCAGAAGCACATTGAAAGTACATTATCACACATATTAAAAGAGAGTGACTGAGTCCAATGGCAACTTTTAGACCAACAAGATTTTATTGTGGGCATAAACTCCCGTGCGCCTGCACACTTCTTCAAAATGAAGTTATTTTCGAAAAAGAATTTGGAAAACAAGTCCTGTGGATATTTTTCACCATCCCGGCAGCTTTCACTCTGAGACGTTGTGTTTGTTTTAATTCCATGTTTTTGGGGAGCGGGGGAGAAGGCGGTGAAGAGTTGGAAATATTAAGTAGCTCCTAATAACGTTAACATCACGAAGGAGCAGCCGTGGCAAAGACATCTTTTGGAAAGAAACACCGAGGCCTGAGAAGCAGCGTTTTGCAATCCAAGACGGGCCTCATTTATTTCAAACCTTCAATCATACGGAAAATGATTTTGCATATGAAAGGCCTTTGTAATATTTGCTCTCATTAGGGTGAGCTTCAGTTGCATTGGCTTTGATTTGGTAAATATAGGGGAGGGGGAGAATTCTGCATCTTTTAATAGAGATGCATAAAGATGCCACCGGGACCGCACATCTGTTCCTACATGAGATGCTGAGAAATTGGACTAGGGCGGGGCTGTGGCCCAGTGGCTGAGCATCTGCTTGGCATTTCTGCTTGGCATTCAGTCCCTGGTTTCTCCAGGGAGCCAGTTTGGTGTAGTGGTTAGGAGTGCGGACTTTGAATCTGGCAAGCCGGGTTTGATTCCGCGCTCCCCCACATGCAGCCAGCTGGGTGACCTTGGGCTCCCCACAGCACTGATAAAACTGTTCTGGCCAAGCAGTGATATCAGGGCTCTCTCAGCCTCACCTACCTCACAGGGAAGGAGAGGAAAGGGAAGGAGATTGTAAGCCGCTTTGAGACTCCTTCGGGTAGAGAAAAGCTGCATATAAGAACCAATTCCTCCTCTTCCTCCTCTTCCTCCTTCTCCTTCTTAGAAACATAGGGACCTCATGGGTCATCAATTCCAACCCCCTGCACTATACAGGACACTCACATCCCTATCGCTCATCTACTGTAACCTGCCACCCCTTGAGCCTTCACAGAATCAGCCTCTCCGTCAGATGACTATGTAGCCTCTGTTTAAAAATTTCCAAAGATGGAGAACCCACCACCTCCCAAGGAAGCCTGTTCCACTGAGAAACAGCTCTAACTGTCAGGAACTTCTTCCTGATGTTTAGACGGAATTTCTTTTGAATTAATTTCATCCCATTGGTTCTGGTCCATCCCTCTGGGACAAGAGAGAACAGCTCTGCTCCATCCTCTACATGGCACCCTTTTAAATACTTGAAGATGGTTATCAGATCCCCTCTCAGTCGTCTCCCCTCCAGGTTAAACAGACCAAGCTTCCCCAACCTTTCTTCATATGTCTTGGTCTCCAAACCCCTCACCATCTTTGTTGCCCTCCCCTGGACATGTTCCAGTTTGTCAACATCCCTCTTCAACTGGGATACCCAAAACTGAACATAGTCCTCCAAGTGAGGCTGAACCAGAGCAGAGTAAAGCGGTACCATCACCTCCCATGATCTGGACACAATACTCTGTTTGATACAGCCCAAAATCCCATTTGCCTTTTTAGCCACTGAGTCACACTGCTGACTCATGTTCCATGTATGGTCTACTAAGACTCCAAATCCTCCTCCTCCTCTTCCGCCTCCTCTTCCTCCCCTGCATATGGGCCCTATCCTCTGCCACTAATCATCCAGCCAGTGGAGAGACATACTGGAAGAATGAAGGCAGTCCAGGCAACATCGCCGGTGATATAATGACATCACTTCTGGTGCACACAGGAAGTGACATCATTGCAACATCCAGGTAACACTCTTGTTATTTGGGCTAAAACTCTATAGTAGAAGTAATTTTTACAATAGAATTTTTTCCTAAAATCCAGAGCATTGCTGCAATGACCCAGTGCATTGAGGTCACTCCTGCTTATGATATGTCTCCCCCATCCCTCACTGGTTGCCAGGAGGGAACTGGTAGCTCTATTCTGCCCCCAGATCTCCAGGAATTTTTCCTCACATGAAGAAGAGAAGAAGCTGTTGTTTGTGTGTGTGTGTGTGTGTGCCCTGCCTTTTAGTCCCCAAAGAGGGTCTCAAGTGGCTGTCAACTGCCTACCTTTCCTCTCCCTGTAACAGACAACCTGTGAGGCAGGTGAGCATTGAAGAAAGCAGTAACAGAAGAGGTTCATCGGAAAAGCAGTGAGAGCAGTATCAGGGCTGCCATTAACGGGGGCCGAGAAGTGATTTTATTGAAGAGTGTCACCATCCTGCAACAGGAGAGGTTTGCCTCCAACCTCCCCTGAATGCATCTTGCACCCTCCTAGCTATGAAACCATCTCTCCCCCGATGCTCCAGTTTGAAAGCTTTGCTTGGCTGAGCAAGATCTTCAAACAGGTGCCGACCTGCAAATGGACAAGGTCGACAACTGCCCGCTTTATTTATTTGTTTGTTTGATTTTTATCCCACAATATATCAGTCCTCCCTTGTGGCTCAGGGTGGTTTACAAAGACGGGTTCACAGCTCCTCATCCGCTATGACACCAGCAGCACAGTACGAGTAGCATTAACCATTATGAACGTGCAACATTCTGAACATTGTAACATTAAAACCTTATCATTGTAAAACTGTATAACATTCGACCATTAACTGCACAACTGTTGACGGGTGACTTTTACACAGTGCGTGGCCAGACTGGGAGTCGCCCTGGGCTGTATCCGATGGGGTGCAGTTGGTGGGTGTGGGGGGGGGGGAGAGGCTTCTGGGAGCTCTAGTTGTTGGTATTGTTTCTTTGGCCTCCACTGAATGCTCAGTGGAAGCTTCTCCCTGGTGGCCCCCAGCTTGTGGAACGGCCTGCCTATGGAGATCAGGAAGGCACCTCCTCCCCTAGCTCCCCCTAGGAAACCACGTGAAACTGACTTATAGGAGAGAGATCTTCTATGCAGGCAATAGAGTAGCACTGCCCATGTTTCCCAAAGGTGCTTGGAGAATTTATTAGGGACTGTTGGCTTTACGACTGTGTATGGTTTGCTGTAGAGAGCCTCTTGTGGCGCAGAGTGGTAAGGCAGCAGACATGCAGTCTGAAGTTCTGACCGTGAGGCTGGGAGGTCAATCCCAGCAGCCGGCTCAAGGTTGACTCAGCCTTCCATCCTTCCGAGGTCGGTAAAATAAGTACCCAGCTTGCTGGGGGGTAAACGGTAATGACTGGGGAAGGCACTGGCAAACCAACCCGTATTGAGTCTGCCAAGAAAACGCTAGAGGGTGTCACCCCAAGGGTAAGACATGCTTTACCTTTACCTTTACCTTTATGGTTTGCTCTAAGCTGGATCCTACTATTGAATCATGCATCATTTGATGCTCTGCTTCACTTCTGCTTTTCTCCAGTTCAAATCCTATTGCGTTGTTTATTGACTGTCGCAACTTGTTTGATCGCACTGCACAATCTGCCTCTTTGTATAATCTGCCTTGAGTCCCAGGGGAGAAGGAAGACTAGAAGTAAAGCAAATAAATAAACTAATTGGGGCGGGAAAAGACATTCCGGAACAGACCATTGATTCCTGGTGCATGGTGGACCGGCCAAAGGGCACAGATAAATATTTTCTTCTCCCCTCATAAATAATCAATCAAAAGGCAATTTTGTAGGAAGTGAGATTTTTCACACAAATGTGTCATGTTCCCCTTCCCCAATTCATATCAGTCCAAGTTGCAATGTGCACCACTCCTGTAGAGATATCTGTCTGTGTGTCTGCTATCCATCTGTCCATCCATGTGTCTGTCATCCACCCACCCTTCCGTCTGTCTGTCTGTCTACCATCTATTCATCTGTCCATTTGTCCATCTATCAACTGTCCATCTATTTGTCTGTCTGTTGGTCATCCATCCATTCATCTATCTGTCCATCTGTCTATCATCCATCCATTCATCTATTTGTCCATCTATCATCCATGCATTTATCTGTTCGTCCTTCAGTCCATCCATCCATCTTTTGTCTGTCTGTCTGTCTATTTCACTCTTCAATCAGAACACAGAAATGGAAATGGTAGAAGGACAAGCATGTTTTCCAAACATCTGTTTGCTTTATGCAGCCTCCTCTGGAGATTTCTCATTTTCAAGTGATTGGGAAGGAGTTGTTTGAAGATGTGGATGAAACCAGGGATGATTTCCTTCCTGTGTTTATTTGCAGAAAATCTATTCCAGCCCGAGGTGAGAACTAGCATTAGAAAACTGTGAGGGAAATGAACCACTAGCCACAGCATCTGAAAAGTCCATCTTCTTTTTCTGAAGCTGTACCTGATCTCAGATGCTGTTTAATGTCTATGACGGTGTTCTTCACACTTGAAATTTTTCCACACATTTCTCAATTCAGAAGCATCTTTATCAAAAAGTGGATGTTCTCTTTAAGGACAGGCCATTTAATGATAGATTGACTTTGAATTTACTTTGAAACATTTCTGTGTTGCTTTCCCACCCAAACAGGGCCCCCAGAGCAGTAAACAGGGAAACATTTCAACAATATAAAAATACTTAAAGTACATATGCAAGCTTGAACTCTCCCTAGAAGCTAAAATGTCTACCATAGTTGGACTATCATACTTGGAACTTTTGAGGCTTCCATTGTTTGGTCTCATTATGAGGACACAAGAGTTGCTGGAAAGGACAATCATGTCAGGAAAAGGAAAACCCAACATGAGATGGACCACCTCCATCAAGGAAGCCATAAGAGCCTCCACTTTTCACTACCTGAAGGAGTCCCAAAGAGACTTACAAGCAGCTTTTTCCTCCTTATAAGGTAGCTGGGATTGAGAGAGCCCTGAGAGAACAGCTCTGCAAGAGCATCTCTAAGAAAATTGTGAGTGGCCCAAGGCCACCCAGCTGGCTGAATGTAGAGAAGGAATGGGGAATCAAACTCGGTTCTCCAGATTAGAGGCCACCACTGTTTAGCCCCTACACCATGCTAGCTCCCCAAAATTGTGGGAAAGGTATGAAAAACCTTTCCAGAATGATGAGGCATGAAAGTCAAAGAATAAACGCCATCTCACCTTGCCATCCTTTAGATTCATAGCAACCCTGAAGGGCTCTTTTTATCTATCTATCTATCTATCTATCTATCTATCTATCTATCTATCTATCTATCTATCTATCTATCTATCTATCTATCTATCTATCTATCTATCTATCTATCTATCTATCTATCTATCTATCTATCTATCTATCTATCTATCTATCTATCTATTCATGGGATGGGACATGTATGCTCTGTGTTTTGGTCAGCTACATGGTTAGGTGATCCCCAAAGCAGTGGGCTTGTGGTGGTTTCTCCATTTTAAACTTCGTGTCCTTGTTAAGGAATGAAAAATGGGGAGTTGCCAGAATTACAACTGATCTCCAAATCCCAGAGATCAATTCCTGTGGGGAAAACAGTTACTTCGAATGTGGACGGTATGGCATTATTGTCAGACCCGTCGACTTCCCCGATGAACACATTTGTCATTAGCAGCAAAAGAAGTTTCTTCAGGTAGTGATACAAAGCTGGCGATTATTCTTGCTGAAACTGTGTTGATAGGCAATACATTGAACAACATAACCCGAAAAGCCCCATCTACATAGACAAAAACGCCCCATCTAGGAATAGACTTCCCTTGTTCTCAGGGATAAAATGTGTGAGCTAGTCCTGCTGCACACAGGTGCACACTACATTATCCTTGCAATACTGCCCCCAGGCCAGCCTTACCAATAACACCCAAGCTCTCTCTCCTACGGTTCCACAAAAAAAAAAAAAAAAAAAACAGAGGATATTCAGCAGATACAAAGCAACAGAGACAATCTGTTGCACTATCCCAGGCATGACTGGAGACAGCCCCCCCCTCCCATTTACAGATGCCAGTGACATGAGGCATAGACAGGTGACCCTTGATAGCATATCAATATCTGACAAACAGCTATATCAAATGACCATGGCAGGAAGCTGGCAAACCAACAGACCCTGACAATTGTTTATTGATTGATTGATTTGATTCATAATTTATATAAACCCGCCACTCCCACACAATGGCTCATGGCAGGTAACAATATACCTACCTGCAGTAACACCCCTTAAAATGGTAAAACCAATTAAAACTCACCCATGGCGGCAACAGATAACCTGCCCTATACCCCACATGCTTCTGACCAGTGCTTCAGAGGACACTGTGGGGTCAGCTGATGGCCTGTCTGATTTAGGGAGGGGTCCCTGATCTAATTGCCCTGGCCTCAACCAAAGACCTGGCTGAAGATTACCATATCGCAGGCCCTGTGGAATATTGAATAGTTCCATCAGGGCCCACAGCTTCCCCAGGAGCTCATCCCAGCAGGTTGGCTGAGGCCAGGTGAACGCCCCTTGGGATCACCAACAGATTTACACCTGCAGGGCAAAGCGCCTTGAGGTTGCGGCATAAGGAGATAGGCAGCCCTACAGACATGTGGGGCCCAAACCCAAGGTGGCCTTAAAGGATAGCACCAAAACCTTGAACTTGATTGAGGCTGCAACTGGAAGCCAATGCAACTGCCTCAGCACAGGTTGGATATGGGCTGTCCAAGATGCTCCTGTGAAGACTCTAGCAGCTGCATTCAGCCCCAGCTGCAATTTTCAGGTCAAAGAAAAGGGTGGAGTTGCAGGTTGCATGGATCACTGTAGCCAAGCAATCCGAAGACAGATAGGGTGCTAGTAGCCTCTCCTGGTGAAGATAGGAAAGGACCAAGCGGGCTACTCCATTGACAAGGAGGCACCCCCCTCCTTATACCCTGGCCTTCCCAGATCTACCCCCACAGATCTTCAGGAATTTACTGGTCCAGAGCAGACAACCCTATGTGCATAAAGATCCACCCTTTGGTTTCTTTGGTTAAGGTTCTGATGTAGTCGGTATTGGGACATTTGAATGAGACATGGATTCCGTTCAGAAAAATGGAGATGTAGAGTAAGAGAGCATTTGAAAGGATGCAGTTACTAGTTACCTTTGCGGATGAGGCACAGATCCAGACTCACGGCGCTTTGAGATTGCAAAGAGAGAATCTTCACTAGGATGGATTAAACATGAAAATATATCATGTTCATGTGTTTCTGTCTCCTACTGGAGCAGAATATCAACGCTTAAAGAGTAGCTACACTGCAAGCCTCTTGTGGCTAGACTGCAGGCAGACCATATGCCCACAAATCGGGAGATGGAGAGACCTGAGAACTCAATGGAGGACACTGCTCCTTGCTTCAGCAAAAGGACACATACTGGAGGACTTCTTCCTGAAGAAGCAGGAAGTGGGTGGGACCCCACCTTAAACAAAGGAGTCTCTCAGACCATGCGCTCAGGGTTTTTCCACTGCTTATGGCTGCAATTCTTAGGACTATCTACTTGGCACAGGTCTACTTAGGACTGTATACTCGGCACAGGTGCAACTTAGCTGCTTAAACAGTTTCTCAACAGCCCTGCAAGGCTGATTTCACCATTTTACTTGCTGATTGCAATGCCAATAGTTGGGCTAGAGACCCCCAGCCAATCAGAGTAGTCAATTCGAGGCAAAATGGATCATAAGTCTGCACTGACATAAAGCAACCTTTTGTGTTAGTATTTCCTTTAGTGCCAGGACATAGCCCTGCATTTTTGAAAACTTCACTCCTATTTCTGAAACAATTTCAGGCCCTGTTAGCGACAGTAGGGTTTTTTAAAAGTCAGATTATTTTGACCATGTTTCATTCAGAGGCCATCAAATGTAAACAAAACGGGTGATTGCATTCCAATCAACATGCCAATTAAGGCAACAGGAACTTTTCAGACACATGTGCCTGAAGGTGTCATTTTCAAATGGAATCTGGAAACATGAGAGGCAATGCTCGCCAAAGGTAGCACTGTTACTCCTGCCTGCTTCAACTCTAACACAATCTGATCCCAATGACATTGCAACCCAACATTATCTATTGATTTATTGTTTGGTGTGTGTGTCATATAGCCAGGCTGGCAGCTGGGCAAGGGTGGCTTTGCATTGCCAGCCTCTGCATCATGACCCCGAGGGTCCCTTGGAGGAACTACCACCCAAATCCTTGAACGTCCCCCATCCAGACACTAGCCCTGCTTAGCATCCAGGATCTGTTGTTGTAAGTCTTGCCTGGGCTGTGCATGTCTGGCTTTGCAGCGCAACAGGATGGAGCCACCGTGCATTGAATCTGATACAAGCAATCCATCAGGTTTCTTTTCCAAATGCGGTGTTAACCTAGCCAACACTGTCGGACGGCTGGAATGCTTTGTTCCCTTTTAAAGAAAAGCCACGCTGCTCGCATTGCAGGCATTTCTTCTGCTTAAGTTATATCACAGCTGTCCTGCGTCTGGGCCTTTTGAATGTCACCATTTGAACTCATCAGCCAGCTGACGGATCAAATAAGATGGGATTACCCTTTGGCAACGGGCTCTCTCCTCTTCCTGAATGAAATGACCTCCGAGTGGCGAAATTCGCAGCAATCTATTCTTCCAGGTGACCCCTGAGGTAGGGGGAATGGTGACTCGCATTATAAAGTGGAATACTAAGTGCTCTGAGCTATCACCGGCCCGCAGGGGGAAAAAATGT